>NC_136059.1:1723422335-1723758833 GCF_964261635.1 Lissotriton helveticus
TGTCAACAGTTTAACGCTGGTAAAAGAACAGTAGTTGAACTGGGGAAAATTGGAAGATCAGGGGGTCCCTTTGTAAGAATTCAGATTGACTTCATCACCATGCCTCGTTGTGAGGGAAAAAGGTATGTCTTTGTCATTGTCTGCCTGTTTTCAAAATGGGTGGAAGCTTACCCTGCCACACAGAATGATGCCATAACCGTAGCCAAACTGTTACTGAAAGAATTGATACCTAGGTTCGGGGTTCCAGTCATGATTGAATCAGATAGAGGCGGACATTTTCAGAATGAGATAATGGCTCAGCTCTGTAAAGCATTTGGAATCACACCAAAGCTGCACTGTGCACATCGTCCAGAGGCTTCTGGAGTAGTAGAGCAAATAAATGGCACTATAAAATCAAGATGAGCAAAAATGTGTGACTCTACTGGCATGAACTGGATAACTGCCTTGCCTCTTGTTCTGATGGGACTCAGAAGTATTCCAGACCGGAAAACAGGCCTGAGCCCCCATGAGATCCTAATGGGAAGAGTGATGAGACAAGCCTGGGTACCAGGATACAAACTGTTAAACATTACTGATGATTTGGTACTTGAATACTGCAAGCAACTGGGTGACCAAGTGCGTTCTATCTCTCACCAGATTGGGGAAGACGCCGTTGCCAACCCGACAACTCCAGTTCACAAGTTGGTTCCTGGTGACTGGGTTAGAATCAAGAAGCATACCCGTTCAAGTTGCCTTGCACCGACGTGGGGAGAAAAGCGCCAAATAATACTGGTGACCACGACAGCAGTGAAGAGTGCAGGCGTTCCTAAGTGGATCCATGCCAGCCATACACAGAAAGTAGTTCCGGACAAGGAACCTGGAGCTGAAGGTTGTCCAGCTGAGGGGTCTGCAGACGCCGGTCCTGAAGTAGCTGATGACGAACAGCCGAGCACCAGCCAAGATGATTGGATACCCATAATCGACTTAACTGAAGACCCAATCAGAACAAGAGAACGGAACCAAGAAGATAGAGAGTGGAATAGGGAGGAAGAGATAGACACAGGCGAAGACCCTCAGATCATTGAGATTCACATCAAATCTGAGGACGAAGAGGGAGGTCAGACAGGGACAGAACAAGTGATCGATACTCCTCCACTGACTCCTGAAATTGAAAAGGGACAGACTAGAACTAGTACAAAGGTTCGAGCAGAAGAAAATCCAGAGATCTAAGTGCTTGAACAGGATCAGATAGAATTAGAAGAACGTGTTCAGGACACAGAAACAGAGATATTCGAAAGCCAAAATCAAAATTCACCTGAACCAGGCCAGCTTAGTAACCAGGCAGAAGCAATAGATACAAGACCTGGGATTAGTCAGATAGGAAGGGAAGAGACTAAGCTAAGCATGGGCGGATTTTGCGGATCCACGATTCGCGGATTTGCGTATTCACGGATCGTGGATCCGCAAAATCCACGGATTTTGCGGATTTGCGGATCTGCGGATTTGGGGCGGGGCTTCCATGCGAGTGCACATGCCTCTTGTGTGTATAAAAGGTCAGAGACCGATCAGAGCAGCAGATGAAGATACAGAAGCTCCTGGCCACAGGAACAGCACGATGATTGCGCTCGTGAAAGTCAAGGATGCAAAGGCCTCTGTCCAGCATCACAGCTGATTTTCGATGGTATATTTGGGAAGAAGGCACATCTGCCCAGCCTTGACAATGCTCACGATTGTTTTTTGGGCCGAAGAATGAGTCACTGAATTTAAGCTTCAACTAGGGCACATGCTTAATTGATATCTGTAAGTGCTTCCGGTTGAGGGTTAATTTTTGTGCCAGGACCATCGTGCCAGAATGAACCCTGCCCTTCATATTTATTCAAAAAGACGCCACCGTTTTGTGCCATACCTCTACTCAACTGGAGTACTTTATACTGGATAATCAGTAAGTGCTACCTCGTTGGGTAAATGTATAGTGCTTTTACTACACTACAGCTGCCTAAAGTGCCAGAGAGTTGTCTACAGCGACTAGGTGTGTGTTACTATGCAATCGCGCCGAAGGGCGCAGGGGTCCCTTGAGTGAGCTATCATAGTGGGTAAATGGCGGGAAGACGGTGCACACCGGGAGTGTGTGGGCGGGGCCAAACGGACGGGGCTTCCATGCGAGTGCACATGCCTCTTGTGTGTATAAAAGGTCAGAGACCGATCAGAGCAGCAGATGAAGATACAGAAGCTCCTGGCCACAGGAACAGCACGAGGATTGCGCTCGTGAAAGTCAAGGATGCAAAGGCCTCTGTCCAGCATCACGGCTGATTTTCGATGGTATATTTGGGATGAAGGGACACCTGCCTGGCCTGTTGTAACTATTTTACGATGGCACCGGCAAGCTGCCAGCGCCATCCTAAAATAGTTACTAAATTAGCTTCAACAGGAAGCTCTAATAGATAAAATAAAGCAGGTGCTCGAGCACCTGCTTTATTTTATCTATTAGAGCTTCCTGTTGAAGCTAACTTAGTAACTATTTTAGGATGGCGCTGGCAGCTTGCCGGCGCCATCGTAAAATAGTTACAACAGTCCAGCAAGGCTTGAACTTTTGCCCCCGGAATCCGCCGCTTGCGGATTTGCGAATTCGCGGTAAATTCGCGGGAGTTCGCGGATCGCGAATTTACCGAAAATTCGCAAAATCCGCGAGCGTAACGGATTTTACGCTCATGCTTAGAAGAGACAGAGACAGAAGTGCCACAAACAAACGAAAATAAGAGAGTATTAGAAGAAAGCCAAATCACAGTGCCAGCTAAAAGACTCAAGAAAAAGAAAAATATTGAACCAGGATTTATTAAGTAACTGAGACTGAGAATAAAAACAGTAGAAGAAAAACTTGCAGAAAGAAGAAAAAGTCCTCGAATTGCAGAACAAGCTGGAGAAAGCTCCAAAAGAAGGAGTGATCGAATAAAAAGACTGAACGAAAAATACCACAATCCTGAATGGACAATTTTAATTTTGGAGGATTTTGAGGATCTTGATATAACTGACGAAAGTGACGGAGAACCGATTGCTGATCAGTCTACAGAAGAGGAGGACGAATTAACCTGAAGTTGCGCAAAGTAAGCTAACTGTGCAAAGTTACAGAGAGGGGTTGAGAAATCTTCTTCTGAACGAAAATGTCTGATTCAAACGTGAATGGAAGGCCTAGACGCAGTTGTTGCAAAACATGCTGCAAAGTATGTATATGTAGTATAGCTATAGTAATAATAATTTGGATAGGACTAACAGTTTTCATTCCTTTTATGGTAAGCAAAAATACTAATATTGACCCTACTCAGACTGTGACTACTGACACTGAAGAACTGACAACACGAAGTGTAGAAAGACGGGAAAAAGCACTCAGACAAACAAAACGAGACTTAGAAGCATCAGATGAGGAAGGACTACATTACCATGGAGTTAGAAACCAGACACAGTTAAATGTTTTCGCTAATCTTTTAGTGCACTATGTAGAAACTATGGAAATAGAAGACTGCTATGTCTGCATGAAGCTACCTACTTCTGTAGCTGAAGGCGTGACTTATCATCACCTACCTTTGACCTATGGAATTTCCTGTAGCATATTAGCTAGTTTATTTTACAAAAGAGGACCATTACAGTATTACTATTCTAATTCTGACGTGATATTTTCTGAACTTCCTATACGTGGAAATCTGAATCCTGTACATACCAAAAGTGACGTTACACGTTATATGGGAGAATACTTTCTGACTATAGGTACCATAGACTTGAATGAAGCGCACAGAGATAACTTGACCTGTTCTTTACATGAACAAGAAAAAATATTTTTAAACATGGCAGAGAAAAGAAGGGAGAGTTTCCAAAGAAAAGCTAATGACAAAAGACAGAAAACTCCTAAATGGGCTGAAAGCATGGAAGGCACCTCAAATGGTGGGAGTGGTCCTGCTTTGTTTCTGGGTTTCGAAAGGAAAGGGAAACTTTGTCTTCATCGCGAGAAGACTAGTTATTATAATAACATTTTCATTGGTTCCAGTCAATGTGAACACAATTACAAGGTAATTGGAGGTTGGGGTTTCAAAAATGGGTCAGAACCTGTGTTTCCCGGAATTTATTATATATGTGGAAACAAGGCTTATTTCAAATTGCCGGATAACTGGTATGGAAGCTGCTACTTTGTCATTGTCTTCCCGAAAATATACCATGTGAAAGAAATTGCTGGAAGCAATGAAAACACTAATGGCTTAGTGCGTAGTAGAAGAGAAAGCGTAGGTGAAATAATGGGTAGTATTTTTAGTGCACTGATACCTGGAGTGGGAGTGGTTCTGAACAGTCACAGAATTTGCCAATTATCCACAATAATGGATGTGTTGTCTACTGACACAGCTCATGGATTTCTGCTGGTCAATACCGAAATGGTTGCTATCAGATCAATGGTTTTGCAGAACAGACTTGCGCTGGACACCTTATTAGCAAAAGAGGGCGGAGTCTGCCGGATGCTGAAGGCGCAACATTGTTGCACTTACATACCGGACAAAAGTGTACAGATCAAAAGATATGTGAAAAACATTACTAATTTGGAAAAGGAACTCAAACCACTGGAGGTTGACAGTGCCTGGAAGAGACTTGTCGAGGGTCTCTCCAATGTAGGTCATTGGTTTGCCAATTTAGGTAGAAGTTTATTGTTTAAGGTGCTGATGCCAATTGGAGTGATAGGTCTCATACTTTTTCTCATATTCGTCTGTTGCAAATGTCGCAAACACACAAAGAAGTACACGGTGGATAGAAGGGGTGTGAAACGGAGTGTGGATGAGCTTGAATTGGAAGAAATGAATAATCAGATTTACAAAAAGGTGAAAAATTCTCACCCTGATAAAGATGTGAAAGAGAAATTGAATCGCTTGTTGGAAGAGATTGAGATGCATAAAGTGTGAAAAGTTGGCATCTGGTTCCATTTTTATTTGTGATGATAGTAAATATCATCAAAGAGGGAATTGATGAAGCAAGATTTCGCACATTACGCGACTTGATGAAATCAAGAACCTCGATTCATGTATAACTCTGTAATCCAATCGTACGTCTTACTAATTTCCTTTATTTTTACTCTATACATGTATCCTAGTGATGCTTGCCTATGTGTTTTACTAATACGATTAATTTGTGTCTTTAACATGGCCGCCGTTTAGAATATTGCTTCTGCGCATGCGTTAGTCACACTCACGTGACATGACGTAGTTGTGATTTTGGAGGGAAAGGGTGCGCATGCGTAATAGCCACAAGATGGCTGCTTGTGTAATAATATGATGAAGCTTGTGCAGATGCTGCCGTGTTATTGTGTATTGCACTAAAACATAACTGCATAGTATATTTTTATAGTGATAAGTCATAAGTACACAATCATGTTATGTAGTTGATTCATTTATTTCTATGTATTAATTTGTTTTCGCTTACTTTTCATGTATCCTCGGTACGGAGGGGTGATGGGGTGCTTGGGAGTCGATGTTGGAGTGCAGTACTGCGCAGAATCAGAAGTAGCGAGGTGGCATTGACACAGCGCCAAGAGAAAGTCGCTGCCAAGATGTGCCTGGGAAGATGCACCTTCACCCAGCCAGAGAAACTGAAAACTGTTACTTTATTAACAATGTATTCTTCCTATTGTATTCAGTGCGACTTCTCATGGGAACCCCAATCTTGCTAGGCGGTACCCAAGAATGTAAATTTAGGCTTGCAGTAGTCTGTTCTGATTGGTGTGTTAACCTAGCCTACTTTGGGACCAATCGAAATTGTGGATTCTGACACTTTGCAACATTGGGGGGTGGTACACTGACCCGAAAACAGTATATCTAGCCTAGGTTTGGCTATAGAATTTGTCCGACTTGTCTGAATAGCTGACCTGTCACTGACCCAACGCACTCAATAGGTGACTGAATTTACAGAGCGCTGCGGAGCACTCTGTACGAAAATTGACCATAGACTTTTAAGGTTTTACTAAACCTTAAGTGCTGGCGGAGCACTTTGCTGAGGAGTTCGCTAACCCAATCGGGGTTCTGACTGATAGCTGCAGAGAGGGTGGAGCGCAGGCGTTGCTTCCGAACTGCGGGTGCTGGTCGTGCCTTGGTGGTCCTGTCCTGATCCTAATCTGGGTTTCCTGTCCTGTCCTGGGGTGTCCATTCTGCACCTGCTGTCCCATTGATGACTGCTATTCCTTGGGGTATTTCCTGTCCTTGACTGATCCGTGGCCAGGGTTGGTTTTCACACCATTCTAGGTAAATATATAGATAGGGTTGAGAACTCTATACTGCACCTTTCTATTTTCTGTCTTTGCTTCAATAAAGACATACCTTTGCACATGTTATATTTTCCATGCTTTCCGCAGTCTACCATATGAAAACCTATTGCATTTTATTCTCATAGTACGTTCCTATGTTACCTTACCTTTTAGAGCACAATTCTTCCCCGTACTGTTTATGAATTAGATGTGTTTTATATTTCTCTCCTGAGAACTACAGTTAATGATATAACGTTAGAATTATAGCGGTTTCCACCTTTTACCCTTTCTATAGGTGTATAAGTTTCTAAATTCTCTCTCATGAAGTACGTCCCAATAGGATAATTTTAGTCTTGCTCATTTATAGATGTCCATTTTTGAGTTTCAGTTTAAGTCTACTTAGCGTGTTCCCTGTCACTCTAGTTACAAATTTAATGATTGCCCTTACACTTTTCTTGTATGGTTACGTGCTTTTTGTCATCTTGATTATTGATTGCCTTTTAACTGTAAGCCTAATACTCGCAGATACTGATTTCTAGATAAAACCTTTAAAACTTCTCAGTTGTCCGTGGTCATTTTATGAAAATCAAAGTTTATGAAGTTGGGTTTGTATTTTGCCTGCCTTTCTTTCACAGCTAGCTCCCCGATCCATTGTGGTCATAGGTACCCGTAACGGTGGATTGGTAAGTCGGGTACACTAGAATAAAATAAAGGAATTCAAGGATGCTGATGGTAGATTTGTGAGGTCGCCTGATTAATGTATATGGTGAATTGGAAATTTATGGGCCCGAAAACTATATGGTGAAATTATTGGTCGGGTGACCCACGATCTCTATCAACACCACCAAAGCCATAGAAATCCCACATTTATAGTTACCTGAGCTAACTATAACTTACACCCAGCAATGCACTGCTTATGACCTCACATATTACATCACTCATGGCTTGGTCAGTGACGTCACAGATGACATCTTCCCACTCCCTGGGGCACATAGGTTATTAAAAAAAGTGGGTACAAATACAATAATTAAAGTGGTCAATTGTAGCCCCCGGGGACTATCACCTTCATGGAGCAAATTTGAAAAAAGGAGTGGTGGCCCCACAGCTCCCCTCCAGGGGCCCTACATGGCCCTGGGACCAGCAATGTCTCTGGGTGCCCACCCCCGGGGACATTGCAGTTTGCTATCTCTTGGCAGGAACACCACTCCTGTGAAGCCATAGTTAACAAGTGCTCTGCTTTCAGCAAGCGAGAGCCGAAAATGCTGTCCCTTGCTGAAAGCAGAGCATGTCTGTTTCCCTGCCCCCTGTCAAGCCATGGGAAACAGACATTGATTTGAGTTCCAGTGAGCTGCATGGCAGCAGCTCCCTGGGTCTCAAAGCATTGCCAGCTCCTACAGAAGGTAGGGAGCTGGCAGGAACCGCAGATGCCTTTAGGCTCCACAGTCCCCAATGTAACAAAATGGGTTCCCTAGGTGGGATCAGGGCACCCACACTCCAGGCCAGGCCCCAGGAGATGGGATCCCTGGGGCTGAAATCGGCCTCAGGAGGGGGGGACATGTGCCCCCCTCCCTTTTTTAAAAGAAAGAATAAAAGCAAGAGCAGACTCCTCAGGCCGTAAATGGCTTGGGAGGGGGCCCGCTCCTGTTTTTCCACATATTTTTTTTAAAAAGGTGTAGGCTTCCGGGGGATGGGGCCCTGGGCCCAAAATGGTCCAAGGAAGGGGGGGGGGGGCACATGCCCCAACTTCCTAAAATGTTTTAAAATTTAAAAATAAAAAATCTGGAAACTTGGAGAGGCCCCACCCCCGTTCTCTACTACCCTGCAAATGTGCCTCCTGGTGTTCTCCTGGTTGGGGGATGAAGTCCACTTGGCTTCTGAGATTCCTTGTCTCCAGTAAGCCCCACACAGTGGGATTGCCGAGTGGTGGTCGAAGGCCATGCCCCCTTTCTACACCACTCTGCAAACACACCTTGCAGTGCAGTGGTGGTGGGGGATGTAGTCCCCTTGCCTCCTGAGGGCCCCAGGACTAAAGTAGACTTCTTCCTCATCAAGTAGTGCACCAGGAGGGTTGTTTGCACAGTGGTGGAGAAAGGGGGCATGGCCTCTGGTGACCTCTCAGCAATCTACCTGTGTCGGTCTTACTGGAGGTAACAGGAGAACTAGTTGGCCCCCAAGGACCCTCAAGAGCCAAGAGGACTTCATCCCCAAACTATTAGTGCACCAGGAGGTGTGTTTGCAGAGTGGTTGAGAGAGGGGTTTTGGCCACCAAAAACCTTTTAACAAACCCACTGTGTGGGACTTGCTGGAGGTAACAGAAGGGGTAGTTGGCCCACAAGGGCAATCAATAGCCAAGGAGACTTCCTCCCCCTCCAGTAGTGCACCAGGAGGTGTGTCTGCAGAGTGTTGGAGAAAGGGGGCGTGGCCACAAAAACCTCTCAGCAAACCCAATTTTGCTTTCTACTTTCGCTGCGTAACAGCAAGGATCGCGATTACCGACGTCATCGCAATCTCCGGCCTCACCGCAAATTGGAAAATAGGTTTTAGAGATGGTTATTCTAGAACTACAATAGAAAAACATGAGTTTGAAGTGTACAGTAATAATCCCCTAGTGTGTAACATACTGTAATATGTGTGCATATATGTGTTTTAATGACAGCGAAAATGGAAAATAGGTCTTAAAGATGTTTTTTATAGAAACTGAGTACAAAATATGAGTTTAAACATGTTTTGAAAGAAGTATGTGTAATGCAATGTTCAGAATGGATATTTTTACATCATATTTTTGGATGTGTTGGTGGTCATTCAATGTCTGCTTTTGTTTTCCATTTTTGTGATGTGTCTGTGGGGATCACAATGTCATTGCGAAGATCCCCCAAAAACTTTAGAAAAGAATTCACTATATTCCGGGTACTAGGGAGGCTCTGAAAAGAGCCGTTGTGTTTGTTGTTTGTATATGGCTGCTACACATAGGACTGGATGCAGAGTTTCATGTTACTTAGAAACACCCTGTTGCCGCCATCTGTAAAGTGCACTCCATCATTTCTATAAATTCCATGCATGTCAAAAGGCAGATTGTTGTTATAGATACAGCCAATGAGATGGTCTTGGAGGAATGCAGAAACAGTTTTATTAACATGTTTCCTGGCTTTGTCAATTGGTGGACAGAATTGATTTGATCACTTCCATTTCTGTCTTTGGCATATATTACAGTACACCAAGACAGTGTGAGGGAAACGCGACATCAGTTCTGCAAAGGATTCTTTTATTAGGATTACTAGCCTACCCCAGTCAATGTGCCTAGGTCATTGTCACCACAGTGCAGAATCATGAGGAAGGTTACAGGGACGTTATAGTTAGGAAATAGCATTTAAAAAACCTTAGAAATTCACTGAAAAAAACAAAGGTTATAGGGATGTTATAGTTAGGCTCAGATTTCACTCACAAAAAAACAGAGAAATTCATCAGTCTCGCCCCCACAATGCACTGCTTATGACCTCACTTATTACATCACTCATGACATGGTCAGTGACATCACTCATGATATCACTGATGACACCATCCACAGAATCTCTGATGTACCCACTCACACCCCAATATAACCTTTCATACACCCACTCCAACTTCTACACTGGCATTCTCAAAACCATTGACACACCCACTCACTGATTCATAGGTCTACACACACACATCTACTCAGTTGCCCATACAGCCACTCATACACCAGGCACTCTGTGCCATATTCTTAGCAGATTTGCCCTCTGTCTTAGAGGTTGATAGAAGCGCCAGTCCAAAAATGAAAGGTAAACAATTATCATGTCTATTGTATGCAGACGATCTAGTAATTCTTGACCAAACAGAGCTGTGCCTTCAAAGGAAGCTAGGTGACAAAGCATTTAACTGTAAATTTGGACAAAACCAACATTTTATGCTTTGGTAAAAGAGACTCCAGGTGTAGTTGTTTTTGGGCCCATTAAAATTAGAGATTTTGAGCAAGTATAATTACCTTGGGGTCTGGTTTGATAGTACTCTAAAGTGGCAAACACATTTAGAAGCTCTGAAAGCAAAGGCCCTTCAATAGTATGTGGGTTAAAAAATGTAATCTGGACTATGGAGACATGTCCCATAGACCATTGATAAAGGCCTATAGTGCAATGATACTCCTTCAAGTACTGTACACGGCAGCGGTTCGCTACTTAAGCTGTAAAAGCATCTGGGATTTAGAAGAAGTGAAGTGTTTAAAATCCTTAATGTCGTTACCCGGCTCAGCCATGATTCAGGCAATCAGAATTGAGCTAGAAATGACTTCTTGGAGTATACAGCCTCAAGTGACTTTGATAAGGTTTGGGAAAAAACAAAATCCCAGAGCGGTCCAAAAGGTCTCTTAATGGTGTATAAATGAGATTCAGTTTAATAGTTTAAAATGGGCCAAGGAGACCAGAAAGAAACTGTATACGGTTTGCGAGAAATCTGAAGGTGAGAATTTGTCAACACTCACTTCAAGCAGAAATTACTAAGAGTACACTCAGATCCCAAGGAAAGGACCTGTCTAGGAGGAAAGATGGGGAGTACCTGAGTTAGAAAATGCGGTACAAATTATGAGGGCTAGCTGGCTGAACAAAACTTGATACACATACCTGGATAAGTTACCTAATTATTGGCTTTGATGTGAAATTTTAAGACTGAGAATTGGTATCAAGCCCTGGATGATAAATGAGAGAATAAAAGTAGAAATGATGCAGCCCGATGGCAATTGAACATGTACGCTAGGAACAAAATGTGACATCCTGCACATATTAGTAGACTGTTAAAAAGTATTTGCCCTGCAGGAAACTATTCTTATGTCCCATTTTTTAAAAAATATGGTACTGTACCTTTGGCCCACGCTGTAGACCTACTCATAGACATGCCCAATCTTGATATTGCAATAGCAATTGGAAGGTATATAAAGGCCGTAAAAAGATCTTTAATGAAAAATGAATTTGAGAGTGTATGTTCTAATGGAGATGGGTCTTTGGTGATTTCAAAGGACAGGCATTTAAACAATTTTGCAGATATCTATTAACAAAAATTCAAATTAATTTATAACCACTTTTTAATTAATTATTCCTGGGGTGGGTGTGCTTATAATGTTTACATTGAGAAATTATGCCACTATGTAACCCATTGTATGGAAATTCATGATGTCCTTTATTCTTCTTTCGGGGATTATCTATTTTAATAGAACTATTGATGATATTGTGAAGATTGTAGGCTATTTATAAAATGTTGTCTTCTTATGTTGTTTGAAGACCAATGGTCTAAATAAACATTGCTTTTTGACTGACACTAACACACCAACTCACTCACTAATACAGCCACTGACATATCCACTCATACACCCATACAGCCACTCATATACTTCAACACTCACCTATACTGCCTTCCACATATGCAGTTACTCACCCATATACCACTGACACATCCATTCACTTACCTACACAGCCATACACAGACCCAGTCTCTTTTACAGCTCTTCTCTTACACACTCACTAATTCATACTACTCCCACAGATTTATTTAGTACAGTTTTATGTAGTTCCAGTGTTTGATCCAAGGGCATTAGGGCGCTTTACATGAGCACCAGATTACATTAGGCAAAGTCCATTAATGTTTGCTTAGATTTTCATTCACTGAAAAATTAACTCACTTTCCAAGAATCACAGGATGTTGAACCGACACAGGAACTCAAACTTGGCTCCCCAGTTCTAAAGTTGGCAGCACTGGTAGACAGGTCACACTTTTCTGTGATTGAATAGGGCCATTTGCAAATAGCTTGTAACCCTCCACAATCACATCTTGTCAACCATAGAAAAGATACAGAAGGGGCAGCAGCTGGTGCCACAGGAAGGAGACTCAGTCTGGCAACTTCAGGTTGAGATCAGGGGTGATTTTACATTTGCATGACATTTCATTACAGTGCGGTGACGTGGGGACAAGTACACAAATACATTACTTTAACCCCTGTTTAGTGACGCTTGGCAGATGCAACAGACAATTCAAGTCCGTGGTACTTGCGTGGACAGCGGTTGCCAGCAACAGCTAAATATCAATCCATACAAAGCTAAAGGAAGAGCCCCTCAGCAAACAGAACCTGCAGGCTCTCTGGAGCATCACATTTCAGAGTGGTTAATCAATAATGCACTGAAGTTTATATTCATTAAATATATTTGTTCCATAATTTAAATATTATTAAAAAGCAATCACGCTTTCCAGCATGTTCCTTGCCGACATATGCTTTGTGATTGGACAACGGACGACATTGCACCCTCAAAGGGCCGCGATGACAGGTGTGGCTGTTAATGGACTGGTCAAGGTCATTTGTATTTTTGTGGGTTTCCAGCAGACATCAACAATTGGTTGCTTGTGGGGCAAAGGGTCACCTGGACAGTCACAGGGTCAGCAGTACAAGTTAAAAAGGGAAAACCTTTGCCTATCAGACACCTTTCTGCCTGCCCCTGAGGCCTGGCGACGCTTGCTGCTCCTAATTACAGAGAAGAGTTGCTTTTGCTTGGACCACTTCATAGCTTTGCCCATAGCCTGCTCGCCCCTGGGATTGTTTTTGCCCTTGCTGGAGTTTTTAAATGTGCTCGTATGGATTTGCAAGACTGTTGCCTGTTTGCAAAGTTGCATGTACTGAGCATCTGTGGCCCCTATGCAAATGCTGAGGGATCGGTGTGAACAGCTTATCCCATTGTTGGATCCTCAGATGTGAGGCTGCTGTATATGGAAGCAAGGTAAGGTGAGGCAGCCCGGGGAGCACATGCAGCATTCAGTCCAGTCATTGGGCTTGTTTGAGTGAGAGGGGCATGGACTGAGTCTTCTCTTACATGTGGCAAAGTTTTATTATTCAGGCGGTCGGGACAGAGAATAACTGGTGAAATTGTTTGTATTTAGGGAGTTAATTCCTGTATTTGGGCAGCAGGTGGCACTGTAAAACTGTTTTAATTAGAAATTGGTGCTTTGCTTTTTGATGTACTCAGATGTTGCCACATTTTACTGTGGCCTTAGGGCTGATCTACCAGCATAATTATTGGGTGCTGTTGGCCATCCTGGGATTAAAGATCACAATGCTTGCACTGTAACCTGTAAAGAATGGGTAATTTTGTGTGCCCTTCTGTTCTGCTTGGGGCTCCATTTCTAGAGTAACGCTCCAAGAGCCCCCTCCTTTTATAAAAAAAAATGCCCCTGGCACTTGGCCAACCCGGGGACTGTAGTCAAAACAAGCATGGGAGACTGCACTTGTTTTTTATAAAATGTGGCTTTTACGCATTTCTATGGCACCGTTTGTTTTAAAAGTGCTTTTTGACAGGACCACAGTTAGGGGGTCAAGGTATTTCTACCCTGTCCTCTTTCGGTTTTTTCATGTTTTTTGTGGGACTCAGCTGAAGCAGAGTCCAAAGGTGGCTGCCTACACTTTCTGGTTGAAGTGTTGGCAGACAATCAGATTTGAGCCCAGGGTCTGTTGGATCCCCAGAGGATAAATACAAATGTGGATTTCCCTTAATATTTCCAAAACTACTGCACAGCTTTACAGCGTTTTACAAAAAGGTCACTTTCTGGACCAACAGCTACCTTTCTGCCAAATTTTCTGTCATTCCGTTCAGCAGTTCGGGCTGTAGCTGTGTATAAAATACCTATTTAAAATTGCAAGGGGAAAATCAATTTCAGGACCACCCCCTTTTTTCTCTGCGCCCTCCTGATAGAACACCCAAAAATGTTCAAGACAGCAGTTGAGAGTGATTGGCAAGCTAGTTTTGAAAATCAGACTTCAAGGTATGAATTGTTGCTGGTTTTTTTTTTACTTTTTTAACTTTCACTGTACTTGCCAGACTGCTTTTTCAAAGGAAATCAGTAAAATAAACAAAAATAAACAAAATCAAGGTCTTGACACTCAGTACCCTCCCTGTGATTGATATGCTAGCGGATATAGTTTCAGTCTGACTAAAGCTATAACCCCCATTCATCCTGTTCATCATCACCTGTGATGCAGCACAGGTTGATGTGCCTTGAAGCATGTGTGCACTGTTTGTGCATGGGAGAGCTGGGTACTCCGAGCTTACCATATTATACAGCTGCTGCTGGTAAGCCATAGAAAGATCACTCCCAGCTGTGTGCCGTTGTTTTTTGCAATGTGGCATTCAACCAATGCTCCATCTTCTATAGATGTTTTACTCCGCAAGACCCCTACTAGCTTTCTTACATCCATTATTATGTTATCTGTTAGATTGTCTGACAAGTTGAATGACAGTCTAAAGCTTCTTCAAACAACCAAAATTCAGTGTTAGTAGAAAAGATAAGAATCCAATTAATTCTTGCACTGGATTTGTATCCTTCATCATCAGTTCAATGAGCCTCCTGAGAGCTTTAGAGAACAACAGTATTTATTGGTTCTAAATCGGTGATACTAGATATGTTTTAATTTTCAATTTTTGATAAATATTGCCTCCACAAATTAGTGGTGCAGGGCTCTGTACAACAGGAAAGGACACAGACACAAATAGCAAAACATGTTCTTCAAAATCGCTTATACGAACAGCTGCTTAAGTGTTGATAATCACTAAGGATGCAGTAGTTGGTGTTCTGAAGGTTAAAGAAATTCCTCCGGGTAACGTCATCACAGTGTGTTCTAGAAAACTGAACAAGGAAATCCAAAGGCTTCAGAGAAATCTCTGCAGCTCACGATTCAACCACTGGTCTATTTTACTCTCCTAGTTTTCAACTGTCTGAAAGAAAAGATGGAACCATTCTTTAGATGGAAAAGTAGACTCATAACGTTATTTTAAAAGAATTCCTAGACCATACTAAACCCACACAGCCATTCGCACAACCATTCAGCCACTCACACACCCACTCACACACACGGTCACATAACCACTGACACACCCCACTCACAGACTGCCAACCCAACAGTCTTCAAAATAATTAGTTTGCTTTTGTTTTCTTTGTAGATAGGGCTTTCTATTAGTATATCATAGTGGTTATCTACCTCTGTGACAGGGACATGGGCTAGTGCTAGTGCTATCGTTTCTTTTATTTCATATGCAAATTGACCACCTGTAGCATATTCCACATTTAGTGCAGGTTGTTGGAGATGTCGCTATATGCTTTGAAATGGTAGTAACAGTCCTGTATGATTTTGAGAGGGTAACCTTAAATTTGTTTTTAATCATGGTCTGTTCAAGTCTATGTTTACTTTTTGTTGGTAGTTGTTATATGTTTTATGTTTAATGTGTTTTTGAAGTTGAAATTCGTAGTACGTGCTACGGTTTATATATAAAGGATATTTGAGGTGTAATATTCACCATGTACGGTGTATATCTGAGTGAATGGTTTGGAGCACATTTTAAAGGTCTCTTCCATCTTTCAGGTTTGACAATGGCTTAGTTATAGTATGTTATCTGCTGTAGAAAATAATAGAATTTGTCTATCATTGTTTAGGTTAGCATATAAGAGGAAGGGTTCCTCATTATGTCTATTTTTAGGTGTTCAGGTATTTCAAGATCTTGGTATCTTTTTTAGTTTGTGCAATTAAATGTTTAGAAGTAGGTATAGGTGGGCGTTGGCCTGTGATACACACCGAGACTTTAGGGAGTGTATCTGTTTGTTGTGAGCTCCTAGGAGCAAGTTCTTGTCTTTCTTATATCTTGTAATACCTCCCTTACTTCTATTTCTGTCACATTTGGGGGTTCGTTGTCTTTCATTATATTAATAACAATATCATCTTTTGTAGTGGCCCTTACATAGTATGCATTGGAGTAATATTTTGTACATTTCCAGGTCACAGTTTTCATTGATATCTTTTCCTGGTTATAGATGTAGCAGATGTGACTTAATTACTGCTTTCCTGTTGATAATGTGATATCCCTTGCTCTTTCTGTCATTATGCCAGGAAAAAGAGTAATATTATAAAGAATTACAGTTTTAAAATGTTTATGTTTGTTATTTACAAATGAAATTCTGCAACTAATTTTCCTATGTATACTTACATGTATGTTCTTTTTAGATGTTTCACACGTTTCTGTTGGGTGCGTTGTATTGTGGTGTAGATGCTCTATTGTCTGTTAATAGAAAAAGGAGCATCAGTTTAATTTTAAATGTTATTTTGTTGGTAGTTTGTAGACGTTGAGGTAGTTAGGTTTTATGTTTTATGATTTAGGGTAAGTTTCTGTTTTATAATAATTTACATTTACTTACCTGTTTTATGACTTTTTTTGGCTTGTGACTGGTATTGTTTTTCAGTATCTTAAATGTTTCACAATGTTGTAGTATTTTCTTTTAGTAAGTACATGTAAAGAGCTAGAAGCAGTAGAGTGTTTTGAAAATAAATTGTATGTTATTTTACAATTTTAATTAAAAGTAAGTGTTAGCTTAAATATGTTTTACTTACTTTGCAAGCTATATATTTATGCAAAAAAGAAGGAGAGAACTCTGGATAGTTCTCAAGTTTAGGTGGAAAGCTGCTCCTGTTAGAGCACTCTCAACACCAGCGACATTCTAGATCTGCTCACCTCAAATGTCTGTTTTTCTATCAAAGTCTTTAAGCATAGGATTCGCAAAAGTGCCATCCAGCGCCGAGAAAGAAAAGGAGAAAGTCTTTTGCGATGTCATCAGTGATGTCACTGACCATGTCATGAATGATGTAATATGTGACATCATCAGCAGTGGATTGCTGGCGCGCAAGTTATAGTTAGTACAACTAACTATAACGTGGGAATTTCAATGGCTTTGTACGAGTGAAATATCCAACTAACTATAACATTTCTGAAACCTATGGTTTTTTCAGTGAATGTCTAATGTTTTTTAAATGCTAATTCCTAACTATAACTGGCCTCAAACCTGTTTTTTCAGTGAATTTCTAAGATTTTCTAAATGCTAATTCCTAACTGTAACCTGCCTGAAACCTACGTTTTTTTAGTGAATTTCTAAGTTTTTTTAAATGCTAATTCCTAACTGTAACCTGCCTGAAACCTATGTTTTTTCAGTGAATTTCAAAGGTGACAATTTTTAAATGTATTTATTGTTATTTTAATTTTTTATACTGATTTTCTACATTTTTTAAACTATTTTTTTAGATATATTTTATTTTTTAAAGTACATTATAATTAAATTATACATTACATTACAAAATATACTATCTCAGAATGAATAACTTTAGTTTAAATACTTTGCAAATAGGCAATAGAATTGTAGGTACAGTAGTTACAGTTGTTGCAATGGGCAACTCAATTTCATACCCAATGCAACATTGAGGTCAATGTGAATTTCTAGTTAAATGTAATTAATTACTTTATGGATTACTTTTCTAACCACAGAACTGGATCCTGAATTCAGTCCTGAGACATCACCTGTAAACAGTTGAGTAAAAGCGTTTTGGTTACAGTAGTGATTTTTAAGGAATTTTATTGTATTTTAAAAGATGATCACCAATGTTATCCTATGTAAGGAAATTCACTTATCAGGTAAGTATTGTTAACGTTACTTTTTCGTACTCAGTGGTGGATCCTGGTTCCAGCACTAGTGCATCTCCTGCAAACAGTTGAAAGAATGTGTTTAAGTAATACAGGCAATTTTTAACACCTTCTATGCTCATGACGAGCTCAGCTCGTCATGAGGCACGGTGCTCATGTGCTCATGACGCGCTGAGCTCATCATGAGCTGTGGAACGCTCACACGCAGGGATAATTCCCCTGCTGTGCTGAACGTTCCACGGAAACGGGTGTGGTCATGACGTCATGAGGACACGAGCACTGTGCCTCATGATGGGCTCAGCTCGTCAAGAGCACGGGGGCGCTGTGTGCGCCCCCGCCCGCCAGCACAGCGGGGGAATTACTCCCACTGCGAAGGGGTTAAGGAATATTTTTAGTTTGTGAAAATAGACACTTAGAAACTTTTCTCGTGAAAACTACACAATGGATTCCTATGAAAGGAAACACAAGTTACTGGTAAGTACGGTTAGAATTGCTTTTCAGGATCAGTACTGGGCTCAAAGAAGCAGCACTGAGGTCACTCCTGATAACAGTTGAGTAAATTGGAATTTGTAATTCTGCTGATTTTATAGGAATTTTTTAAAGTTCAAAAACTCCACACTTAGAAGAATTTCCAAGTGAAACCAGTCAATGTTCGTCTATGGAAGGAAATTCAAGTTACTGGTAAATATGGTTAGAATTACTTTTCAGGGTCAGTGCTGAGCTAAAAGATGCAGTACTAGGTTCTCTCCTGATAACAGGTGAGTAAATCGGAATTCGGAGTTCGGCTGATTTTACAAGAATATTTGTACGTTTCAAAAATCAACACTTAGAAACTTTTCTGCTGAAAACCACACAATGGATTCCTATAGAAGGAAATACAATTTACTGTAAGTACGCTTAGAATTACTTTTCAGGGTCAGTGCTGGGCTAAAAGATGCCGCACTGCGTTCTCTCCTGATAACAGGTGAGTAAATCTGAATTCGTAGTTTGGCTGATTTTACAGGAATATTTGTACAATGGTGAAGGAAGGGGGCGGGGCCTGAGGTGACATGTGTGCAAACACGCCCTGTGGCGCGTTTTAAGTTGTATGAGTAAGTGGCCTTGAATCCTGAGGTCCCCTGGTGGGCAAGTAGCCCACCGGATACCGCTAGTATGCGCCAGAGGGCTGCGTTGCAAAGAGGTGTTCTGAGGCCACTGCCCTTTTTACAACACTCTGCAACGCAGCTATATGCTAGTGTGTGAAAGTTTTCATAAATGGATAGGTACTGCATAATTGTCTAAAGAATGTATTTGTCATATATGATGAATGTATAACTGCAGAACTATAAGGAAGTGTTGTACCGAGACACTGTAAGCTCTTTAGCTACAGCATGCTCAGCTACTTCCGAAGGACACATATGCAACATATGAACATAAATATGTTGGAAGTCTGTCCTTCAATCTCCACTGCTGCTTAAACAGCAGGCATGTGCTGGGTGATACAGGCACCCTTGCACCATGGTGTTAGAATATCTGTCTTAAGTGGAGTTTCTTTTTGTGCAGGAAGGCACACCTTCCTGCACAAAACAAATCAGTAAAGGCATTTTCCTCCTACAATGTATACTGCTCATTGTAGCGAATATTTGAATGAAAAAGAGGACAAATGAAAATCCATAGGACCTTGCTTTTCGAATGCCCAAAGCTGCACAAATCCCCCCCACAAACTCCCCAAGCGCCTGGAAACCCTCACAGGTGAGTAGCGCGCTCTATATATCCCTGATTGAATGATTCATACGCCACCACAGTTTGTGTTTGAATGCTATCAACAGGCCCTGCCATTTGTTTGGCTGTCTGTAACTCTTAAGGGTAGTGAAATGAACAGTGGTACCTTCTTTAATGTACACAGAATCTCTGAGATTGCTTTGTTTTGGCTTCACCTCTGAGAGCTACTTTCAAGGCGCTGGTGAACTACAAATGTTAAGGTCATTACACCACTACATGCATAATGCATAGCACTTTAAAGCACTCCATTCCCTAAAGCCTGCCTCACTACATGAGTACATGCTTACTGAGTAAATGATTACATTAATATAAGTAAAGACACTGAGTGAATTCTTAACTGGTTCACTTTTACTTTACTGAATGAATTACTACATGGTACAAAAAGAGTAATTGTCAAATTGCAACAGCAGTCACACTATGTTAGCGGGAGTATATAGTAACCGACTGGGGAATTGTAGGTCTGAAGCACAAGTATGAAGGTGGTTACACAACTACATGCATAATGAATAGGAGTTTGAAGCACTGCATACCCTAAAGCCTGGCTTACTGCAAGAGTATATATATATATATATACTTATGTAACTGCAAACACATCAACCAACCAAATCAATCTCTCTAAATTTTCCAATTGGACGCTGATTCCTAGTGTTATTCTACACAAATAACAATATCCCTTGCAGTGTATAAAGAAAGATTACAAATATTAGATAAATAAATGTATTACAACTCGTAGTAATGGAATTAAATAAATTAATACTAGGATGTACATTAGAATACTCAAAGTTTAATAGAGAGTATGTCTTGCAAGGGATGTAGGGAAAATAGGGATTTAGAATAATGAAGAATATTAAAAATAGTTTTACAAAAAAAGGGAAGTTACTAGAATAATACGTCGGAAAAAAAGGGGAATGAATGTTAATACTCGTATTAAAAAAAGTAACCTTTAGAAATGCTTTAATAAGAAAAATGAGTTTAAATAAAGCATTATAGAAATTAAACAAAAGTTAAAATGTATGGAAAGAGGCACGTTTACATAAACACGTGGCGCACTAAAACAGTGTAAATGAGAACACCTGTCAACTGAAAAACGTGACTTAAAAGTGGGAGGAGCAATAAATTGATCCCATAGTCTGTTAAGTAACCAAAAAGTATATAAACCACACCCGTGGGATAATTAGTTTTGTTTCAGAGAATCAATACGGGTGAAGAAACTACGAGCAGGGTAATGATTCGGGACTGCAGAAGCATCTAGACAATATCTTTCATTTCCTCAGAGGGAACATATTGTTAATGTATATTTAAAAATACATAAAACATTATGTGCCCACAAAAGGAGTTGGATGAGTTTCGACGGAAGAAGGAAAGAATATCGAAGAGAGGTAAATTATCTTAATGGGTATGTGCTTTATATATTTAAGAAAGAAAGCAAAAATACTTAAATGATTATAGAATGTGGTATGATTATGTTTAAATAGAATATAATATATATGTATTTAAGGAATTACTACGTGCAAAGTAATGATTAGGAGCGATGTCATAATCTTCAATTTATCTTCCATTTCCACAGAGGGATCATATTGTTAATGTATATTTTAATTTATATATAACTTTATGATCCTTCAACTGGAGTTGGATGATTTACAACCGAGTATTTTTTTTTTAGTATTCAAGTATTTCTTAATTATAAATATGCTTTCGAGAAAATACTTGTGCAGGTGTAGAGGAACAAGACACAGGTATTAGTCTTGATAACTTTGCACAAGAGATTGCAAAGTTAACACAGTTTCTTCAAAGTAACCAAACTGTGTTTGTATTTGTTGCCAATGCACTCACTACAGAAGCTAAACTCGCAATGTTATTTTGCTCTCAAGAATTGAACAACAGAACAGAGATAAGTGGCAAGAATTTGCTGCATATTTATTTGTAGAGGAACACCTTAATTGGCTAGCACAGCAAATAATATGTAAGTATTGCTATGATAAGTGCAAGAACAATAAAATGCCAGCCAGAGCAATACATAACAAGTTAGAAATTGTATCAATTCTAGAAGAACTACGAGAATCAAATGTTTATGAATCAATTCTCATACAATATATATCTCCTTTTCAAGCAGCAGTTCATGTGGAAACAAACACAGGGAAGCTGTCACCAACTGAGTTACAGAAAGTGCTCAAAGGAAGAGTTGTCTACTTACGTTTAGATTTTAAATGGAAAATGTAAACTGTTAGTATAAATTGAAATGCTGATTAACCACTTATCATCCTTGTAAATGTTGTCCCTACGAAAAACATCAAAATCTGCCACAAGTTATTGTATGTTAATAAAGTAAAAAAAGCTGCATTATACCTCAAACTAAATAATATATATTATATCAATGTTGATCACCTTAGAGATGTACATTGTACAGAAAATTAAACATTACCATCAAGTGGACAGATTGAAAAAGTGAATAGATCCAAATCAGAAGAAGTATAAGAACACTATAGTATCATTCCATTGCATTCCAAAGATGTCATTGCTTGCTGTTTTCTGCACCTTTTTGCCTCTGGAGCAGGTGACTGGTATGATGACCACCCCGTACAAATACCAGCAGATGAATGCAGGTCAACCAGATTATATTTAAAGGATCCTAGGTTTAACCAGTGTATTCCATACTTATTCCATCTTTTATCTGAGAGTGACTTATCTGGACTATGATAAGCTGAAAATCACATACTGAATACAGGAGTTAATCTACAAAATCTCTCTGCAATTTGCCTAGCACCACCGAGGCTTCAGAGACTGCTGAGGCACACCCTGCATATTAAAATAAAGATTCTGAGTATGACAATCCCCGGACTTAAGTTGCCTCGAACTCCTCGAACAATTAGTAAATAATTCTTGGGAAGGTGGGAGTCTCCTAGACTACAAAACATCTCTGTACCCTTCCGCGCCCAATTCACATGTGACATTAACACAGTACTTGGGGGCATATTTACAAGGAAGCCGTTAAAATTATACCCCTTAATTTTTAAAAGAATAACTGATGGGGCTCAAAGTTTTACTAAGAAAATTATGGTGTTTATAACTAGAAGTGTAATACCCGGGCTAACTCTCTAACAGCTCTTCTATCTTTTCAATAAGAGGCTGTAGGTGCGATTAACGGTTCCTATGGAAAATTTTGAAACATCAAGCACACTTGCTGTTTGGATGAGCAACATTGTGTGCTGAACTTGTGACCTGTGCGGTACAAAAGGAGGTGGTGATGGACAGAGCATCTGAACCAATCAAACACTCACACCCAGTCAACAGATCTGGGTTTGATCCATCACTGTTCTTTAGCCCACTCTGCCACCCCAGTTCAGACACCTGTGTGCTCAATTGAGTGTTCCATTAACTGTTACTATGGTAACAGGCAGTAAGTAGTTTGGGGGTAGGGTTCAAAGATGCTGGCTGTACAGAAACCGTCATATTTACCCAAAGTCCTCTATATGACAGAGGAGAAAGCAAACAGAGACGACAGAACACTGTGTACATTAGGAGCAAAAGAAGTAAACAACTCTTCGAATTAACCTCAAGAGAGGGAGCGAGCAATAGCCACTGGTGTTACAAAACCCCATGTACAATTTGCCAACTCTGTACTCAACAATGGGAAATTATTTATCGATCCCAATCAGACACTGCTGCTTCATGTTTCACAGTGTGCACTTCACCTAATACTTCGTGACTATTTAAATGGGAGACGGGATTGTCCACATTTCAAAACTGAGGGGCATATTTACACGGACGGCGTTAAAATGATCACCTCTTTAGTGGCAGCAAACTGCCGCTAAAACGGCGATAATGGACTTGATAGTCCTTTGTTGTCTTACCGGGAGATTTTTTCTACACTGCTCTTTGCTATGGGAGGGTGTAAGCCGAAGCTCCCACCTTGCCATAGAAAACTTGGTTGCGATTTTGAAAGAAAGAACAGGGAAACCTGCTCTCTCTTTCAAAATGCAAAGCAGATTGCTTTTCCCCACGGGGAGCTGCATATTAGCAGGTCCCTGTGTGGAAAAGTAATTGCGGCTTCAGAAGGACGCGGGAAGCTGGCTGGGACCATAGAGACATTGGGGCTCCACCCACTGTCCCCAACGTTGTATATACGCCCATGGGACGGGATCCAGGGGAAAAATACAAATTAGAAGTAGGTGACAATTTTTTTTCTGTACGGTAAAATTAGGAGTCTATAATGGGCATATTTACAAGGACAGCATTAAAATGTTCTGCTGTGAACCTGGTCTTCTATTGGAATTCTCAGGAATTCTCCAGAGCCTATTATGAAGCCCATTATCGTCACTTTAGCGGCACCTTCCTGACGCTAAAGCGTCGATAATTTCAATGCTGTCCTTGTAAATATGCCCCCAATATCGTGAGAAATACAGTGATAATTTATGTTCGCAAGTGTAAAGCTTGTTAATATAAGACTGTGGACTTAACATATCAATCCACCTCGCATATTAAACATGCTTAAGTCCACTTCAGAGCAGATGTTAGGATCCGACATAAACGGCAATTAGCAAGAGTTTTGCTATCGCTCCTCATGCCCAGGGCCACCTTGTAAATACAACGCTACTGTCGTACCTTCCTTTTCCATGTTCTATTGTCATAGGAACATCAACCTTGCCTCTGGGAACGTCTACATTGCAACTCATTGGAGATGCGAGGCGAGCCATTAGCAAACCGACTGCTAACATGCGTTAATGGATCTTAGCGTTGGCTAGTAAACAGGGTGATATTTTCACCGCATTTTTTTACTTTTTTTTTTTTAAATGCGGCGAAATGGCCCTTGTCAATAAACCCTCAAGTTTGCTATGAAGAGCGGGAACCTCGACTCCTACCCTGCCATAGAAAACATAGCTATCTTTAACTAGGCCGGGTCACCCCCCTTGCTTCCTGCCGCTGCCGCTGCCTACCTCCTGCCTCCTGCTTCTCCGCTGCTGAACGCCCCAGCCGCCGCTGGGCCGCCCGGATCTCCCCCTGCCCACCTCGCTGGACCCAGGGACCCAGAGCCGCCGCCGGATGCCCAGAGGTTCCCGCCACTGCCTCCCTGCGGCCCCGCCCACATCCAGCCCATTGGCCGCCCCGCTCCCGCCACCCAGCTGACCCGCCCACCCGGCTCCTTACTTATGACGCCCCCAGAGCGACCGCGCAGCGGACGCGCGCAGCGGGAGCACCGATTGAGCGCCGAAGGTGCGCCAAAGGTAAGCCCGTCTGCGCCCGTCCGCGCCTGGACCACACCCAGTGCCAGGACCCCTGGCCCCCACCGACGGAAACCGACCCGACGGACCTACGACGCCACCGAGCTCAACGCACTCAACACCGGCCGAACCCCAGGCTGCTACCGAGCCACACCGAGACGCACCCACGGACCCTTCAGCTGCCACACCTGCAAGTTCACCTGCAACCGGACCCACGCCACACCAGCACCCACCAAGCCGACCTCCAGCAGCACCCACCTGAAGTGCATCCTGCTCAACACCCGATCCGTCCACAGACACGCCGTCGAGCTCTGGAACCTGCTCGACACCACAGCCCCAGACGTCGCCTTCCTCACGGAAACCTGGATGAACGACTCCTCAGCGCCCGACATCGCCATCGCCATTCCAGACGGATACAAGATCATCCGGAGGGACCGCGTCAACCAAACAGGAGGAGGCTTTGCCATCATCCACAGGAACACCATCCGCATCACGACCAACACCGACGACACCCTCGCACCCGCCGAACACCTGCACTTCCAGATCCACGTCAACCCCAAGACCACCCTCAGAGGCACCCTCATCTACAGACCCCCGGGACCACGCACACAATTCAGCGAGGACATCGCCGACTTCATCAGCCACACGCCCTCCCCTCCGCCGACTACATCCTCCTCGGGGACCTCAACTTCCACCTGGAGAACAACAACGACCGCAACACCACCACCCTGCTGGACAACCTCGCCAACCTCGGACTCAAGCAACTGGTGACCACCCCCACCCACTACGCCGGACACACTCTCAACCCGATTCTCTCCTCCAGCAAGGACATCACCTTCAGCCACGCCACGGGGCTCCACTGGACGGACCACAGCTGCGTCCACTTCAGCTTCAGAAGGACCACGCTCCACCATCACCAGCAACAGGCTCCCCGCAGAAGCTGGAACAAGATCACTGCGGACCAGCTCGCTACTTCCCTGAACAAGAACCCTCCCACCAGCACAACGAACCCCAGCCAAGCAGCCACCAACCTCACGAAATGGATCAGCGACTGCGCAGACGACCTCGCCCCGCTGAAGACCCCGCCGAGCAGACTCGGCAGCAAGAAAGCCCCATGGTTTAACGACGACCTCGAGAACTCCAAGAAGAACTGCAGAGCACTCGAGAAAACCTGGCGTAGAGACCCAACACCGGACAACATGACTGCCCTCAAGCTCGCCACCCGAAAACACCACCAGCTGATCCACGCCACCAAGAAAACCGCATTCAAGGAACGACTGGACAACAACGCACACAACAGCAAGGAACTCTTCAACATCGTGAAAGAGCTCTCCAACCCCAACGCCGGAAACAACAACATCACCCCTTCGCAAGACCTCTGCAACTCCCTCGCCTCCTACTTCCACAACAAAATCGCAGATATACACAACAGCTTCAGCACCCAACCGACGCACGCCACGACCGAACAACCGCCCCCCACCACCACCCTCCGCGCCTGGACCCCGATCAGCACCGAAGACACCATCCGCACGATGAACTCCATCCACTCCGGATCTCCGACAGACCCCTGCCCTCACCACGTCTTCAACAAGGCCGACGCTGTCATCGCACCCCACCTGCGGGACATCATCAACACCTCCTTCGACACCGCCACCTTCCCGGAGAGCTGGAAGCACGCCGAACTCAGCGCTCTACTCAAGAAACCATCAGCAGACCCAACCGACCTCAAGAACTACCGCCCCATCTCGCTGCTCCCGTTTCCAGCCAAAGTCATCGAGAAGACCGTCAACAAGCAACTGGCCACCTTCCTCGAGACGAACGGATCCCTCGACCTCTCGCAGTCTGGCTTCCGGTCCAACCACAGCACCGAGACCGCCCTGATCGCAGCCACCGACGACATCCGAGCCCTGCTCGACAACGGAGAAACAGCGGCCCTCATCCTCCTGGACCTCTCCGCAGCCTTCGACACTGTCTGCCACCGTACCCTAGTACAGCGCCTCAGTAACGTCGGAATCCAGGAGAAGGCACTGGAGTGGATCACCTCCTTCCTCGCCGGAAGGACACAGAGAGTCCGCCTCCCCCCGTTCAGATCGGAGGCCACCGAAGTCATCTGCGGCGTCCCTCAAGGCTCCTCGCTCAGCCCAACACTCTTCAACGTCTACATGAGCCCCCTCGCAGCCATCGCACGCCAACACAACCTGAACATCATCTCCTACGCCGACGACACCCAGCTGATCCTCTCCCTCACTAACGACCCCGCCACCGCCAGAGCCAACCTGCACGAAGGGATGACAGACGTAGCCAAATGGATGTCGGAAAGCCGCCTGAAACTGAACTCAGACAAGACGGAAATCCTCATCCTGGGATCCTCACCCTCCACCTGGGACGACTCCTGGTGGCCCCCCGCCCTGGGCAGCTCACCCAAACCAACAGACCACGCACGCAACCTGGGCTTCATCCTGGACTCCTCCCTCTCCATGACCAGACAAGTCAACGCCGTCTCCTCGTCATGCTTCAACATCCTGCGCATGCTACGAAAGATCTTCCGATGGATCCCCACCGAGACCAGGAAGGCGGTCACCCAGGCCCTTCTCACCAGCCGTCTGGACTACGGCAACTCCCTCTATGCTGGAACCACCGCCAAACTCCAGAAAAGACTCCAGCGGATCCAGAACACCTCAGCACGACTCATCCTGGACATCCCCCGCCGCAGCCACATCTCCGGACACCTGAGAGACCAGCACTGGCACCCGGTCAACAAGAGAATCACCTTCCGGCTCCTCACCCACGCACACAAAGCCCTACACAACCAAGGACCAGGATACCTCAACAGACGCCTCAACTTCTACGCTCCCAAAAGCCAGCTTCGATCGACCAGCCACGCCCTCGCCACCATCCCCCGCATCCGAAGAGCCACCACAGGAGGAAGGTCCTTCTCCTACCTGGCTGCCAAGACTTGGAACTCCCTTCCGACCCACCTCCGCCTGACCCAGGACCACCTCGCCTTCAGGAATCAGCTCAAGACCTGGCTGTTCGAGCAGTAGCGGACCCCCCCCCCAGCACCTTGAGACCCTCCGGGTGAGTAGTGCGCTATATAAATGCCATGATTGATTGATTGATTGATTGATTGATTGATTGATTATGTCCCGGGGGTAGGCACCTCGAGACACAGTAGGAGCCGGCCCTGGGGAGTGGTGTTCCCCAGGGCCCTCAACTGCTCCATAATGCCTTGCGACCCCCCTCCCACAATTTAAAAAGTCCAGAGGGTTGTGACCCCCGGGGCTTAGAGGGACCTTTGAGCCCTCTAACCATTTTTTTGAAAGCCCCAAAGAGTAGCGGTCCCCGTGGCTGGAGGGGGCCTTTAAGCCCCCCTACCCAAGTATTTTAGTGGGGGAATAACTTTGAGCCACCCCACCTGTTTATTTTGTAGCACCGAGGGATGGCGGTCCCTGGGCTACAGGGCCCCTCTGGACTCCCAACAAATTTTTGCCCCCCGGTAACTAATTTTTAAACAAGCACAGGAGCCTGTGCTTTGTTTTTATTTTTGTTTACGGCAGATCCATGCACCCTGTGTACATTTCTCCATTTTAAAAAAAAGAATAATCATCATTTTGGGGCCCTGGGGGTACTTGTGAGACCCCCTAAGCAGGTCTAGAGGGTCAAGATATTTCTAACCTGTCCCCTTTATACATTTTGAACACTTGTTCCACTGATTACAGCCAAACATGAATACTTACAACAACACGCCCAGGCATACACTGATTTACACACTGACACAAACACTCTCACACTGATACACTAAATGACACATTAAAAACAAAGTTAACACTCATTTATATAGCTACTAACTCACCCATAGAACTACTCACACACCCACTCACTAACCTATACAACCAATAACACACCCTTTCATCACCCATGTAGCCACTTACACACCCACTCACACATTCATGCAGTTACTCATGCACTCTTTCACTAACTCATACAACCACTACTACTGACTCAAATCAAGCTATCATGAGTAAGTTCTAAAACCTGCCATAGGAAAGTGATTATACGTGCAAAGAGGGAGTGGGTGGACTCACTATGGTTGAACCTGCATGAGGCCCTGGTTAACAAGAATACCAAAGAATTCTGGAAAGCAGAACTGTGGCCTCAAATGGGAACAAACCAATGCTTGAGTTTTGTATCGAACCAGAAGAGTGAGTAACACATATAAGTCAACTGTATTCAGATAAACATAAGATGGCAAATGACAATGGTATTTTGTGAGCTAGTAGTGCCCTATCTTAGCCCGATATCTTGCAATTTTCACTTGGTGAGACTGTAAAGGCAATCAATGTCTGTGCTCCTGACATGTCCCAGGCCCGATAGGATACCCAATGACCTATACTGAGGAAACCCAGAAATTTGGGGCCCATATATTAATCTGCTCCCTAATAGTATCCTCTTTGGCATGGAAATCCTACATTCATGGAAACTTGCAGAAATAGTTACCATCTTTAGGAAGGGGGACTGTGCACTCCCAGCGAACTACAGGCATATTAGCCTCATAGACTCCCTGCAGAAAATCTTCTGTAAACAAGTGCTTGCTCATCTTCAAAAATGGATTTGTGAGGGGAACAACATTTCAGAGTGGCAGGCAGGTTACAGATCCCAAGTGAGTACTATAGATTAAATCTTTTGTTTCACCTGTATCTATTGCAGGGAAGTGATTATCAACAACGGCAACTTGTATGTTGCCTTTGTTGATCTTCGAGCCGCTTTTGATATGGTCCCCAGAGCAAAATTATGGGACGTTCGAGGAGGAATGGGAGTTTTGGCTCCCCTACGGAATATTTTAAAAAGGTTGCATGTGGACTAAGTATGGGTGAATTTTGCAGATCTGCGGTCCGCGAATGTGCGCGAAATCGCAAAAAATCCGCGAGTTCGCGGATTTTCCCGCGAACTCGCAGATTATTTGCGATTCGCATAAATATTACTTGATTACATTCTATTGGCTAATCCAGTAAGTGCTACCTCGTTGGGTAAATGTATAGTGCTTTTCCTACACTACAGCTGCGTAAAGTGCTAGAAGAGTTGTCACAAGTGACCATGTGTGTGTTACTATGCCATCGCGCCGAAGGGCGCAGGGGTCCCTTGAGTGAGCTGTCCATCATAGTGGGTAAATGGCGGGAAGACGGTGCACACTGCTAGTGTGTGGGGCGGGCCAAACGGGAGGGCTTCTATGCGAGTTCACATGCCTCTTGTGTGTATAAAAGGTCAGAGACCAATCAGAGCAGCAGATGAGCAGAAAGAAGCTCCTGGACACAGGAACTGCACAAGGATTGCGCTCGTGAAAGTGAAGGATGCCCTGGCTAGCTAACCTCAAGCTGAACTCATTGAAAAGAGAAGTCCTACTTTTCTCCCCTCATAACAGCCCCACAGACATCCAACACTGGATCAATCACATTAGCACCCTCAGTTGCAAATGTACCTTTATTGATTCCAGTAAATCCCTTGGAATAACAATGGGCAAAAATCTGAACATGCACATATCATCGCAATCATGTGCTGAGCTTCAATCAAACTCAAACTATTGAAGAAAGTGAAACCATTTTTGCAACCTCCTGGCTTCAATCAAGCAGTCCAATCATTAGCGATCTCAAAATTAGAATATGGTTCAGCGACCCTGTTAGAAATGGGGGTCTCTAGTTGGCAATGGCTGGCGCCAGTGTCCAAATAGGGACCCTTCTTCGTTTGTCAGGGCAAGTGGGCAACCCCCTTAGACAACCCCTGCTCAACTCTATGATAACGTGGGACGAGCAGTTAGACCTATCTCAGAGGCAATGTGTGAAGCATTCATGACCATGCACGATAAGGCAGTGACAACACCACAAAAGGACACAACTCAAGTAGGTATAGAAATATAGTATCTTTATCTAAAGCTTAACTCAAGACTTTCAAAACAGTTTAACAAGCTACAACGTATGTAAATCAGTAGGGACTTAAAAAGGCATTAACAAATTCACCAGACGTGACACTGACTGAGTTAAAGGCCGGGGCCTACGCGACCCGTTGGGCACCAGATACATGACATTGGAAGAAGACTCAGCACTCAGCTTCTCAAAGAAGCAGAGACGGTGACAGATGGACTCCCAGCGACCACAAGTCTTGGCTGCGGTGGTCCACAGCGTGTACCCACAATGATTCGGGCACCTGGGGACAGGCGGCATCTCAGTGGCAGCAGCACGCGGCTGCGGGGGCCCGGCCTGGTGATGGCTATGACTCTCGTTGTGTGGCTCCGTGGTGGGCTAACAGCGGCAGCAGCTCTCTCTTAGCTACGGCAGCCCATAAGATGATAGCGAGAATCCTTGACAATGGTGAATGAGGGGCGGGCACACAGTGGCGGCAGCTCTCCCTTAGGTGCGACGCCCACAGGACAAACTACAATGAGGCAAAGTTAGCAAAGGTGTGAGCACTCAGCGGCTGCAGCTCTCTGTTAGCTGCGGCAGCCCACAGGACAAATCATGATGATGCAGAGTTGGCAAAGGTGCAGGCACTCAGTGGCAACAGCTCTCTCTTAGCTGCAGCGGCCCACATGACAAATCACAATGATGCAAGGTTGGCAAAGGTGCGGGAATTCAGCGGCAGCAGCTCTCTCTTAGCTGTGATGGCCCAGTGGACAAATTACGATGGTGCAAGGTTGGCAAGAGTGCGTGTACTCAGCGGCAGCAGCTCTCTTTTAGCTGCGGCGGCCCACCCGACAAATCGCAATGGTGCAAGTTTGGCAAAGGTGCGGGCACTCAGCGGCAGCAGCTCTCTCTTAGCTGTGACGGCCCACAGTACAAAGGATGATCTCGATCAGGCTGGCACAATGGTAGGCACTCAGCGGCTACAACTCTCTCTCAGCTGCGGCGGTCCGCACAGATTCAGCTGAGGTTCACAAGGTTCAAATTAAGGCGGGCTCACAGCGGCGGCTACTCTCTCTTAACTGCAGCGGTCCACACACAGATTCAGTGAAGGTTCAAATTAAGGCTGGCTTTCAGCGGCGGCAACTCTCTCTTAGCTGCAGCGGCCCACGCAGATTCAGTGAACAAGGGTTACCAGTCTGCGCTCCTCACAGTAGAACTAGAGGCTCCGGATTACTCGACTGAGGTCTCACCTGCAAGTAGAATTCCTCACACAGGTATTCCGACGGGTGGCGGGGTGAAGTCTAATGTTCCTGAGACTTCAACAGGAGGTGCTATCGATTCAGGCCCTCGGGTAGTTCTTCAGCAAGCTTAGTGAAAGTTTCAAAGTCCTTTCCTCTGTCCACTCGGACAAAGTATCATCTTGACAACCAAAAGGAACACACTGGAACAAGGTTCCAGCGTAGCGTTTTATACCTAAAAAGTCTTTGCTCTCTAAAGTCACAAATCACGCAGTCCAGCCAGAACGAGTTCGGTGGTGTGGGTGAGCACTTGGTTTACGAGGCGACATCCTGCCCTTTCAGAATGAGGGGGTCTGCTATCAGATGCCTTAGTAACATACAACAGTGTCTCAAAGTCTCAACAGCGAAATTCCCAATGGGAATTTCGTTGTGAAGTCGATGGCGTTTCGGTCTGTAGGAATGTTAGGCCATCATCAGGACCAGGTTACATTGATTTATATCGCAGTGGTCTGGGGCCACACTGTCAATAGTCCAGGGTGGGAAAGCGTAAGTTCTCATGGGAACCTAAGCACGCCAAGGCTGGTTATCAGGGATGGATGATGCTCCCCAAAGAGAGATGGAGACACACTCAGTGGCATGTCTCGGATGAGTCCAAGGCTGCGGTGCTGGCAGCAAAATTCCCGGCGCTCCCCTCAAGGATACGTACATAAATTACTTGCATATCACACTTTCATTGACTGTTTGGTTATCCTGAATTAGTACAATTTTAAAGTTCTCTTGTTCGCCGTTGCGCTGTACATACTAACTCACGTTGTCACTTGCGCCGTCACAGTCCTTCACGAGCACTTGCGCACAGTATCCAACAGGTTACATGCCGTTTAATGTAACACAGCACAACCTTTCTGTTTGATCATATCGAATAGAATATGTCAAATATGTGAATACACAATTTTGGTTTGCCAAACATTTGTTTTCTCTTTTTTTCCCCCTTCTGGATTTATCCTTCAGTAACTAATTGTACTATTTTTATTGTCCACCTCCTGACACCCCTTTGAGACATTGTTGTATCTTACAAATGTTTGCCCTCGTCTCATTAGGGTAGATGTGCTACCTCCTGTAGTCGGATATTATCAGACACCTTAGGCCAGAAAATACAGCGTTTCCAGAAGAGGCATTTTCTAACATCGGATATGTAAAAGGTCCTTACTAAACGGTGTAGCTCAATGTCCTGAGCTTAAACATATCAAACTTGAATGTCCTATCAGGTTCCTGGGGTCAGATAGGATTATGGAAGGTAATACTCGTTTTTATTTGTGTTTACGGCAGATCCATGCACCCTGTGTACATTTCTCCATTTTTAAAAAAAGAATAATCATCATTTTGGGGCCCTGGGGGTACTTGTGAGACCCCCTAAGCAGGTCTAGAGGGTCAAGATATTTCTAACCTGTCCCCTTTATACATTTTGAACACTTGTTCCACTGATTACAGCCAAACATGAATACTTACAACAACACGCCCAGGCATACACTGATTTACACACTGACACAAACACTCTCACACTGATACACTAAATGACACATTAAAAACAAAGTTAACACTCATTTATACAGCTACTAACTCACCCATAGAACTACTCACACACCCACTCACTAACCTATACAACCAATAACACACCCTTTCATCACCCATGTAGCCACTTACACACCCACTCACACATTCATGCAGTTACTCATGCACTCTTTCACTAACTCATACAACCACTACTACTGACTCAAATCAAGCTATCATGAGTAAGTTCTAAAGCCTGCCATAGGAAAGTGATTATACGTGCAAAGAGGGAGTGGGTGGACTCACTATGGTTGAACCTGCATGAGGCCCTGGTTAACAAGAATACCAAAGAATTCTGGAAAGCAGGACTGTGGCCTCAAATGGGAACAAACCAATGCTTGAGTTTTGTATCGAACCAGAAGAGTGAGTAACACATATAAGTCAACTGTATTCAGATAAACATAAGATGGCAAATGACAATGGTATTTTGTGAGCTAGTAGTGCCCTATCTTAGCCCGATAACTTGCAATTTTCACTTGGTGAGACTGTAAAGGCAATCAATGTCTGTGCTCCTGACATGTCCCAGGCCCGATAGGATACCCAATGACCTATACTGAGGAAACCCAGAAATTTGGGGCCCATATATTAATCTGCTCCCTAATAGTATCCTCTTTGGCATGGAAATCCTACATTCATGGAAACTTGCAGAAATAGTTACCATCTTTAGGAAGGGGGACTGTGCACTCCCAGCGAACTACAGGCATATTAGCCTCATAGACTCCCTGCAGAAAATCTTCTGTAAACAAGTGCTTGCTCATCTTCAAAAATGGATTTGTGAGGGGAACAACATTTCAGAGTGGCAGGCAGGTTACAGATCCCAAGTGAGTACTATAGATTAAATCTTTTGTTTCACCTGTATCTATTGCAGGGAAGTGATTATCAACAACGGCAACTTGTATGTTGCCTTTGTTGATCTTCGAGCCGCTTTTGATATGGTCCCCAGAGCAAAATTATGGGACGTTCGAGGAGGAATGGGAGTTTTGGCTCCCCTACGGAATATTTTAAAAAGGTTGCATGTGGACTGAGTATGGGTGAATTTTGCAGATCTGCGGTCCGCGAATGTGCGCGAAATCGCAAAAAATCCGCGAGTTCGCGGATTTTCCCGCGAACTCGCGGATTATTTGCGATTCGCATAAATATTACTTGATTACTTTCTATTGGCTAATCCAGTAAGTGCTACCTCGTTGGGTAAATGTATAGTGCTTTTCCTACACTACAGCTGCGTAAAGTGCTAGAAGAGTTGTCACAAGTGACCATGTGTGTGTTACTATGCCATCGCGCCGAAGGGCGCAGGGGTCCCTTGAGTGAGCTGTCCATCATAGTGGGTAAATGGCGGGAAGACGGTGCACACTGCTAGTGTGTGGGGCGGGCCAAACGGGAGGGCTTCTATGCGAGTTCACATGCCTCTTGTGTGTATAAAAGGTCAGAGACCAATCAGAGCAGCAGATGAGCAGAAAGAAGCTCCTGGACACAGGAACTGCACAAGGATTGCGCTCGTGAAAGTGAAGGATGCCCTGGCTAGCTAACCTCAAGCTGAACTCATTGAAAAGAGAAGTCCTACTTTTCTCCCCTCATAACAGCCCCACAGACATCCAACACTGGATCAATCACATTAGCACCCTCAGTTGCAAACGTACCTTTATTGATTCCAGTAAATCCCTTGGAATAACAATGGGCAAAAATCTGAACATGCACATATCATCGCAATCATGTGCTGAGCTTCAATCCAACTCAAACTATTGAAGAAAGTGAAACCATTTTTGCAACCTCCTGGCTTCAAACAAGCAGTCCAATCATTAGCGATCTCAAAATTAGAATATGGTTCAGCGACCCTGTTAGAAATGGGGGTCTCTAGTTGGCAATGGCTGGCGCCAGTGTCCAAATAGGGATCCTTCTTCGTTTGTCAGGGCAAGTGGGCAACCCCCTTAGACAACCCCTGCTCAACTCTATGATAACGTGGGACGAGCAGTTAGACCTATCTCAGAGGCAATGTGTGAAGCATTCATGACCATGCACGATAAGGCAGTGACAACACCACAAAAGGACACAACTCAAGTAGGTATAGAAATATAGTATCTTTATCTAAAGCTTAACTCAAGACTTTCAAAACAATTTAACAAGCTACAACGTATGTAAATCAGTAGGGACTTAAAAAGGCATTAACAAATTCACCAGACGTGACACTGACTGAGTTAAAGGCCGGGGCCTACGCGACCCGTTGGGCACCAGATACATGACATTGGAAGAAGACTCAGCACTCAGCTTCTCAAAGAAGCAGAGACGGTGACAGATGGACTCCCAGCGACCACAAGTCTTGGCTGCGGTGGTCCACAGCGTGTACCCACAATGATTCGGGCACCTGGGGACAGGCGGCATCTCAGTGGCAGCAGCACGCGGCTGCGGGGGCCCGGCCTGGTGATGGCTATGACTCTCATTGTGTGGCTCCGTGGTGGGCTAACAGCGGCAGCAGCTCTCTCTTAGCTACGGCAGCCCATAAGATGATAGCGAGAATCCTTGACAATGGTGAATGAGGGGCGGGCACACAGTGGCGGCAGCTCTCCCTTAGGTGCGACGCCCACAGGACAAACTACAATGAGGCAAAGTTGGCAAAGGTGTGAGCACTCAGCGGCTGCAGCTCTCTGTTAGCTGCGGCAGCCCACAGGACAAATCATGATGATGCAGAGTTGGCAAAGGTGCAGGCACTCAGTGGCAACAGCTCTCTCTTAGCTGCAGCGGCCCACATGACAAATCACAATGATGCAAGGTTGGCAAAGGTGCGGGAATTCAGCGGCAGCAGCTCTCTCTTAGCTGTGATGGCCCAGTGGACAAATTACGATGGTGCAAGGTTGGCAAGAGTGCGCGTACTCAGCAGCAGCAGCTCTCTTTTAGCAGCGGCGGCCCACCCGACAAATCGCAATGGTGCAAGTTTGTCAAAGGTGCTGGCACTCAGTGGCAGCAGCTCTCTCTTAGCTGTGACGGCCCACAGTACAAAGGATGATCTCGATCAGGCTGGCACAATGGTAGGCACTCAGCGGCTACAACTCTCTCTCAGCTGCGGCGGTCCACACAGATTCAGCTGAGGTTCACAAGGTTCAAATTAAGGCGGGCTCACAGCGGCGGCTACTCTCTCTTAACTGCAGCGGTCCACACACAGATTCAGTGAAGGTTCCGAAGGTTCAAATTAAGGCTGGCTTTCAGCGGCGGCAACTCTCTCTTAGCTGCAGCGGCCCACGCAGATTCAGTGAACAAGGGTTACCAGTCCGCGCTCCTCACAGTAGAACTAGAGGCTCCGGATTACTCGACTGAGGTCTCACCTGCAAGTAGAATTCCTAACACAGGTATTCCGACGGGTGGCGGGGTGAAGTCTAATGTTCCTGAGACTTCAACAGGAGGTGCTATCGATTCAGGCCCTCGGGTAGTTCTTCAGCAAGCTTAGTGAAAGTTTCAAAGTCCTTTCCTCTGTCCACTCGGACAAAGTATCATCTTGACAACCAAAAGGAACACACTTGAACAAGGTTCCAGCGTAGCGTTTTATACCTAAAAAGTCTTTGCTCTCTAAAGTCACAAATCACGCAGTCCAGCCAGAACGAGTTCGGTGGTGTGGGTGAGCACTTGGTTTACGAGGCGACATCCTGCCCTTTCAGAATGAGGGGGTCTGCTATCAGATGCCTTAGTAACATACAACAGTGTCTCAAAGTCTCAACAGCGAAATTCCCAATGGGAATTTCGTTGTGAAGTCGATGGCGTTTCGGTCTGTAGGAATGTTAGGCCATCATCAGGACCAGGTTACATTGATTTATATCGCAGTGGTCTGGGGCCACACTGTCAATAGTCCAGGGTGGGAAAGCGTAAGTTCTCATGGGAACCTAAGCACGCCAAGGCTGGTTATCAGGGATGGATGATGCTCCCCAAAGAGAGATGGAGACACACTCAGTGGCATGTCTCGGATGAGTCCAAGGCTGCGGTGCTGGCAGCAAAATTCCCGGCGCTCCCCTCAAGGATACCTACATAAATTACTTGCATATCACACTTTCATTGACTGTTTGGTTATCCTGAATTTGTACAATTTTAAAGTTCTCTTGTTCGCCGTTGCGCTGTACATACTAACTCACGTTGTCACTTGCGCCGTCACAGTCCTTCACGAGCACTTGCGCACAGTATCAAACAGGTTACATGCCGTTTAATGTAACACAGCACAACCTTTCTGTTTGATCATATCGAATAGAATATGTCAAATATGTGAATACACAATTTTGGTTTGCAAAACATTGGTTTTCTCTTTTTTTCCCCCTTCTGGATTTATCCTTCAGTAACTAATTGTACTATTTTTATTGTCCACCTCCTGGCACCCCTTTGAGACATTGTTGTATCTTACAAATGTTTGCCCTCGTCTCATTAGGGTAGATGTGCTACCTCCTGTAGTCGGATATTATCAGACACCTTAGGCCAGAAAATACAGCGTTTCCAGAAGAGGCATTTTCTAACATCGGATATGTAAAAGGTCCTTACTAAACGGTGTAGCTCAATGTCCTGAGCTTAAACATATCAAACTTGAATGTCCTATCAGGTTCCTGGGGTCAGATAGGATTATGGAAGGTAATACTCAGCCTGCCCATTGTGGCCCATGAGAATGTGTAATTTCACAATAGTAACCAGTGAAATGGAGGGTAACTCGCTATTAGAACATGCCACACAGACCTAGGCATTATGGTTAGTCCAATTCATACAGTCATCTTTACACAGGGAGCATTCGCGATGTGGCACTGATTAGTAGTGGCACAAAACCCAGAGAATCTAAATCCAGCCAACATAAAATTTAGGAAGCGAACAGAGGAAGGGAGACCAACGCCAATGACGCCAGGTCTAACAGACGCTTTCAGGTCTTCCCAAACAAGAACAGCTTCTCTCAAAACAACCCTCAATGCAGCAGTCAGACTGGTAACAGGCACTAGGCGCTTCATCCAGATTACCCCATTACTTAGGTTGCTCAACTGACTTCCTCTTGAGACCTGATCTCAGTTGAAAATCGCATTCCTCACACATAAAGCCTTACATCGTAACAAACCAAGATACCTGGCAGAAAAGATTTTAAATCTCAGAAGGCTGCCACTCACTAAGAAAGTCAAACTCTCATAGGCTTAGAACCCCCAGATTCTCAAGATTGGCTACAAGGAATTAGAACTTCCTACCACCCAAGGTTCAGTTAAAACTATCGATCAACATCTTCAAAAAAGAGGTGAAAATTATCCTAATGAACATATTCTGCTTATGAATCATGGTGAGCCTGTCCCTTGGGTACATTGGCCATCATATTGAAATACATGACAGCACTAATCACAATGAATTCGCAACTCCCCCCCAAAAAATGGTATAAAAAAATACTCAATAATGCAAACCAAAAAGTCAAGAGGAATATCACTCTTTAATTTGCATTCTAATAATTTGATTGGATGCAGGGGGCGACAGAGGTCTCTGCAATATGGTACTGGGAGAAATGAGGGCTCCACTATAAAACTATGCACAATTCTTTAATCAATTTGCCAAAATTAAACCTACACAATGTCACTGGAGACGGTTCTTCATTGTCCATTACAAATCTGTATAGTAGAATGCCCACTAGACATTTATCCATCAAGGTAGCACTTACTAATTAACCAGTAGAAAGTACTACAGTTGAGTAGACATTTTTGAGCAAAACTTTGAACTCTTGTTGGATAAACAGGGAGGTAATGTTGCCTAATAGCCCTGATGCTCATTTTTGAGAATTTTAATTTCAACTGGAAACACTTAATATTAATACAGCAAGTGCCCCAGATAAAGTTCAACATTATTAAAGGAAAAATTATCCTAACTTGTTGGGCTGCGCAAAGACTAAGCAAGTGTTTTTTCTCAGCAATTCTACCCTCAAAAGCAATACGAAAACTTTGATACCGCTGAATGCATTGCTCATCTATTAGACGATTTGATTTGATTTGATTTTTGCATTTGTAGAGCACAGACCGTCACGCCATAAGGAGCATCCTGGCGGTTTGCTGAGGCTGGGATGAGGTAAAAGCTGTGGGGACTCTATATCAGGGATAGGCAGAGTTCGTCTGGAGCTACAAAGATCCAGGTTTTCAGTGCCTTCCTGAAATGTGTCTCTGTTGTTAACATCCTCAGGTGCATTGGCAAAAGGTTCCAGGCTTTAGTTCCTAATGTGGTTGCTGTTTTAACCCCCTTTGTCTTGTACTTGAAGTGGGGAGATTTGAGGAGGTTTTCTGATGATGATCTCAAAGTCTTCAATGTGGTGTAAGGAGTGAATCTGGCTGACAGATACGTTGGGCCTAAGTTCTGTGTGGCTCTGAAAGTGATTAAGAGGATCTTTAATAGGATTCTCTTGTGCAGTGAGAGCCAATGGAGGGTTTTAAGTGCTGCGGATGCTGAGGACCTTCGTGGTAGTGAAAGGACTAAACATGCTGCAGCATGTTGTACCACCTGTAGTCTTTTCAGCATTTCTTTGTTGGCTCCTGCTAGGAGGCTATTGCAGTAATCCTGGTGCTACTGTTTTTCTGGCCATTAGGGGGATGAGGTCAAATAATTTTCTCTGTGACTTGATGAGGCTGAAGCAGGTCCCTGCCAAAGTCAGTGTGTGTAGTCGAAAGGTGAGATCAGTGTTGAACTGTACTCCTATGTTTTTTGCTACTTTAACAGTGGTAGGTGGTGGCGTCTTTCCCTTGGGCCACCAAATATCTGGCTGAAAGGGATTGTCTTTTCCCATTAATAGAATCTCAGTTTTGTCGGTGTTACACCTTAGGTGGATGTTCCTCATCCAGTCTCTCTGTATTGAGTGTGACAAGTGGGTTTTTATTTGTCGTCTCCTGGTTCTTCCATCATTGTTTTGTTACATTACTATGAGTATGCAAATGTGAAAAATCACTTAAAGGCTCTTCCCATTTGCTCCTACACCATCCACATTAACAGTAGGCAGAGGTCTTCCCGAGTTTTCCCATTTTCCCAGGTTGATGGAAAGTTTTGCCAAAAGGCCTTCTGGGCGGGTTTCCCACCAATTTTGATGACCCATTCTTGATCAGAGGAATGCGAGGACAGCTCCACCAAAGAAGCACTTAGTTCATATTCTTAAGAACAAGTATCCTTGCTTGGTGGAGATTCACCTCTTCGTAGTCTCAACACCTTCTTTCTATGAGTATTCATATAAGCCCAGACTTCTGGGACAAGACACTCAAGGAACAATCAAATTGAAAAGGTTAAATGCACACAAGCTCACTGGAGACATTACCTCATGGTCCTTTACGCAGCTGTAGTGTAGAATGTGCACTAGACATTTTCCTATTGAGGTAGCACTTACTTATTAACCAGTATATATACATGGGAAATAGAATTTAAAAACCTTAGAAATACAGTGAAAAAAACAAAGGTTACAGGAATGTTATAGTTAGGAAATAGAACACAGAAACCTTTGAAACTCACTGAAAAAAACAAAGGTTACAGGGTTGTTATAGTTCAGCTCATATTTAATTCGCCGAAAACCAGTGAAATTCAGAAGTTATAATCACCTGAGCCAACTATAACTTATGGCCCTGCAATGCACTGCTTATAACCTCACATCTCACATCAGTAATAAGGTGTTCAGTTACCTCACTGATGATATAACTTATGACATCTCAAATTATATCAATGGGGACATCATCCACTGATCCACTTACACATCTTCTCACACACGCACAACCATTTTTACACCCACTCATACACCCATACAACCACTCACATACCATCTCACTCATCTATAGAGCCACTCATATATCCATTCACTCTCCCATACAGCCACTTACACAGCTACTCACTTACCCATACACCTACTCACACAGCCACTCACTCACCCATACATTCACTTACATAGCCACTCATTCACCCAGACAGCTACTCACACAACCACTTATTTACCAATACAGCCACTTGCTCACCTATACAGCTCCACAAGAGAGCCACTGACCCATACAACTATTCATGCACCTACTCACACACCAACACAATCACTTACATACCCACTCACACATCCATACACACACTCAAATGACCACTCACTCACCCATACAGCCACTCACACACTCACTTCCCAATATAGCCACTCACACACCTACTCAGTTAACTAAACACCCATTCAAACAGCTACTCACTCAGCCATCCAGCCACATACATATCTACTCACTCACCCATACTACAGGTTACACAGCCACTCAGTCACCCATACACGCATGTGTATATGTTGTTTAATGTTTATTTGAATGTTTATCTAAGATACATATTAGTTATTTAATACATATTAATGATAAGGTAATTGTTTTGGTGATATTATTTAGTCGGTATTGTGTGAAGTGATATTTTTAACTATTTATAAGTTTATGTAAAAGCATTTTTGTTTTTGATAGTAGTGATAAACAATATTTTTAACAGCGATATTTGTGTTCTCAATAGTTTTGGTTTTGTTAGTTAAGTATAGGAAGGTGATATTTTTGTTAACAATATTTCATTTAAGATATTTTGGTATGTCAATATTGTGGCATTGAACCCTATGTGGCCATTTCTGAATTCAGGTGACATTGCCTTGTTGTTTATTATGTCATGGAATTCTCTTGATGACTGAATATAACCTTATCACATTGGTAAGCCAATGTCCTATATCTATCTATCTATCTATCTATCTATCTATCTATCTATCTATCTATCTATCTATCTATCTATCTATCTATCTATCTATCTATCTATCTATCTATCTATCTATCTATCTATCTATCTATCTGTCTGTCTGTCTGTCTGTCTGTCTGTCTGTCTGTCTGTCTGTCTGTCTGTCTGTCTGTCTGTCTGTCTGTCTGTCTGTCTGTCTGTCTGTTAGTCTGTCTGTCTGTCTGTCTGTCTGTCTGTCTGTCTGTCCGTCCGTCCGTCCGTCCGTCCGTCCGTCCGTCCATCCATCCATCCATCCATCCATCCATCCATCCATCCATCCATCCATCCATCCATCTATCTATCTATCTATCTATCTATCTATCTATCTATCTATCTATCTATCTATCTATCTATCTATCTATCTATCTATCTATCTATCTATCTATCTATCTATCTATCTATCTATCTATCTATCTATCTATCTATCTATCTATCTATCTATTTGTGTATCTAATGTAATCAGAATTTGCTACTGCAAATGGGCATGCTCACATTTATGGTGGTACTGAGTTAATAAATTAGCAAGTGAGCAATTTGCTGCTAAATATGTGGGAATGTCCAATGACATGAAAATAGTTCTTGTGCTTACCCATTCCTGCATGTGCAAATAGCATAAATGCCTCCTACGATTTGTGTCAGGGTTTTCCTACAGCAAATCACAAGATCAAAAATCGGTGTTTTGATAATTTATCCCCATCATGGGTGCAAAATCAATTGCGCAGCCCGGGCTAAATTGGCAGCTGTGATCATCTAAGTACGTAAGACAGGCTTGATGCATGTCATTCTTGTCTCTTCATGCCAGTGGTAGAGCTCAGGTCCTGTATTTTAGAAGTCTCCTAAGATGAGATCTTTTTTCCTAGCTAATGTACACATAGGTACCTCTGATTGCAAATGACTTTCCAGATCTTTATTGCTGGTACCCATATAGGGCACCTTCTGCTAGACCCTTTGTTGACTCTGACTATCATGTGAACCTCCAAATTGGCATCAGGAACACTCACTAGTATGTTAGATTTTAGGAACTGAAGCAGCAAGACCATAATGTTCTGTGACTCTGGTATAGGAGGAAACCACAGGACTCACACTATAGCTGCTTCCACCAGTTTTTTTCAAGGTGTTCAATGCTGTTTTAAAAGTAGGCCATTGAAAGGGTAACTTAGCCTTTCATAGTTTGTTGTTACTGTTTCTCCCTTCATAGATGCTGAACCTGGGCCTCAAGACTGAAAATCCTCTCTTAGATTTTGCATCTGATGTTATCTCCTGGTAGTGGCCCTCTATGGAAAATATTTTCTAGTTGATGCCATTTGTTGGTGTACTCTGGTCTGTCAGTATATTCATTAAGAGGAACTCACCCTGCCAAACGTTGGCAACCCTTCTCTAAAGTCTGCATAGGGGAAGGACATTTTGTTTTTACCCCTTTTTCTCTGATTCCATTACTACCATATTATTACTCTCATTTAGCAGACATACCTTCCTCATTATGTCCTATGCAGAATCGGAAGTCCAGCCACACTACGAAAATATCACACGGAACCCTGGTCATAGGTAGGTAGAGCAAGGTGTGATAACAAGGATGAAACTCCTAGCATCACTCATCCGACCACAACTTCCAGTGCGTCTGGTAACTACATCAGGCCAATGTTCATCAGCCAGTTCTAGCAGTACCCTTTTGCTTGAGGGCATTTTACTTCTCTAAGGTCCATATCCTATTTCTGCCTCTACTATCTTTGTGCTAAGGGGCGTTTGACTCCCAGTCTTACTCTGATTGGCACTGCAGGGGGCACTCAGCCGATAGTACTGCAGGTCTTACTTTTAAACTCTTTCCCGCTGGTGAGACTAGTTTTCTGAACCAAGTGGCTTCTTATGCCCCAAGGACAAAAAAACTCAACCTCAAGCATCTTCAGTTGAGATTCTGGAAATCTTGCCCTACAAATTCCCCTCATGAGTCTTTCTGTTACACTCAGCTTTATAAAAGGTGCTACGATAGATTCAGAAAAGACAATTTAGTTTGTCTTTTGTAAGTACCTGCTATTTTTTTATTGAAACTGGAAGCAAATACTAGTGCATATCGTAAGTCACCATGCTACCTTGGACTGTGGAAATAGGGAGCAAACTTAGGGGTCATTAGGATGCGGACGGAAGGGCGACTGCCATCCTGGAGTAGGCGGAAAAAGCCATTTTTCCGTCCGCCTGCCGTTGACACTCCGTCCGCCATATTAGGATGGGAAACATTGTCAAATTTCTGTACGCGGCGGAAGAGCACGCACCGCCGCTGAACTACACCCGACCCCGCAGCGGACGCACCCAATCCAGACACACTGCCGTACGGAATGACGTCTCCGACCGTCCTCCAAATCACGATGGCGGAAAACACACATAAATTCGCTGCGGAAAAACAACCTGCCTGAACACGGCGGAATCACCACAGCGGAGATACACACCACAAGCAGATCGCTGTCATGGACCCAGCGCTGCACGCATTTATTATTATTATTTTAAGTATTTGTAGAGCGTGGCTGATACCTTGCAGGCTTCCTGGCGCTAGGGAATACTCTACTGAAGGGAAGTAGAACCGGGGTAGTTAGCAGGCGAGCAGAATTTTAGGGGAATAGCCAGGTCTTGATGCGCTTCCTGAATGGAAGAAGTTGTGAGATCTGGCGTATGTCAGAAGGCAGGCTGTTCCATAATTTGGCCGCTGCGACCCTAAAGGATCTGCCCCCGGTTCTGGCTTTGTTGAACCTGGGCACTTTTACCAGACGAGCAGATGAAGATCGTAAGTCTCTGGTGGGGGAGTACCACGATACTCTTCGTGCTCCACCACCAGCAAGTCATGGACCATCATCGACGATGACGCAGGTACACCAACTCACCAATTGCTGACGGAAGGGGAGTACCTGGCAGGGCAGTGACGTTTGAAGGGGGAGTGTCATGTCACAGGAAATACATTGACGATCGCACCAAAACATACACAATTGAAGTACACAACCAGGAATGACAACGACAAACCAAAAAACATGATTTATTAGCTTTATTCAACATAATAGGTGCATAATATCAGAATATCCAAGAGCATGGGCATTGGGTACAACAGATCATGAACATCACTGGCAGCACGTCAGAGTGGGTAAGTGCATAAGCAGTCCATTGCACAGAACAGCTACATCAGAGGCAGCATATGAGAGGGCACAATGCAGTATCAGAACAGCAAAAGGGCATTGTGGCCAACACAGCAGGTACATCAGAGGCAGGAAATGAGAGGGGCTATGTGCATCAACAGTCCATTGCACAGAACAGCTACATCATTGGCATCACATGAGAGGGGGTAAGTGCATCAGCAGTCCATTGCACTGAACAGCTACATCATTGGCAGCACATAAGAGGGGGTAAGTGCATCAACAGTCCATTGCAGAGAACAGCTACATCAGAGGCAGCACGTGTGAGGGCAGAATGCAGTATCAGGACAGCAACAGGGCACTGTGGCCAACAGAGCAGGTACATCAGAGGCAGCACGTGAGAGGGCACAATGCAGTATCAGAACAGCAACAGGACATTGTGGCCAACAGAGCAGGTACATCAGAGGCAGCACGTGGGAGGGCACAATGCAGTATCAGAACAGCAACAGGGCAGTGTTTACAACACAGCAGGTACATCAGAGGCAGCACGTGAGAGGGCACAATGCAGTACCAGAACAGCAACAGGGCAGTGTTTACACCACAGCAGGTACATCAGAGGCAGCACGTGAGAGGGCACAATGAAGTATCAGAACAGCAACAGGGCAGTGTTTACAACACAGCAGGTACATCAGAGGCAGCACGTGAGAGGGCACAATGCAGTATCAGAACAGCAACAGGGCATTGTGGCCAACAGAGCAGGTACATCAGAGGCAGCACGTGAGAGGGCACAATGCAGTATCAGAACAGCAACACGATGGCGGAAAACACACATAAATTCGCTGCGGAAAAACAACCTGCCTGAACACGGCCGAATCACCACAGCGGAGATACACACCACAAGCAGATCGCTGTCATGGACCCAGCGCTGCACGCATTTCCGATACTCTTCGTGCTCCACCACCAGCAAGTTATGGACCATCATCGACGACGACGCAGGTACGCCAACTCACCAATTGCTGACGGAAGGGGAGTACCTGGCAGGGCAGTGACGTTGGAAGGGGGAGTGTCATGTCACAGGAAATACATTGACGATCGCACCAAAACATACACAATTGAAGTACACAACCAGGAATGACAACGACAAACCAAAAAACATGATTTATTAGCTTTATTCAACATAATAGGTGCATAATATCAGAATATCCAAGAGCATGGGCATTGGGTACAACAGATCATGTACATCACTGGCAGCACGTCAGAGTGGGTAAGTGCATAAGCAGTCCATTGCACAGAACAGCTACATCAGAGGCAGCATATGAGAGGGCACAATGCAGTATCAGAACAGCAAAAGGGCATTGTGGCCAACACAGCAGGTACATCAGAGGCAGGAAATGAGAGGGGCTAAGTGCATCAACAGTCCATTGCACAGAACAGCTGCATCATTGGCATCACATGAGAGGGGGTAAGTGCATCAGCAGTCCATTGCACAGAACAGCTACATCATTGGCAGCACATGAGAGGGGGTAAGTGCATCAGCAGTCCATTGCAAAGAACAGCTACATCATTGGCAGCACATGAGAGGGGGTAAGTGCATCAACAGTCCATTGCACAGAACAGCTACATCAGAGGCAGCACGTGAGAGGGCCGAATGCAGTATCAGGACAGCAACAGGGCATTGTGGCCAACAGAGCAGGTACATCAGAGGCAGCACGTGAGAGGGCACAATGCAGTATCAGAACAGCAACAGGACATTGTGGCCAACAGAGCAGGTACATCAGAGGCAGCACGTGAGAGGGCACAATGCAGTATCAGAACAGCAACAGGGCAGTGTTTACAACACAGCAGGTATATCAGAGGCAGCACGTGAGAGGGCACAATGCAGTACCAGAACAGCAACAGGGCAGTGTTTACACCACAGCAGGTACATCAGAGGCAGCACGTGAGAGGGCACAATGCAGTATCAGAACAGCAACAGGGCAGTGTTTACAACACAGCAGGTACATCAGAGGCAGCACGTGAGAGGGCACAATGCAGTATCAGAACAGCAATAGGGCAGTGTTTACAACACAGCAGGTACATCAGAGGCAGCACGTGAGAGGGCACAATACAGTATCAGAACAGCAACATGGCAGTGTTTACAACACAGCAGGTACATCAGAGGCAGCACGTGAGAGGGCACAATGTAGTATCAGAACAGCAACAGGGCAGTGTTTACAACACAGCAGGTACATCAGAGGCAACCCAAGTACGTGTGTCAAGCGACCCTTGACAAGGACAATAATAATATCTAGGTGGTTACATTTGTCAATCTACACACAAAGTTAAATGACATTTGAGTGATGGCAACTAAACCTTACACCACAGAATCTGGTGGACTGCTTGAACTACTCGCCTCAGACACACCGCCAGCACCTGCGACAGGAGTGTGAGACACAGCCACCGATCTACTGACTGACACGTGAGCCATAGACCCAGACACACCGCCAGCACCAGAAACATGAGTGTGAGACACAGCCACCGATCTACTGACTGACGCATGAGCCATAGACCAAGACACACCGCCGGCACCAGCAACCGGAGTGTGAGACACAGCCACCGATCTACTGACTGACACATGAGCCATAGACCCAGACACACCGCCAGCACCAGCAACCGGAGTGTGAGACACAGCCACCGATCTACTGACTGACACATGAGCCAAAGACCCAGACACACCGCCAGCACCAGCGACAGGAGTGTGAGATACAGCCACCGATCTACTGACTGACACATGAGCCATAGACCCAGACACACAGCCAACACCAGAAACATGAGTGTGAGACACAGCCACCGATCTACTGACTGACGCATGAGCCATAGACCAAGACACACCGCTGGCACCAGCAACCGGAGTGTGAGACACAGCCACCGATCTACTGACTGACACATGAGCCATAGACCCAGACACACCGCCAGCACCAGCAACCGGAGTGTGAGACACAGCCACCGATCTACTGACTGACACATGAGCCAAAGACCCAGACACACCGCCAGCACCAGCAACAGGAGTGTGAGAAACAGCTACAGCTGTAGTGACTGACACATGAGCCCTAGACCCAGACACACCGCCAGCACCAGAAACAGGAGTGTGAGACACAGCCACAGATCTACTGACTGACACATGAGCCATAGACCCAGACACACTGCCAGGACATGTCCCTGTACACTGACCAACAAATACCATGACTGCATCTGACACATGAGAGTGGCGGACACACACAGTGCCAGTACCTGCAACAGGAGAGGGCACAACTGACACAGTGCAGTATCAGAACAGCAAAAGGGCATTGTGGCCAACACAGCAGGTACATCAGAGGCAGGAAATGAGAGGGGCTAAGTGCATCAACAGTCCATTGCACAGAACAGCTACATCATTGGCATCACATGAGAGGGGGTAAGTGCATCAGCAGTCCATTGGACAGAACAGCTACATCATTGGCGGCACATGAGAGGGGGTAAGTGCATCAGCAGTCCATTGCACAGAACAGCTACATCATTGGCAGCACATGAGAGGGGGTAAGTGCATCAACAGTCCATTGCACAGAACAGCTACATCAGAGGCAGCACGTGAGAGGGCAGAATGCAGTATCAGGACAGCAACAGGGCATTGTGGCCAACAGAGCAGGTACATCAGAGGCAGCACGTGAGAGGGCACAATGCAGTATCAGAATAGCAACAGGACATTGTGGCCAACAGAGCAGGTACATCAGAGGCAGCACGTGAGAGGGCACAATGCAGTATCAGAACAGCAACAGGGCAGTGTTTACAACACAGCAGGTACATCAGAGGCAGCACGTGAGAGGGCACAATGTAGTATCAGAAGAGCAACAGGGCAGTGTTTACAACACAGCAGGTATATCAGAGGCAGCACAAGAGAGGGCACAATGCAGTACCAGAACAGCAACAGGGCAGTGTTTACACCACAGCAGGTACATCAGAGGCAGCACGTGAGAGGGCACAATGCAGTATCAGAACAGCAACAGGGCAGTGTTTACAACACAGCAAGTACATCAGAGGCAGCACGTGAGAGGGCACAATGCGGTATCAGAACAGCAACAGGGCAGTGTTTACAACACAGCAGGTACATCAGAGGCAGCACGTGAGAGGGCACAATGCAGTATCAGAACAGCAACAGGGCAGTGTTTACAACACAGCAGGTACATCAGAGGCAACCCAAGTACGTGTGTCAAGCGACCCGTGACAAGGACAATAATAATATCTAGGTGGTTACATTCGTCAATCTACACACAAAGTTAAATGACATGTGAGTGATGGCAACTAAACCTCACACCACAGAATCTGGTGGACTGCTTGAACTACTCGCCTCGGACACACCGCCAGCACCAGCGACAGGAGTGTGAGACACAGCCACCAATCTACTGACTGACACATGGGCCATAGACCCAGACACACCGCCAGCACCAGAAACATGAGTGTGAGACACAGCCACCGATCTACTGACTGGCGCATGAGCCATAGACCAAGACACACCGCCAGCACCAGCAACCGGAGTGTGAGACACAGCCACCGATCAACTGACTGACACATGAGCCATAGACCCAGACACACCGCCAGCACCAGCAACCGGAGTGTGAGACGCAGCCACCGATCTACTGACTGACACATGAGCCAAAGACCCAGACACACCGCCAGCACCAGCAACAGGAGTGTGAGAAACAGCCACAGCTGTAGTGACTGACACATGAGCCCTAGACCCAGACACACCACCAGCACCAGAAACAGGAGTGTGAGACACAGCCACAGATCTACTGACTGACACATGAGCCATAGACCCAGACACACTGCCAGGACATGTCCCTGTACACTGACCAACAAATACCATGACTGCATCTGACACATGAGAGTGGCGGACACACACAGTGCCAGTACCTGCAACAGGAGAGGGCACAACTGACACAGTGCTACTACATGATGCATGAAAGCGAACAATAGACACAGTGCCACTATCTGACACATGAGAGTGAACTGCCGATGAGCCACTAGAACCACTGAAATGATGAGCCACAGGGCTGTATAGGCCAGGAGGCAGGGTGGCTCAGGGAGCCTGGGACAGCTGTACTGGAGCGACATTGGGGTGGTCAGGTCCCACTGGTGTGTGTCTCCGTTTCTTTGTGAAACGTAGGGGCACCCCGGACATGACTGGACTGGTAAGTGGAGTGGCATCATCAGACATCAAAGGTGTATCATGTGCTTGTGGTGGTCTGCTCTCTGGGGACGTGCTGGACCCTGCCTGCCGTTTGCTGTGGGCCTGCCTTCTGCCCTCTGCATCATGTGTAATGGGGGATGCAACAACAGTGTACTCCTTCCTCTGCTACTGCAGGGCGTGGATGGGAGTAGAGGTATGGGGGGACTCCACTGCTGACACATGTGTTGTACGTTCCTTAAACATCATCCTCAGTGCAGCCAGGGGTGAAATATGCCTGTCCTTGATGGTACTCGTGTCCATGGGAGTACCCTTGGCCATGGGATGTGCCTTGGACATAGGAGGTGTCCTGTCCCTGGAATGTCCCTGATCCCTTGCAGGTGCCCTGTCCCTGGGTGCAGACTTGTCCATTGTAGTGTCCCTCTCCTTTGAAGCTACCTTGCCCTTGGGAGTGTCCCTGCTCTTGGGAGGTGCCCTTTCCTTGGTACTGTCCTTGTCCTTGGGAGTGTCCCTGCTCTTGGGAGGTGCCCTTTCCTTGGTACTGTTCTTGTCCTTGGGAGTGTCCCTGCTCTTGGGAGGTGGCCTTGGCTTGGGAGTCCCTTTTGTGGGGGATGCCTGTGTAGCATGTGAATCCATTTCCACCAACACCCCTTTATGATCCTGTGTGTCAACTCCAGTGTTTCTCACGTCGTCTTCTGAGAAAGATATCCCAGTCCTAGGGGATGGTGTCTGTGCCCTCCGTGCCCTGCCTTGCTGCCTGTGGCTGCTCCTAGTGTAATAACCTGAATAAGAGGCCTGGTCTGATGACTCACTCTCCCCTGTAACATCAAGTGGTGTGGATGGTGGTACAGAAGTAGCACCCTGTCTATGCGACTGTACAATAGCTGAGGACACAGTGTTTGCCAATGACTGAACTGTTCTGTGGAGACCAGCAACATCGCCATGCATCCCCTCCATGAATGCCACCACCTGCCCCAACTTCATATTGTGGTCTTGGAATGCATTGATCATGTTGGTCTGCCCTACGCACAGCTGTCGCAGCAGATCAACAGCCTCTGCACAAAGTGCACTTTGTGTCACAGGTGCAGGGGCAGCGGTTCCTACACCGAAGGCAACTCTGCTCCCCCTCCTCTGGCGAGTAACGAGCAGTACATGTTGCAGTGGGTGGCAGTGTGGGCCCTGTGTGCTGTGTCCCGACTGAAGGTGTCGATTGCCCACTCCCTGTCTGTGACAACAGTGCTGACTCACCAACACTTTCTGAGGATGAGGGCGATGGTGTCTCCACATGTGAGTCTTCAGGGACGGTTCTGTCCTCCTCTCCGTGGCTGCCCTCTTCAGTGTCAGTCTGCGTGTGTGTCATCTCGGATCCGGATGCATTGCCACCACTCATCTCCGTCGTCTGTGTCTCAGTGCCCTCGGCCAAAGCTGGAAGAGAGAGGGAAGAGATGTTAACCTAAGTGACTCACTCATGTACTGAAGGTTTCAAAGTCACACCGTTCTGTACAGTCGATTGACATGTAGCACCAATCCTGTACACGAACCACCCCTACCACACATCCACACATCATAGATCCGTGGGTGTATGTGAAACCTGTACATCATACAAACAGGCCAAGTGCATGCAGACCACCACACATGTCATGCCATGGGACACCAGACCTCAACGGCATGTCCTGGAACCCTCAAATACAAATCAACTGGCATGTCCACCTGGCAGACATGGGAGCTACCGTCACTCTGCTAATGCCACCAACATGCAATATATGCTAAAGATACGCACCACGGATGTCACTACTGTGTCTGTGCACGGATACATGCATTCACTCACAAGTTACAGACACATACAGTCTGCTTACCGCTAGTTTGCTGTTGATCCCCTCTCAGCATTAGAGGTGTCATGGTGCGTCGTTCAAGGCGGCCTGTTCTCGGAATGATCCCCAGTGTCATCTCCGCAACGTTCTTGCTGAGCCTGGATATGTCGTCCCATCGCTTGTGGCAGTGAGTGTGTCGTCTATTGCACACCCCCACTGCCCGTACATCACGTGCTATGTTCTTCCACACGGCCTTGCGAAGGTGCAGCTTCACCTACCAGGATGGGAGACAAGAAGGGAATGTCAGTGGAATGTTTGACAATCATATACATTGCAGAAACACGTATCTTTATGCAGCCATGCGCAGTACAACACATGTGAAGGTCCCACAGCACACCGCCAAGCTTGCAGAAGCAAGGAGTCAGTGACCACCTCATGCCCACCAACATGTTACCCACTTCACTTACCACCTGTCCGGGGGCACCGTAGAGCCGTTCATAGTGGGTGAGCACACCGTCCACAAGGACATCCAGCTCCGCTGCGGCGAAGGGACGAGACCGGGTCTCTCGCACTCCCTGCATGGCAAGGTTCACAACTGTGGCAGTACAGCAGCAGTAGTTGGATGGCTCAGGAGCAGCAGGTCGAGGTGACGGTCACAGGCAGCAGTTGTTGGATAGCTCAGGAGCAGCAGGTCGAGGTGACGGTCGCAGACAGCAGTGGCTGGAAGCAGTGAATGTGTGCAGGAGATCTTCACACATAAATAGGGCCCTGAGCTCATTCCAGTGGCACAAGTCTGCAGCAATTGGTTTTCCCTGGATGCTTCATTCAAAAAGAGCCAATGACTCACATTGTTGTGGCGGAGCACGTCTTCCGCAATTTTTGAATGCGCTTACGCCCAACGCGTAACCTGTTCCCATTGGCTACATGTGCACGGACCGTCACGTTCACACACCGGCAACCGCATGTGCGCGCTACCGCTACGGTGCATCATTTGAAATCAATCAATCACTGGCGCCGCTATGGCGGTGCACGCCTTCTGCGGTGGCAGTGCAGGCAAACACATACATTTGATGATGCAATCTGAAATGGCAGTTGAAACGACCCCTTACAGTGTTATTGCCTCATCCACCGCCAGTCCATGCCGGTCACCCACCGCCAGTCCAGGCCGGTCACCCACCGCCAGTCCAGGCCGGTCACACACCGCCAGTCCATGCCGGTCACCCACCGCCAGTCCAGGCACCGCCCAGTCCTGGCGGTGGGTGACCGGCCTGGACTGGCGGTGGGTGACCGGCCTTGACTGGCGGTGGGTGACCGGCCTGGACTGGCGGTGCGTGACCGGACTTGACTGGCGGTGGGTGACCGGCATGGACTGGCGGTGGATGAGGCAATAACACTGTAAGGGGTCGTTTCAACTGCCATTTCAGATTGCATCATCAAATGTATGTGTTTGCCTGCACCGCCACCGCGGAAGGCGTGCACCGCCATAGCGGCGCCAGAGATTTCAAATGATGCACCGCCACGGTAGTGCGCACATGCATTTTCCCGGGGTGCAACCGGGATGGTCATTGACCATACAACATATGTCATCCATATTTGATGTGTAATCGGTCATCTCCTGTGTTGGTGGAAGGCGTCCCCAGATGGCGTATGTACACACACTGCATGTCTCCACACACATGTAATCTTCTTAGTTGTACGAGTGTGTCAGGACATGTCCGGAATGCTGTAAGATTTTTGATGTGTAGTCTATGGACCATGTCCACGTGCGACATTCATGTCCATTTGTTGCATGTGTGCTCAGACTGTAGACCTTGCCAGTGGTTAACAAAGGCTAGTGTTGTGGGCCAAAGTAGCGTCAGATGTGCATTGCGACGTGTTGACGTTTTAGTCTTGTGGACACACGTGTTCATTTCTACACATCTACACAGTACCGCAAGGGTGTGTACACACATTCATTATCTGTTGTGAGTGTGTTGTTTGTGTGTGCAAGTAACAATGATGTGTGTGTACATGCATTCTGTGTATGCGTGTCTGTTGTTGTGTGCCCATGCATGTCAGCTGAGGGGGCATTGTCTGTGTGTTCATGGGTGCATGAACACAAGTAGGGTGTCTTCCAAACTCATGTTGTTTGTGCACGTACATGTGTCTCTGTGTGGACGCTTGTCCACATATGGGCCCTCGGTCATGTGTTGTTGCAAGATGTTTTAACATGTGTGCATGTTACATTGTACATGTTAGCCCACAGGCTGTTCTTTGTGGCTGTACATTGTGTGTAGACAGCTCTGTTTCCTGAGATATTGTGGCGGTCACACATATCATCACTGTCTGCAACATGTATTATTAGCATTGTGGTGCTCAAGATGTGATAATGTTGGACAGCTATGCGTTGTTGGTCATTTGAAATCTGCTGCCATCTACTCCCACACAGGAGGGCTCCAAATGTGCATCGACCATTCACTGTGATGGAGGACATGGTTGACGAGGAGGTGATCCGCAAATACCGGCTTGACCGACTGAGATTGCAGGAGCTTGTCACACAATTGTCACCTCATCTGCAGCCACGCAGGACATATCCTGGAGCTTTCAAACCCACAGCAAAGGTGATGGCGGCACTACATTTCTTTGCGACCGGCACTTTCCAGTACACCGTTGGTCATGCGGGAGGGATGTCACAATCCATGTTCAGCATGGTTCTGCGGGATGTCCTGAATGCCATGATGCATTACAAGGATGATTACATCCATTTTCCACGTCAGGCACAGTTGGCAGCAGTCAAAGGGGACTTCTATGCCCTGGCCCAGTTACCACACGTGGTGGGTTCAATTGATGGGACACATATTGGTCTCATACCACCCCAGGCACGTGAAGCTGTATATAGGAATCGGAAGCACTACCATTCGATCAACGTGCAAGTGGTGTGCCTGGCTGACAACATCATCTCGCATGTGTGTGCCAGATTTCCCGGTTCCGCCCATGACTCCCACATCATGCAGAGCAGCATTGTCCCCCAACTGATGGCTAATCTGCGTCCAGAACGTGCGTGGCTTGTAGGTGAGTGTGCTGAAAGGACAATTGTGTTGTCAGTGTGTTGTGAGGACAATTGTGTTGTATGTGTGGCATGGTGTTTCCACAATTCATGGTTATGACATTTGTGTCTGTATCACTCCACCTAGGCGATTCAGCGTACCCAAACAGGCCATGGCTGCTGAACCCCATGAGGAATCCTACTACCCCTGGTGAATTGCGTTATAATGATGCCCATGGGAGGACACGTCGAGTGATAGAACGTACATTTTGGGCTGCTGAAGTCTAGGTTTCGATGCCTGGTTAAAACCGGAGGGGCCCTGCCAAACTCACCAGGCAAAGTATGCAAAATCGTGATTGCCTGCTGCATGCTCCACAACCTGGCCTTGCGCAATAACATAGAACTGATCATGGACCCTGAAGACCAACAGGTTGCTCGGCCTCCCATCCCACCCATGTCGACTGATGAGGATAGTGGTGAGGAAGAAGGTGTGGACCAGAGGTGTCAGCTCATTGATCGCTATTTCCCTTGAATGTGAGTAACTACCGCTTGTACAGCCAGACAATGCGTGATGTATGTTTGGTGGTGGAGTGTGGATGTGGTGTGTCTATGCAGCCTGTTCTGGTATGTTCTGTTTGCAAATGTGTGTGTTAGATGGGGTACATGGTATGCTCCCTGATGTGTGTCCTGTGATCCACTTAATTGGTGATGAGTGTGGTTTGTGGGATGTTGCTGTACAGTGTGTTGTGATGGGTGTGAATCTCTTTCCTGACCTGTGTTTGTTTTTCTTTCATTATCCCTAGGTCACTCCCACAGAGGCATGATTCTCAACAACTTTGATCCCTGCACGTGGTAACGTTAGATTCTAAGACATTCATGTGAATAAAACATGGAGGCAACACATCATTGAGTGTCTACGTGATGTTTATTTACAGGTTGAGGATTGTTGGTGGTGCATATTTACAAAGAAGTATTGGTAGGGGAGTGAGAGTTGAAGGTCATGGCAGATGAAATCACCGTGGGGACACCACAATGTGTGATGTCCAGCTAGTCCAACAGACGTGTGGCAATGGTTGGCATTGTGGGACAGGATAGTTTTCATGGTGAATGGCAGGCTCAGACAAGGGTGAAGTCATTGGCGCCCCCTCTTAGAGCAGGCAGATGGGGCAACACCACTGTTCTCACCTGCATCCAGCCTCGGACGGCCCCTCCGTCTTGGAGCCGGAGCGGAGACAGCTGTGGGGGCAGGTTGGTCAGGGGCCACCTCCATGTCCGTGGGCTCAGGTGTGGGTGGCGGTGGTGTTGGGGAGCGGTCCCGCTGGGCACTAGGGTGAGGGGGGGTGGTGGTGCGCGGGATAGCCAGTCCCTCCACAGAGCAGTTGCTTGGCCCATGATGTCCACAATTTGCCCTATGCGCGTATCTATGGTCCGCAACAGATTGCTGTTTTCCTGTGAGTCTTGGTGGGCCTGTTCAGACTGTTCCTGCGCCCGCTGATAGGAGGCATTGACTCTTGCTATGGCTTCCAGGGTTTCGGCGGCAGGATGGGGTGGGTGTCCTTCCCCACCTCGCCAGACAACTGCACTCCTGGTTGTGTGCTGTGCCCTCACCTGTGTCCTCTCACGTCCACTCTCCCTGCTTGCCTGGGATGTAGATGGCCCATCATCGGCTGATGGGTCAGGCAGGGTAATTACAAAAAGGAGGTGGTGATGGACAGAGTATCTGAGTTAATCAGAACACTCCTACCCAGTCAACAGATCAGGGCTTGATCCATCACCGTTTTTTAGCTCACTGCACCATCCGAGTTCAGAACCTGGCTATATGCAAATTAGTCTGTCCCTGGCCCAGTGCATCATGGGAACAGGGCAGACCAAACTACCAAGCCAGGCAGTATGGCACAGGCAGGAGTGGTGGTGGTGGTGGTGGTGGCTGCACAGCTCACTATGGCAGGTGATGATGTGGTGACACAGGCCGTGGTGGTGGAGGCAGTGATGTCCTGTGAGCCTGATGGCCCTGAAAATCTGCTTGGTCCCGCTTCGTCCTCTGCGTCTGAGCTGGCAATGGGCTCGTCCCCAGAGAGTCCGTGCTGTGAGGGGGGCGACTGGTGCTGGCGGTTGGTGTTTGCGCCAGTCAAGTTCCGATCACCTGAGGGACAAGATTATCATGATCAATGCTGTGAACATGACATGGTTTTGGTAACAACATTACTAATCAATTGCCTCTCTCACACCCACCACCCACCGCCATCCCTCCCTGTGGACATGGGGGCCTGTTGGGAGTTGTAGTGCTGGTCTCCCACACACCCCACCCACCTCTCACACACCCCCCACCCACCACCACCCTCCCTGTGGACATGGGGGCCTGTTGGGAGTTGTAGTGCTGGTCTCCCACACACCCCACCCACCTCTCTAACACACCCCACCCACCACCACCCTCCCTGTGGACATGGGGGCCTGTTGGGAGTTGTAGTGCTGGTCTCTTTCTCACCCCCCACCCACCACCACCCTCCCTGTGGACATGGGGGCCTGTTGGGAGTTGTGGTATTGTTTGCTCTGACAACATGCAGGCATGGGAACGTAGGAGGCAACATTTGTGGTTGGTCATGGTGGGTGCATTTGAACTGAGGACTTCACATTTGGGTGACTGTGTGGTCCACATGCATGGATTGGGGCCAGGGAGATGTGTCTTGTCAGTTGTGCATGGCAGACCATGGCAGTGTGATCGTGGTCATTTGTTTGTACTTACCAGCCTCTTCTCCCTCCTCGATTCCTTCCAGGCTCTCAGGGTGCAGTATACCCAGCACCTTCTCCTCCCATTCAGCAAATGGTAAGGGCTCCGGGGGAGTGCCGCCACCAGTGTGGTTTGCCCGCAGGTCGTTCTTGGCCCTGATGCCTTTCACCCTTGCCTTGAGGTCGTGCCAACGCCTCTGGATGTCGTGTTTGGTGCGTGGCACGGTCCCTGACGCATTCACTCTGGTTACTATCCTGTCCCACATGTGGTTGTTGGTTGCCAAGGTTGTCTGCTGGACTAGGTTGCCGAAGAGCTGTTGTTCGACACGGATGATTCCATCCACCATGACCTTCAACTCAGTGTCAGTGAATTTTGGATTTTTCTTGGGTGCCATGGTGTGTGATGTGCAAGGTGTTGGTGTGGTGGGGTGGGATGTGCAGGTGTGTGGTGTGTAGGGATGGTGTTGGGTTGGGTTGTGTGGTGTGTGTGTTTGTGAGCAGGTAGTATGTGTGTTTGTGTGTGTCTGCTGCTCGTGGTGATGTGGCTCTTGCTAGCAGCTATGCTGTGATGCAAAGGACTGTGGTAGTGGGAGGGTATCTTTTTATACTCTGTGTGGTGGTGGTGTCCCAATGGTTGTAGGCAATCAGGTGTTCTGTGGGTGTGGTGATTTTTGTGCATTTTTCGGAGCTGGGGGGTGTCATTGGGGCGTGTAGTTGCTGGGGGTGGGTGTTTCTGGTGGTTGGGTGTTCGGTTTGTTGTATTTTCTATTTACTTCCGTCTGCCATTTTGTAATTGGTTTGACGGCAGGGATGGTGTTTGTGTGGTACTTTCGCAGTCATGGTCAGTTTTCGGAGGTATTGTTTCCGCGACGGTGGAGGACGGCGGTGAGTTCAGTTGGAATGGCGGCATTATCCTAATCGCGCGGACGGACCCTCCAAAGGTATGGCGGCGGTTGGGGCTGTTCCCACGGTCATGTCCGTCCGCGGCGGTGGGTGTTCTATTGGTTCCGTCCGCCGTGGACGGTGTTAGATGTGTTCCGTCCGCCGCGGACGGTTTTTGATGTGATCCGTCCGCCGCGTTCGGAGTTTCTTGACATGGATATCCTAATCGCAACCGCGGATTCTCCGCGGTGCGGGCGGGAGTGATTTTTCCGCGGCCATGGCGGACGGTACCCGTTTCCGTCTGCCATCCTAATCGAACCCTTAGTTCCTGCCAAGTAAGGGCCCAATTACGATGTGGTCGGAAACGGCTCCGACCTTCGGTTGGAGCCTTTTGACTGCATCGTAATATGCTGGTCTGATTCCTTTCTGACTGCCTCATTACGATGCAGCCAGTAATCCCTAGGGCGGCTCTTTCCGCCCTAGGAATTACAATGTTGACAGCCTTTCTGTACCGCTTTTCCGACACAGAAAGGCTGTAAGAACTCGATTTTGGGAGGCCCCAGCATGGCCCCCTTGGGTGCATGGCCTTCAGTTGGAGGCCGAGGGGACATCTATGGTACCCCCCTGTTGATCCATGCAGCCCGTGGCAGGCACCTTGGAGTACCTGTCATAGGGGGCAGGGATAAACTGCACCTCCTATTTTACAATGGGAGCATGTATTCCAGCCGGAATACAAGCTCTCATTGTAAAGTATAAGCATATGACTGAACAGTGTTCGGTTTCATCCTAATTAGTTGATCGGGACCGGTGACCCGGTGTTGGTCTATCCCTTGACTGAGACGTGTCGGATGGAGGAAACTCTGCCCGACATTGTAATGATGCCCTTAATATCTTGAACTTTAATAATGAGACGGCAGATGGAGGAAGTAGTCCTTTCCTTCTGGCCACACTGACTCTACAGAGGCACATATAAATGTAATCCATTACGGTTTCTCACTGTATCCAAGGTCAAGATATAAGAAACATTACTTCCTGTTACACACACATGCACACGCACACACACACCATCTACTTAACCAGAATGAAGCTATTGTTAAAATTATTGCTAAACATATAGGCCTCTATTTTACTTTTACACTTGGCATGGCTTTTCAACTTTTGAATATTCACCATTTACGAAGTAGATTTGCATGTCCTCACACTGTGAAATAGGGGGTGGATTCAATAAAAACATGAAATACAACTGTAAAATTACCACTCATAGTCACTTTATGACCAAAAGTTTAAAAGTATATTAACTTTTTTTTTATTTGAAAAGAATATTTTTATGTTAAGTAATAATGTTGTTTTTATGTATTTGTTTTAATTGTAGAACAATTTTTAAAAGTTGCTGCTTTAATATATTAATTTAGATTTTTTTATGTTTCGAATATATTAATTAAAAGAAACTTATTTTCTTGTATTTTAACTACAAAATAATTCCCACTTGAATTTAAACCGTATATTTCTAGTAAGCATATAACATGTTTAAAATGATGCCTAGAATCAATTTAAAATAATGTTATCATGTTTAATAAATGTTAATATTGCCTTCATTTATACATTTCAGAAATGGTAAATATATTTAAATAATGTAATAATATTTTATTTGTACACTATTTTTTTACTTTAAATAATATCTATTTATATTTTTGAATAATTGTATTTGTTTTATCTTTAGGTCCTATGTGGTTTTATTTTACATCCCTACCTCCATTATGTTTCATGGGAGGGTGTTGAAGTGCTCTGAGCTGGAGTACAACTGTCTAGGGTACGTTTTTGCATCAGTAACTGTAGATATGCATTTTGTGAATCGCAATGGGCTTATGCTTTTGTGGTTGGTTGTTTGTCCCTCCCTCCTTATATCACTCACTAAACCTCTCCAAAACCCCTCCTTACTACTACTTAACCCAACACCTACTTTTACATTTTTCTGAGTGGCTTTGAGAACATAGCCATCCTATGCGTTCAGAGCTTTCCAGAGAAAGTGGAACGAAGGAGACAGATTTGCTGATGGAAATCTCACACTTCACTTACTTTAGCTTAGTTAAAAATGTACCCCAAGTATTACATAAACAAGAAGACTGGGCACATAAATCAAGGAAATCTAGTACCCAAGAAGCAGCAAGGTAATTCCATAAATGGATATAATAAAATGTAAGTATTTATTTAGATATCCAACAGCACATGATGCTCAAAGGCTATTAAGTCAGTAATGCTTATATCAATGACTACCCATATATCATTCTAAAACTGAATCTATGTACGAAAAATGGCCCAAATGAAAAGTCATTGCACTTTGCAAGCTTCCATAAAAAAAGCGGTGTACCTGTGTTGTTCTAATTGTTTTACAAAATTCAATACTGACATGTCTGTTCAATAGTTATGTTTTATCATTTCCTAAATAATTTTTTGGGGTTAAATCCAAATGTTTAATAAAATATAGATTTTACTGACTCCTTCATTGCATTCGTCTGCTGAATTTATAAAATATGATTTTAGCTACAAGAGTAACCCTTCAACCCATGAGAACCTGGGTGTATAATACTTAAGTGCTACATGGTTCTCTTAGGCTACTCTTCAGATGCTTTATGTGGATTCACCCTTCACAATTTCTGTTATTCCAGCGCCTCCAACAAGGACATCACACCCTTTATAAATTCCTGCAGATACTTCCCAAAACCTCCACCCCTGCCTTGGCCACGCCCCCTTCCCCAGCATACTAAGATGCTTCAGGCGAGATGCCAATCCATTCTCCCCCATAACTGTGGAGACTGAAACCCACATCCCCGGCATATGCAGCACTGATTGAGCGTCTGCCCAGTTGTACGAAGCTCATGGAGGGGAGACCCCGGCTCCCCCTCCACTTCTGCTCTTGATACGGCAGAGTTCACTCGGCCAAGGCGCCCAGTTTAGCAGTGTTTCCCTGACCGCATAGAGCACAACTCCTGCATGTCTAATCCAGTCACGGCCCGTGGAGAAAGTTCCGGTGGGGCATTCTGGCTGGGCTGGGGGAGAGGCAGGGTGGGGGGGGTGCTAAAAACCGGAATATGGATAATTGAAGTTAGTAAACTATTTAATTATTAAAACAAATTTCGTAGCGTGCACTGCATCGCATTTTGCGATGCAGGGCGCGCTACAAAATTTGTTTTATTTATTAGGGTGGTGAAAGGCTGGAGGTGGAGTGGTGGGCACTGCCTTCACTGCGCATGTGGGTTTGGCCGGCCGTCTGATGCCGGCCAAACCCTCATGGGCAGTGAAGGCAGTGCCCACCACTCCTAGCTGCAATGTTAGGTTTGGAGAGAGCCGGCACAGGCTCCCAGTCTGTCCTGGAGCAAAAATCGTCAGCACTCAGGCCAATATTGAAGCTGCTCTCACTCATGAAAGCAGCTTCAGGATTGTTCACTGGGCAGGTTGGCAGCATGTGCCTGCCTGCATTGGGAAGGGGGAGCTGAAGAGCGCAACACGATGCTGGAGGGTAGCAGGTAATTTTTTTCAGTGATATTTTTTCTATTTGTCTCCATCGTCCCCCATTCCTCCACCTCCCCTCCCTGCCCCACTTCTTTTCCCGGACAATAGCCGCTCCTGTATATGAACGCACAGCACCGCAGAAACTCCATTGCATCACAACAGGTGGTTATATCTGCTTCTCATTAGCAGGTTCCACTAGGCATGTATGCCGCCCGTTACCATAGGTTGTGTTTTTTTATCACCAAGGCAGTATGCTCCCCATGCATTCATTGAACCTTCTAGTTGGGTTCCTTCCAGCACCACTACAGCCAGTACTGGTTGCTCAGCTTGCTCACCCTGAATGCTTTTTAAATTTCGTGGGGGCCCACGACCTCTGTTTAGCATAAACCCTAACACCTCCTCATTTCATTTGAATTAATTTTTTTTACTCCATACAGGAATCCCACTATTTTTCCTCCTGGTGAGATCCCTACATCTAACTGCGGGTCAAAATGCCGTCAACAAATTATACACCATGGAGATCACTAATAATTCTTATATGTGGTCTTTTGCATAAAAACTCACAGTTTTTTGTATATATTTCTGTGTTTGTAAATCCTTTTTTTCTGTTTCCTAGCACTTAGTACATATAACGTGGTTATACACACCCCAGACCTACCAATAGGGTTAATTTGTGTCCTTGGGGTATTATGATTCGCACGTAAAAAGATAAGAATAAATATTTTCTAATTACAGTTTAAGTTATATGTATATATATATATATATCATTTCAAAATGATCCTTCGCCACGATGCGCACAACTGCGGGTGCTCTGCAGAGGGGCCGGACCGTGAACAAAGCCTTTGCTAGGCTGAAACGCGTTGGTCCGAGCATGGAGTAAATAAAGATTTTGGATGATATTACCCTATCTGTGTGCCGCATTTTTGGATTGAATATGTATATATGTGACCAAGGCCGCAGGGACGTCCGAAACGCGTCATGACTAGCTGTTGGGGCAAATAAATTATATGTAACGAAAAAGAAGTGGTCTATGCCTTGTTTTTCGCCTAATAGGTGGAGCGCCGCGAGGTATTGCGGATATATATATATATGTAAATATATATATATATATATATATATATATATATATATATATACACATGTGTGTAACTACCTGGCCAATTCTACTATAAGACCCAACATATTGCACGTAAAAAATATTAACACTTTATTCGAAATTCTGTTGTCTCTTTCGTGATTATTATTATTTATTGTATTGTGGGTTATTATATTATATATATGTGACTTGTCTGTGATTTTTTCATGGTTTTTTGGGTGAGTGTCTGTACATGAACACCTTTTTTATCCTTTTCTCACATCCTATATTGTCTAAATGTATACAATATTGTATGGTTGCCTACTAGAACCACTGTAGCTCATTATAAAATGGGCAATTTGTTTTTGCTGTTAGCTTGTTGCTCGGTGCTAAGAAGATTAAAAGTATTTCAAATAAACATCGTTATGAGTTTTACACAAACTGATTGCTCTAATTCTGTCAGCATTTTATCCCCAGATATTTAAAAGATTTCTTGCATACTAATTACATTACTGATATCCTTGTTAAATGTTTGTACCATATCGCAGTATTTGTAAGTGTACTTAAAAACTAGTTTAATAGAGTGTGTTTGTTCACTGATTGGAGCAAGATGGGTAGAATGTATTTTCTGATACTGCAATTAAGCTCACAGTCTCTGCTGTGAACAGGCCTGCACGTGCTAAATGTCAGCTTGTTAGATACACTTCGAGTTGCAGGAACACAAAACTTCGTTAAAGCGGGAATAGGGATAGTGTGTGTTTTTTTAATTACATGCTAGAAATAATAATGATAGCATTGTGGCGAGGACGTAGTTTACAAATGTATCGCCTTCAATGACTTTTCAATGCGTACATGATTAAAAGAAATGTAAATAATATTTTGCATGAAAATCTGTTTCCTTTTGATCTCCCAGACCCTAAAATAATCACTCTGCAAGATACCAAAATAATTTGCAAAAAGTAATGCTTTTTATTATGAATGAGCAAAAGCCTATGGTTATGTAGTACACATATTAAACGCAAAATGATGTAGTTAGTCATCATACTAAGATGCTATAAGCCAAAAAGTAAAGTAAATAAGTGCTGATTAAGTTTGCCTAACTAACAATGCCATGTTAATTGAAAATAATGCATTAATATTGAAAGGTCAGTTTTCCATATTGTACTATTATTTTCCAAAAGATGTTTTCTCCTTTGCTGCAAATGCTGCAACTTTCCAGAAGCCTTTTTGTTAGTTATTAAATATGCTTTTGTTTTGTATTAGACAAAAGATAGTGAGATTTTCTCTGGGAAGAAAGTAGGCAACCAGAAGGACTACTCATTAGAAGAACTATCTTGATTGCAAAATGTGGACAGTGTATCTTTTCCAGCTGTAACATCTATAGAACATTGGGTCATATTATCAAGCAGGACTGTAAAAATTATCGCAGTTTTAGCGGCATTAAACTGCTGCTAAAGCGGCAATAATGGGCTTGATAATATGGCCTTGTGAATTCCCATAGAAGCCCATGTTTGGGGGTGAACATGGGCTTCTATTGGAATTCTCCAGTGCATATTATCAAGCCCATTATCGCCGCTTTAGCTGCAGTTTTCTGCTGTTAAAACAGCGATAATTTTAACGCCCTGCTTGATAATATGCCCCATTGTACGAAGATGTGAAAATGGGGAGTTTGCTTATTTCCAGGAATGTATTGAAATCGTATTGGCGGATGCGGAAGGCGAAAGAAAATTGGTTCCCACCTATAATATTGTGTATTTATATCAGAGCATATTCCTAGAGCAAGGAAGGATTTTCCTAAGAAATGTTCTCTTAGGAGGGCTTTTTCCTTCCAGTTTGAAGGTTTTTTCATATAACGAGAACACAACCTTAAGATATTGGAGGACTTTACACAAGCACATTACACAAGGACACATACATTTTTTGCTAGGCACAGCGAGATTACATGATTTGCCCAGAATCACAGGACATTGAGCTGACACAGAGACTCAAACCTTGTTCCCAAGTTCCAAAGACAGAAATTCTGGCCGTTGCACCACACCCTTCTTTCTTATACTGAAATATCGATTAATGAAATACATTACATTTTAATGCTGATACTTAAAAGATGAATTCTTACAGAATGAAAAATGAAATCTTAGAAAGAATTGAAAGTAATGCTCTTTACCTCACACAAAATATCTTTATTGACTGCACTACAAGCCTTTTAATGATTTATTACTATGTATTTAATGAAGATGATTTCTCCTTTTGACTTCTCATTGTTGAGGATCAAAAGTTCACAGAACCAGTGGAGGGGGTTATTTAATGACTACACCCAAAGATTGAGATATAAAATACCCCACTCCCACAGCTCTATCAGGCAATATGATTTGATTAAGTTGCAAAGGCTTGTTGAATAAATCTTTAATGTGAATGCTCACTGTTCCAAAACCAGCACAGAGAAAATCTGATGCAGAGTACTGGGGCCTATATTATAAACAATCCTAGTTAGCGCATAGGCTGCAGACAGCACAGTTTGGAAATAAAGAGCAGTAATTGCTTTCCTATGTTTCCAGAGCTGTGCTGTCAACAGCTCATTCATTAAGTCAAAGATTTTCTGATTGATAAATGTGCTGTAGACAGGGCAATTTCAAGAAAAAATATGCAAAGACCCCCCATCTGCATCGACATAGCCTGTGCACATCTGTTGTTGTGATGTGCTGTATGAGTGTATAATTCAGGGGCCATGTCCTACGGTTAGTCAGTGCGGGTTGCAGACTTGATCAGGGTTCTTTGCTTCTGCTTTACTGAATTTGCCCTGCCTGTGGCACATACATTGAATTACATTCATTAAAAATTTCTGAGTCAATGCATGTCTCCAATTTGCTAATGGAGAGATCATCTGAGTTAATGTATGTGCAGTACACAGGCTCATTTAGGTAAAAACAAATGCATCGACAACTTCTGTGCTCCACACTAAATGGCATATTTATGCACCCAGAGATGTGAGTCATCAAAGGTCCTATTTATATTAGAGAGTTAGGTAAAAGAGATGTATATTTAAAAGTTAATTACCATATTTGTATCCATAAGCCATCATTATACATTACACCACTGCATAAAGGGCCAGATGCACTAAGACTTTTTGCGGTCCCCAACGGTCTGAGTCACAACCTTTAACTATAGTGACCAGAAAATGGCCTTTGTGTGTGTATCAAATCCAAATTGTAAGGTAATAAAATGTTGCTGAATAACAATTTAGGTTTGTGACTACATCCTGACTCTGTATTTGGTAGGAGTATGTTTAGGGCATCCCTTCCAAATGGCGATTAGGAATGGGATGTATCAATGTTTTATCAACAACATCTTGTTGCAAACCATCAATATTTTACTGTCCACAGAAAGTCAGTGTACACCTTATGAAAACAGGAAAGGCTACACAAGGGTTCATTTCCTCTTGTGAATGTTGACAAAAACATTTTGTAAAAGTAGACAGTAGTCCCATTACCACTGCATAGTCTTAAAAAATGTTTGTTAAACAAATATATATATATATATATACAATAACTACTCCCGTGTTCAAACAGAAGAGCATGCACACGAAAACTGAAAGTGTTCAAACTCTTCAATGCATCGGGCCCTCCTCGACCCAACAATTTAAAAGGCCCGTCAGAGGCGCGTTTCAGCTGTCTTGCTGCCTTTCTCAATCTGACTGCACATTGGTAGGTGAAGTGCTTTTAAAATTTCACTGATTAGTTGACATAAAGGAAACACTAAGCATTTGTCAGGAACTCAAATGAGGTACATGAATACACAAAACATTGCAGCATGTAAAGACATCATAATCACCACAGTGCATAACCTATTTCATATATAGGTGGGGCAGCAAATTTATAACACTGCTTAAGCATCAACAATGGAATTTAGTGAAGACTGGCATTGCTGCTGCCTGACTCCAATTAATCTTTAACCTTTTGTTAAATCCACATTGGGAATGTCTTTTCATAGACTCTGGTTTCCTTGCAATGTGGAACCAATGTGCCTTAAATACTTGCAACCTCAATGCCACAATGAAAATCGAAAATAAAAAGTAGCATTTTCACTCCTGAATTCAGCGAAAATAAAAATATGCAAACCCATTTGTGCCACACATCGATTTGTTACTAAAAAAACGAGATGACCAGGCAAATACCATTTCTTTGAATAACACATTCCAACATAGTGCTGCTGACATGAGAAATGTCACCTTGCAATTAGAATTCCATTTTCGGTATACATGATGAGATGAAATCCCAAGGTCAGCACAGAGTTTAATGACTCAAAGGTCAGGGAAGGCCTTTCCATAAAATATATTACTAAATATTCACAATTTTCCTTTGAAGAAAATAGATCTTTTAAAAAAGTATATATATTAATTTTATTTAAAAGCAATCACAGACATGATGGTATACTGACTACAGCATGCTACCATCCCTGTGATGATAGCAAACCATAGTGTCTGATATTTGCACCCTATCTCATTTACATTCATGAGGGAAAACAAATTGTGACCCACTAGGATTTGGTATTTTGCAAATCAACTTATCAGAATATAGGTCAGTCCGCAAGATGTCACACTGGTTGAAAACGTACGGGTCGCAAATTGCAACCAGTATTTTGCCTAGAGTATTTAGTACATCTGACCCCTAGTTCCTGGTATTTTGGGTTCCAAGCCTGCATTTCAATATAATCAAATAAAGTACATGGGCTATTTCAAGGATTCATTTTTGGTCAGCGGTATTTACATTTATCACAAAACCCTAAAAAACAAAACTCTAAAACCAGAGATTCTTTCTGTAAAACAAATAATCAAAGTCTCTTGACAAAAATGTCCTCTGGGGCATTTTTGTTATTTTTCTGCTTTGGACTGGTATCCCTAAAAGTCGGCTGAGGTATAAATGAAAAATGCATAAACCGGGTCTGCAAAAAATTAGCAAACTGCATATCTTACGTACAAAAATATGCAGATTCAGAAATTTAGAGAGAATTGTAGAAACTTAATTGTGAAATTTTGAAAAACCTCAAATAAATGTAACTGCATAAATTGCTATTTGGATACATTTCTTTTAACTATTGCCAGCATTGCAATATGTTGGCAAAATAAGAGAAACTGAATTTACTACTGTAAAAATAACTGGAAAAATATAACACCCAATATAACATGTTGCAGAATAACACCCCATTAGTTTATGTAATTAAGCCGTGGTCTTGCCTCCGAAACATGGTTGGTGGCTCAGCATTCCAAGTCATTTGTTCAAAGGCACACTAGAGCTTTCAGGACCAGGAAAAAATTGCAGCATCTGAAGGCCATTTTGGATACTAAGACTACATTCTATGCTGAAAATGGGGAGAACAATTTATGTTTTATTTATGTCTGAGCCACAAACATGTTTTCAAATGAGAACTCCATGCTGTGCCAAGATTCTAGGTAAATGAAACAGAGGGAGCATAGTGGAACAACAAGCAAAAACTCATCATTCAGAATATGGAGTCATCATTTATACCCCAGTGTCCTAAACAATGTACAAAAACAGATTCTGTTCTCCTATTGTCAATACCTTTGTCTGAAACTGTAAGCAGACATATATCTTTCTCCTGGATATTATGACAATCAAAGCTCTGTCTGTATGGAACAAGATTAATAGTTGTACTCACTGTTGGGCTGTCTGTGGTAAGCAGGTAAGGAAAGGATGTCAAACCAATCAAACAGAGATCAAGCAAATGTATCACTGTAAGAACTGGGGTTCTCTAGTTGGCAATGGTTTGCACCTTCGACCAAAGTGGGACCCTTGCTTCTAAGTCAGGGAAAGGGGATTACGCTACTGGATAACCCCTGCTCACCCCCTTGGTAGCATGGCACAAGCAGACTGGCTTATCTCAGAAGCAGTGTGTTAAGTATTTGTGAACACATACAGTATTACAGTTAAAAAACACGTCAGATGGACACCACACAGGTTTTATAAAAATAAGTATTCTTTATATAGACCATAAACGACAAAAATCCACAATACTGTAACCAATAATAATTCATCAAGATGGTAGAATAGTTAAAAAATAGGTTATTGACTTAAAAGCTGTCTTTAGCAACATATAACCCCAACTGGCGCAGGCAGGGGAGGTTTCAGTTCCTGACCGTAGAGAAGGTGATGTCACGATGGCACCGAAACCACGGTTCTGTACGATGTCATGATGTCAATGGATTCTTGACCACCCACGTCGCCGATCAGCTCCGCGATGATGTGGGCTTCAGAGTCGATGCGGCACAGCAGCAGGCGTCGGGTCTACCTCGCAAGTTGGAGCAGCGCTCACGGTTATGGCAGGCTTACATCATCGATCGGTGGTGTTTTGTGGCACGGCGGCCGGTGTCGAGTCTAAATTGTCTACATTGTAAGTCGGAGCAGCGCTCACGGCTTCGATGCAGAGGACGGCATCGCTCGCCGGCGTCTTTGTTGCAGAATTCCTTCTGTAGTAGCTAGAACAGCAGGACAAATAGAAGGGGTGAAGTCTGGTATCCCTGAGACTTTGGTCAGGAGGCGAGCTCAAATCAAGCCCTTGGAGTAATATTCTGCAAGATGATGAAAGTTCTAAAAAAGTTCCTTCTCCTTTCCTTGGCAATAAAGAAACCACTGCAGTCCAACCCAGCAAACAGCACACTGGCAGAGGGGCAGTCCAAAATCCTGCAGCTTCCTTGGTTCTTCTCCTCTGCAAAGGTTTGTCTTGTGTGCCCAGAAGTGATTTAAAGTCTTGGGGTCTGGACCCCAATATTTATACTGCAAAATCCTTTGTCCTCTGAAGGCAGAGGGTCCTGTATCTAGTCCAAACCAGTTATGTGCAGTCCTGGAGCACTTTGTTTACATGACTCCTTCTTTCCTTTCACAGGGTGGGCCAAGGTCATCAGACACACCACAGGAGGTGGAGCCAGCATTGTGGAAGGCAGGCACAGTCTTATTCAGGCCCAGGTGCTACTACTCCCATCACTCTACATGCATATAGGTCTATTCAGCCCTGTGCAGACTCACCCTATCTCCTGGAGCAACCCCAGCCCCTGTCACTCACAAAACCAGACATACAATATACAACCTAGCTGAGGCAGGCTGGATGGTTAGGCAAGAAAATACGTACTTTATAAAATTGGTATTTTCAAACACTGAATCTTAAAACCAACTTTACTAAAATATGTATTTTATCATTCTGAGTTCAGGCATACTAAATTCGAATTTCCACCATGTTCCCTGAGTCAGTTAGGATTATAAGATGTTACAATCAAACTGCCCATTCTGGCATATGGGGACTTGTAGCTTTGCAATAGTGAAACAAGAAAATGGCTGTAATTAACTATCAGGAAATGCCACACACATCAGGGCATGTCCTACCTCTTACATATAATGCACCCTGCAGTTGGGCCTACCTTAAGGGTGTCTGAAATGTACAAAAGGGAATGTTTAGGGACTGGCAAGTGAATGCACTTGTCAAGTCGACATGGCAGTCACCGACCGCACACAGGCTCTGCATTGGCAGGCCTGAGACACACTTTATGCACTGCTTCTGTGGTTGGCACAGTCAGTGCTGCACGCCCACTAGCAGCATTTGATTTACCGGCCCTGGGCACCATTGTGCACTGTACTAGGTTCTGACAGGTAAATCTAATAATACAATCATGGAGTCACTAACCAGTACATCAATTTAACATAGGGAACACTTGCACTGTGCCACTGAATAGCAGTGGCAAAGTGCCCAAAGCCTCTAACCAGCAAAACATATCAAAACAGAGGAGGCAATCAGTGAAAAATGGAAGGGAGACTGGATCTAACAATCACACATTCGAAGAAAATGTAAAAAATTAAAGGCTCTAATATTCATTGCTTATAATTTGGCAAAGCATCATGGAAGAGATAACTGGTAAGAGAGATGCAATCACCAACAGAAAAGTAGCAAAGGACAAAGCACTTGCCAAACAAAATTCAGTCAGGAAAAAGGTAGGGTCTGGTTTAGAGTTTGGCAGACAGCTACTCCATCACAAACATTAAGTATATCTTGTCAGCTGTATTACAAGTACTTTGTATCTGATAGCATTTGTAATACGGCAGATGGGCTATCCATCACATTTGTTATGGAGTAGCCCAACTGTAGAACTCTAAATCAGGGTGCTTATTTACTAGCCCTTTGAGCTACTGGTGCGTCACTTTTTCTGATGCACCAGTGGCGCAGAGTGCAGATGCATATCTAGGAGGTGGCTTTTCATGGCTACGTAGATATGGAGTATGCCAAAGGAGCGCAAGTCTCTGTGCTGCCTTACTCTGCATCAGAGAGGAATTCGATGGGCATTATGGTTGGTGCTCCCACGCATCACCCATGCATTTTTACGCATTCCCAGATTTAGGGCTTAACTCTGGCAATGCGTCAACAGCCTATGTGTAACAAGGAGAAATAACTTTATTTCTCCAAGTTTCCTGCTCTTCAGCCTTCTGCAGCAAACATAGATGGAGGAAAATGCCTCAGTAGATTGTGTTAGTGCAGAAAGGTGTTCCTTTCCTGCACAAAACAATTATTCATACTACACAGACATCCTTGCACCATTGCGCAAGGGTGCCTGCATTGGTGCAAATAAGCCAATTGTACATCAGTGCATTGGAGGAGGACAGATAGATACAGCACATTCCTTTCCTTTTCTTTTGACGCAGGGCAATGCAGCAAAGAGACTTGCTGTGCTGCCCTGTGTCAAAAACTAGTAAATGAGGCCCCAGGTCTTTAATCTGAAAGGGAGTCTGGCGTAATTTTTTTAGTGAAGTAGTGAAGAAAGAGGTTAAGAGAAGAAAAGACATATCTCCAGAGTCAGACAAAGGGAGACAGTAGGGTCAAATCTTTATGGAATCATCCACTTTCTCAAGAATCAATCATAGATTTGTACAGATATAAATGCACTTATTTATTACCAAATTCAGATTTGTGCTCTTGATAATACTCAAACTTGCTTTTAGCTCTGTGCCTGGTAGCACAAATGCTTTAAGTATTCTGGGCCTGACAATACAAATATTAGACCTACTCAGGGCTCCTCTTCATACAAAACACTTGCTTATCTTTGCTCTTGATAATATAGTTTTACACAGGCTCAGTTATTTTTACTATCTGGCTGATGTCTGTGATCGCTGTTCCAGGAAATATAGACAATGGACACTCTATCGAAATCAACAATAAAGAGAACCACAAATATTGTGTTTAAAATATCTGTTACAGAAATATTGTGCCCCTATCTTTCTAATGGTAAGTACAAAAATTTCAACAAAAAACACATATTGTGTTTACAGTAGTAAATTCAGTTTCTCTTATTTTGCCAACAGATTGCAATGCTGGCAATAGTTACAAGAAATGGATCCAAATAGCAATTTATACAGTTATATTTATTTGAAGTTTTTCAAAATTTCACAATTAAGTTTCTACAATTCTCTCTAAATTTCTGAACCTGTATATTTTTGTATGTAAGATATGCAGTTTGCAAATTGTTTGCAGACCCGGTATATCAATTTTTCATGAATGTAAATGAGATACGGTGCAAATATCAGACACTATGTTTTGCTATCATCACTGGGATGGTAGCATGCTGTAGTGAGTAGACCATCATGTCTGTGATTGCTTTTAAATAAATTAATATATATACTTTTTTAATGGATCTATTTTCTTCAAAGGAAAATTGTAAATATTTAGAAATATATTTTAAGGCCTTCCCTGACCTTTGAGTCATTAAGCTCAGTGCTGACCTTGGGATTTCATCTCATCATGTATACCGAAAACGGAATTCTAATTGCAAGGTGACATTTCTCATGTCAGCAGCACTATGTCGGGATGTGTTATTCAAAGAAATGGTATTTGCCTGGTCATCCCGTTTTTTTGGTAACAAATCGATGTGTGGCACAAATGGGTTTGCATATTTTTTTTCCGCTGAATTCAGGAGTGAAAATGCTACTTTTTATTTTCGATTGTCATTTTGGCATTGAGGTTGCAAGTCTTTAAGGCACATTGGTGCCACATTGCAAGGAGACCAGAGTCCATGAAAAGACATTCCCAATATGGATTTAACAAAAGGGTAAAGAGTCAGGCAGCAGCAACGTCAGTCTTCACTAAATTCCATTGTTGATGCTTAAGCAGAGTTATAAATTTGCTGCCACACTTATATATGAAATAGGTTATGAACTGTGGTAATTACGATGTCTTTACATGCTGCAATGTTATGTGTATTCATGTACCTCATTTGACTTCCTGCCAAACGCTTAGTATTTCCTTTATGTCATCTAATCAGTGAAATTTTAAAAGCACTTCACCTACCAATGTGCAGTCAGATTGAGAAAGGCTGCAAGACAGCTGAAACGCACCTCTGACGGTTCTTTTAACTTGTTGGTTCGAGGAGGGCCCGATGCATTGAAGAGTTTGAACACTTTCAGTCTTCGTGTGCGTGCTCTTCTGTTTGAAGACGGGAGTGGTTATTGGATATATATATATATTTGTTTACCAAACATTTTTTAAGACTATGCAGTGGTCCATGGGACTACTGCCTACTTTAAAAAAAAAAAATTGTCAACATTCACAAGAGGAAATGAACCCTTCTGTAGCCTTTCCTGCTTTCATAAGGTTTACACTGACTTTCTGTGGACAGTAAGATATTGATGGTTTGCAACAAGATTTTGTTGATAAAACATTGACACATCCCATTCCTAATCACCATTTGGAAGGGATGCCCTAAACATACTCCTACCAAATACAGTGTCAGGATGAAGTCACAAACCTAAATTGTTATTCAGTAACATTTTATTAACTTACAATTTGGATTTGATACACACACACAGGCCATTTTCTGGTCACTATAGTTAAAGGTTGTGACTCAGACCCTTGGCGACCGCAAAAAGTCTTAGTGCATCTGGCCCTTTATGCAGAGGTGTAATGTATAATGATGGCTTATAGATACAAATATGGTAATTAACTTTTAAATATACATCTCTTTTACCTAACTCTCTAATATAAATTGTACCTTTGATGACTCACATCTCTGGGCGCATCAATATGCCATTTAGTGTGGAGCACAGAAGTTGTCTATGCATTTGTTTTTACCGAAATTAGCCTGTGTACTGCACATACATTAACTCAGATGATCTCTCCATTAGCAAGTTGGAGACATGCATTGACTCAGAGATTTTTAGTGAATGTAATTTAATGTATGTGCCACAGGCAGGGCAACTTCAGGAAAGCAGATACAAAGAACCCTGTTCAAGTCTGCAACCCGCACTGACCAACCGTAAGACATGGCCCCTGGATTATACACTCATACAGCACATCACAACAACAGATGTGCAAAGGCCATGTCGATGCAGATGGGGGTCTTTGCACATTTTTTCTCGAAATTGCCCTGTCTACAGCACATTTACCAATCAGAAAATCTCTGACTTAATGAATGAACTGTTGACAGCACAGCTCTAGAAACATGGAAAAACAATTACTGCTCTTTGTTTCCAAGCTGTGCTGTCTGCAGCCTATGCACTAACTAGGATTGTTTATAATATAGGCCCCAGTACTCTGCATCAGCTTTTCTCTGTGCTTGTTTTGGAGCAGTGAGCAGTCACATTAAAGATGTATTCAACAAGCCTTTGCAACCTAATCAGATCATATTGCCTGATAGAGCTGTGGGAGGGGGTATTTTATATCTCAATCTTCGTGTGTAATCATTAAGTAACCCCCTCCACTGGTTGTATGAACTTTTGTTCATCACCAATAAGAAGTAAAAATGAGCAATAATCTACATTAAATACATAGTAATAAATCATTAAAAGGCTTGTGGTGCAGTCAACAAAGAGAGTTTGTGTGAGGTAAAGAGCATTACTTTCAATTTTTTCCAAGATTTCATTTTTTATTCAGTAAGAATTCCTCTTTTAAGTATCAGCATTAAAAGTTAATGTATTTCATTAATCGATATTTCAGTAGAAGAAAGAATGGTGTGGTGCAAAGGCCACAGTTGCTGTCTTTGGTACTTGGGAACTAGGTTTGAGTCTCTGTGTCAGCTCAACGTTCTGTAATTCTGGGCAAATCACTTAATCTCGCTGTGCCTAGCAAAAAATGTATGTGTCCTTGTGTGATGTGCTTGTGTAAAGTGCTCCAATATCTTAGGGTTGTGTTCTCGTTATATGAAAAAACCTTCAAACTAGAAGGATAAAGCCCTCCTAAGTGAACATTTCTTAGGAAAATTCTTCCTTGCTCTAGGAACACCCTCTAATATAAATACACAATATTATAGGTGGGAACCAATTTTCTTTCGTCTTCCGCATCCGCCAATACGATTTCAATACATTCCTGGAAATAGGCAAACTCCCCATTTTCACATCTTCGTACAATGGGGCATATTATCAAGCAGGGCGTTAAAATTATCGCCGTTTTAGCGACAGAAAACTGCAGCTAAAGCGGCGATAATGGGCTTGATAATATGCCCTGGAGAATTCCAATAGAACCCTATGTTCACCCCAGAACATGGGCTTCTATGGGAATTCACAAGGCCATATTATCAACCCCATTATCGCCGCTTTAGCGGCAGTTTAATGCCGCTAAAACGGTGACAATTTTCAACGTCCTGCTTGATAATATGACCCAATGTTCTATAGATGTTAGAGCTTGAAAAGATACACTGTCCACATTTTGCAATCAAGCTAGTTCTTCTTTTTTTAAGTTCAGTAAAATTGTATTAAAATAAACAAAATTGTTATTACAAAGAGTGGAGTGAATACATTATCATCAGAAAGGCTAATAAACTAGGGCATTACAGTAAATATCATAAGATAATGAATGCAGGGGGAAAAAGAAAAAAGAAAATAAAAAGTAGATGAGGCTGTAAAATGCAAAATATACACTGGAGGAGGCTTGGTAACATGGGAGACATTGCGAATAAAAACAGAGATTTAAAAGCTAGAGAGAAAAAAAAAAAAGGAACCAAAGGCAACTCAGGGAGGTTTCGAAACCTCTTGCTGAAATGGGGGTAAGTGAGAGGAACGTTTGGCACAAACATCCAGGTAAAGGGTAATAGGAAGCCATAACTCATGTCTTTTTGGGGCCAGGGTGAGGGGATAAACAAATGCAGTATCCAATCTATGATTATAACATACGTTAAACCACCAAGCTTTGAAAGTAATACCCTTCGAATTTTTCCAATTAACAGTAATCTGTTGAAACGCAACAGCTAATAACAAGTCAATAATATGAACATTTGCTTCAACTTCGGTCCAGGAGGAAGAGAGAGAACCAAGGAAGAGATCAGTAAGAGAAAAGGGGATAGAAGTCTGAAAAATAGAATTGATTTGGTCCCATACCTTGGTCCAAAATGCGTGCGTAAGAGGACAGAGAAAAAGCATATGAAAAAGCGTGGCATTGGGGGCAGAACAAGACCAGCAAAGGTCTGGAACCAAAGGGAATCTTTTGTGAAGAAGAGATGGCGTGTAGAGGAGTCTATTATACATGAAGAAGAGTGTTTGTGTGAGAGATGCAGCTCTAGAGGATTTGCGGAGCTTAATCCATATTTTATCCCAAAGGGAGGTAGGCCAAGATACGGCGAGATCAGATTCCCACTGCTCTTCCACTGTGGTTGTAGGCCGAGGCGAGGAAGGGTTATGAAGGGAATGATAGATGGAAGATGCGGAGGGATTGGAGCGCAATTGGAGATGTAGAGAGGAAGTAGGAGTGTCAGAGAGCGCAGGTGGAGACGAGTGAGAAAGGGAGTCATATACAGACATAACCGCAATCTTGAGTAAGATGTATTTGTGAAGAAAGGAGGAAGGGAGGGAGAAGGTTCGGCGAAGATCAGGAAAAGGTATGAAGACAGATCCAGTAAAGAGCTGGGAAACCCAAATTAAACCTCGCTGCCTCCAAGTTTTCCAGTAAAAAGGCTTCCGGTTAATAAGAATACTATCATTATACCAAATAGTGGTGGAGAGAAGTTCATTAGGAGAGGAGGGAGGTAGTGGAGCAGAGGCTAAGAGTAATTTCGCAGTGTATTTGTGAATGGGGGTGGATAAGAATTGGGGTTTGCGAGAGAAGGAAAGATATTCGGCAAAGGAAAAGGGAGAAAGAGAGAGGCGTTCAAGTTCAGCCCAAAGGGGGAGGGATTCGGAAGGGTCCTTAAGCCAGATTGCGGCCTGTTTGAGGAGGAAAGCTTTATGATAAGCGGGAAAATTAGGGAAATTAACCCCGCCTTCCGATTTGGGGAGGCGCAGTCGAGATAGGGACATGCGCGGTTTCTTTCCCGACCATAAAAAGGAGGACAATGTAGAGGTGAGTTTAGCAAAAAATTTTGCAGGAATAGCAAGAGGAATATTAGAAATGGTATAGAGGACAATTGGGGAGAGCATCATCTTAATGGTGTCCAGACGACCCCACCAGGAAAGGTATAAGGGATGCCATCTGGAAGTAAGGTCAGTCAACTTCTGAGTACATTTAGTGAGGCATAATGAGATAGTATCTGGGACAGAAGGGGTAACATGCAAACCGAGGTATTTGATATGGGTCGGACTCCATTTGAAATTGGATGCTGCGAAATCGGGCTTGAAGGTGAATTTGGTAAGGGGTAAAATTTCACACTTATCATGATTTAATTTATAACCAGAAAGATGGGAGTAAGCAGTAACTTCATCAAGGAAAGCTGGGCTGGAAACAGATGGGTTCGAAATGAAGAGTAGAATGTCGTCGGCGTAGGCAGCTAACTTAATTTGGGAGTGAGAAAGAGGGAAGCCATGAATGTTTGGGTTCTGACGTAACTTAGATAAAAAAGGTTCTAGGGCAAGGTTAAAAAGAAAAGGGGAAAGAGGACAACCTTGTCTAACGCCCCTTCCAAGACAAAAAAAAGAGGAAATCAGGCCGTTAGCACAGACCGCTGCCCTAGGGTTTGCATAAAGAAAGGAGACGAGGGAGATAAAATTAGGGCCGAATCCAAACCATTGCAATGCATAGAAAAGATAAGACCATTCTACCCTGTCGAATGCCTTCTCGGCATCTAGGGCGATTGCGGCTAGGGAATCACTAAACCGTGATGATTTAGAAAGAACATTAAAGAGGAGTCTGGTATTATCGGAGATAAAGCGACCCTTAACAAATCCCGATTGTTCAGGACCAAGGAGATCTGGAAGAAAAGTATCTAATCTAATGGCTAAAGGTTTGGCATATAATTTGTAATCAATGTTGACAAGTGAGATTGGTCTATAATTCTTACAGTGTTGGGCGTCCTTCCCTTCCTTCGGTATAATGCAAATGTAAGCATCTGAAAAAGTGCCCGAGGAAGCACCGCTGGTTTTGAAGGAATCGAGAAGTTGAAGTAATTTGGGTAAAAAAGAGTAGCAAAGTGTTGATAGAATTCGACAGTGAAACCATCTGGGCCGGGGGCTTTGTCTTTCTTAAGGGAGTGGAGTGCAGTATGTAATTCACGAATGGTAAGGGGAGTTTCGAGGGAAGTTAGGTCAATAGGAAAATTAGGAGGAGGCTGAATGCTAGCAAAGAAGGTGGAAAGAGAGTGAGTAGAGGGTTGAGTGTAAGAAGAGTAGAGTGCAGAGTAGAAACGAGAAAATTCCTCCAAGATATCAGCATCTTTATGTTGCAGGATTGAGTTAACATCAAAAACAGATTCAATATTCAATTTGTTGTGTTTAACTTTCAAATAATTAGCAAGAACTTTCCCCGCCTTATTTTTCCCACCATAAAATTTCGAACTGGATTTCAACAAGTACAACGATGCATCATCAGTGGACTGTTTGTTATAACTCATTTTTGCATTTACAAGGGCTGTTAAGCTTTCCTGAGTGTGAGAAGTGTAAAAGGAATGTTCAAGGGCTTTGATCTGAGATAAAAGAGCAGTGGTATGTCTACGAGCAAGTTTACGCTTTGTGGCAACATGTCTTATAATAAAATCTCTGGCCGCGGCTTTGTAAGCGTCCCAAATAGTGTGTACGGCTAAGGAGGGAGTATCATTGATGGCAAAAAATTCAGTAGTGAACTCAATAAAGGAGGTAGTAAATTTGGGATCAAGGAGAAGGGTATTATTAAAGCGCCATCTCTTAGGACCGGTGTATGTGGGTAAAATGTCAATGTTAATTAGAACTGGGGCGTGATCAGAAAATACTATGGGGCCAATCTCAGCTTGGGTAAGGGACTGGGAGATATGATGAGAAAGAAAAATATAATCAATGCGTGATTGGGAATGGTGGACCGGGGAGTAGAATGTAAATTCTTTACTGGTCGGATTACATATGCGCCAAGCATCAACTAGCTTATGTTGAGAGATGGCATGTGTAAAAAGCTTATGGGATTTGTTAGGAACAAAAAAAGAGTTGGAGTGTCTGTCCAAAAAGGGGTCCAATGGCATATTACAATCGCCCGCTAGAATGAAGTTGTCCTCAATACAAGCAGTAATACGAGAGGCAAACGCATTCCAGAAAGTAGGATTCCCACCTGTTGGGGCATAAACATTGAGCAGAGAAAAAGGGACACCTTTCGAGGAAAGTTTAACAAATAGCCATCTGCCTTCAGGGTCGAATTCGGAATGCAATACAGAGTGAGAAAGAGACTTTCGAATTAACAAAGCAACACCATTTCTTTTACCATCCCCAGGAGCTGAAAAAACTTTACCCACCCAACCTCTTTGGAGTTTGAGAGCCTCGGCATCGGCTAAATGGGTTTCTTGCAAAAAGGCGATATCCACATTCAATTTAGCTAAGTGGGAGAGTATCTTTTGCCTTTTAATGGGAGAATGTAAGCCTTTAACGTTCCAAGAAATAATACGTACTGACATCAAGAATGATTAAGAAGGGAAAATGGAAATAAGGAATATAATAAAGCCTCATAAAGTACGAGAAAGAAAAGACAAAAAACCAGTGTAGGAGAATATAGGAACAATTCAAAGGAGTGAGATACCAAAGAAGTAAAAACAAAAGAAAAACGAGGAAGGAAAGACCCAAGGAGAAGATGGTGAAGGGGCGCACCCAAGAAAAGAGGTGATGTGGGATACTGAATGGACTTCAATGGGAAAAGTAATGTGGGCCAAAAGTGAGAGAATGTAATTGAAAATAAAATCCAGAAAAAACAGCCAAAAAGCATGAAAACAACACACCAAAAAGAGGTAGGGATCGAAGACCAGGAGGGTAGAAGTAGGTTAGTAGTGAGAGAATATAGGAAAAAAATGTGAGTAGCTATGGAAGAAGAAAGAGCACGGACAGAAAAAAGAGACAGAAAAAAGAAAGGAATAAAAAGCAAGCGGGACAATACTATCATCAACAGAGAAAAAAAGAGCATAAGGAGTACAACACAGAAAACGAATCCAGTAAATGATAACATGGTGCGATACAATAAGGGGGAAATACTTACACGAAGTTTTAGAAGGAAAGGAGGGTCAACGACGGGATGAAAGGGGAACAGAACGGAAGGAAAAGACGGGAGGTAGGTAAGACCAACCAACGAAGGGCGAACAGGTAGGGCAGCGGAAAGTCCAATCGGAGACAACATGACGGATCGCTATGGACAATCTGTGAAGAAAGGAGAACAACAGGGTGAGTTGATAAGAAGGATCAAAAGCACAAACCGATAACGTACTGACATGTAATAACTCAATGAACAAATAACAAAAAAGATAAATATATAGACTCAATAAAGAGTCTTAGAACATGAAACTAAGCAAACATGGGTGAACAATGATCACAATGACCAGGTAAAATCAATGCGAGCTGCAACAAAGTCAAGGTGGAAACGAAGACGATGAATTGGAGAACTCCATGCCTGTAGAACCACAAGAATTCAGAAAACTCCGGAGTCGCACAGGATCCTCAAAAGAGGTAGTCTTGTTGTTATAGGTGACTTTGAAAAGACATGGGTGAAAAAGGCCATATCTGGCTCCAATGGAACAAAGAGCAGGTCTCATATCCAAGAAAGCTTTTCGACGGTCAGCAGTAGCTTTGGCATAATCTTGAGCAAAATATAAAGTGGAGCCCGACCAGGTGATACGAGGAATTGCCTTGGCAGCTGAGAGGACCTTCATCAAGTCCGTGTATTCAAGGAAGTACATTATCACACCTCTCGGTTTAGTAGAATGCGTAGGAGAGGAGGGGAGTCGTCCAAGCCTGTGAGCACGTTGAATGTTGAGAGAAGTGCCATCAGGCAAGTGCAGTAACTTGGGAATAAAGGTTTGAAAGAAGGCAATAGGATCCTCCCCCTCGCTTCCCTCCTTCAGGCCGTAAAGACGTAGATTATTGCGCCTGTTCCTATTTTCAAGATTTTCGACCTGTTTCTGAAGAGAGGAGATCTGAAAATCCATATGAACGACTTTGGTCGCCGTTTCCTGAAGCGACGAGACCTCCTTTTCCACATTAGAAACCCTGGTGTCCATGGATGACCAATTATCAGTGAGCGTTTGCAACTTTGCATTGGTATCCTCCATGAAGGGTCTCAGGGCTCGTATTTCTTCAAGGAGCAATTCAATTGAGATAGGTGAGGAGGAGTCCGAGGAGGAGTTCGATGGAGAGGGCGGATTTTTTTTCAGCCGTTTTGGGTGTAAGTCAGGCTTGGGTGCGACCTGAGAAGATGATGCCGAAATGTCAGCTGCCACAGAGTCAGTGGATGGATTTAGAGACGGTTCTAGGGTAGCCAGCGTTGTAAATAGCTTAGAGTTTTTAACAAAATTGCGCTTAGGAGGGTTGACAGAGCGGTGCGCCATCGAAAGAGCAATAAATTAGGCGTCGGGAATAGCGCAAAATAAAGCACAACAAAATGGCCGCCTAGCCTGAGGGAATCAACAAATTCGAAGTAATAACAGCAAGTCTATGCAGGAAGTAGAATAAAGTCACCTGTAATGAGAGAGGAAAGTGTCCATTGTCTTTGAAGAAAAAACGGCATCAAAAAGGAGGTCCTTATGAGCCAGTGGACGCACATGCGGTGAACTGCGCAATAGCGTGAAGCACCGGTAGACAGAAACAAAATGGCGGTCGCGACCCGGAGGAGCCGCGACCGAGAGGGAATCCGGGAAAGAAATGCGACGCAGCACAATGGAGCAACAAAAGTCAGCCTGGGTGGTGCCTGGAGAGCTCCGACGTCAGGTACTGTCCTCCATGGCTCGCAAAAGGGATGCGAACCGCCTGTTCGCTCCGATGTGGACGGAGCCGCTACCCGGTTGCTGCCATCCGCGTCGGGCGCTTAGCCACGCCCCCCCAAGCTAGTTCTTCTAAAGAGTAGTCCTTCTGGTTGCCTCCTTTCTTCCTAGAGAAAATCTCACTATCTTTTGTCTAATACAAAACAAAAGCCGATTTACTAACTTACAAAAAGGCTTCTGGGAAGTTGCAGCATTTGCAGCAAAGGAGAAAACAATACAATATGGAAAACAGAGCTTTCAATATTAATGCATTCTTTTCAATTAACATGGCATTGTTAGTTAGGCAAACTTAATCAGCGCTTATTTATTTCACTTTTTGGCTTATAGCATCTTAGTATGATGACTAACTACATCATTTTGCGTTTAATATGTGTACTACTTAACCATAGGCTTTTGCACATTCATAATAAAAAGCATTACTTTTTGCAAATTAATTTGGTATCTTGCAGAGTGATTATTTTAGGGTCTGGGAGATCAAAAGGAAACAGATTTTCATGCAAAATATTATTTACATTTCTTTTAATCATGTACGCATTGAAAAGTCATTGAAGGCGATACATTTTTAAACTACGTCCTCGCCACAATGCTATCATTATTATTTCTAGCATGTAATTAAAAAAACACACACTATCCCTATTCCCGCTTTAACAAGGTTTTGTGTTCCTGCAACTCGAAGTGTATCTAACAAGCTGACATTTAGCACGTGCAGGCCTGTTCATAGCAGAGACTGTGAGCTGAATTGCAGTATCAGAGAATACATTCTACCCCTCTTGCTCCAATCAGTGAACAAACACACTCTATTAACTAGTTTTTAAGTACACTTACAAATACTGCAATATGGTACAAAACAGTATCAAGGATATCAGTAATGTAATTAGAATGCAAGAAATCTTTAAATTATCTGGGGAGAAAAAGCTAACCGAATTTGAGCAATCAGTTTGTGTAAAACTCATAACAATGTTTATTTTAAATACTTGTAATCTCCTTAGCACCGAGCAACAAGCTAACAGCAAAAACAAACTGGCCATTTTATAAAGAGCTACAGTGGTTCGAGTAGGCCCCATACAATATTATATACAATTAGACAATGAAGGATGTGAGAAAAGGATAAGGTGTTTATGTAAAGACACTCACCCAACAAACATGACAAAATCACAGACAGGTCACATATATAATAACCCACAATACAATAAATAATAATAGTCAGGGAAGAGACAACAGAATTTCGAATTAAGAGGCATATTAGGATGGCCCCCGAGGTGGAGGGACCGTCCGCAGGGGCAGCGGCGGTCGCTCCGGTGCAATTAGGATGTGACCGCCACCGTGGCGGTCACATCCCGTATCTTTAACCTTGCGGCGGGTGCTGCTTGAAGCAGCACCCGCCGCAAGGTTAAAAATGCATGTTTTACATTTACATGCACAAAGCGGCAGGCACCGCGTGGTGCCTGCCGCTTCGTGCATGTAAATGCAGGGGAGTACCATAGGTACCCCCATGTTTTGCATTTACATGCACAAAGCGGCAGGCACCGCGTGGTGCCTGCCGCTTTGTGCATGTAAATGCAGGGGAGTACCATAGGTACCCCCCATGTGCACCCCCCACCCCCCCGACACCCTGGGGGCCTGCAACGGGCCCCCAAACACAAAAGACCACATGCTTTTCCACGGCAGAAAAGCTGCCGTGGAAAAGCATGTTTCAGCCTGCATCCTAATATGGCTGGCGGTGTCTTGCAGACACCGCCACCATATTTGCCTGCATACACCGCGGATCAGCGGCGGACGGACTTGCCGTCCGCCGCTGATCCCACCACCATCCTAATGTGGTGGTGGGTGTTTCCAATGTCCGCGGCGGTGAATTCGCATCCTCCAGGCCGGCGGTGTCTTCCTCCGGCCCGGAGGATGCGGATTCACCGCCATCCTAATCGGCCCCAAAGTGTTAATATTTTTTAGGTGCAAGATGTTGGGTCTTATACTAGAATTTGCCAGGTAGTTATATATACATATTTTTAACTTAAACTGTAATTAGAAAATGTTTACTCTTATTTTTTACGTGCAAATCATAATACACCTAGGACCCAAATTAACGTTATTGGTAGGTCTGGGGTGTGTATAATCACGTTATGTGTACCAAGTGCTAGGAAACAGAAAAAATGATTTACAAACACAGAAATATATACAGAGAACAGTGAGTTGTTTATGCAAAAGACAACATATAAGAATGATAAGTGATCTCCATGGTGTACAAGAAACCAATAGGTTTGTCTGTATAATTTGTGGCATTTCGACCCATAGTTAGATGTAGGGATCTCACCAGGAGGAAAAATTGTGGAATTCCTGTATGGAACAAAAAATAAAAATTAAATGAAATAAGGAGGCGTTGGGTTTTATGCTAAACAGAGTTTGTGAGCCCTCCTGAAATTGAAAAGGCATTTAGAATGAGCAAGCTGAGCAAGTAGTACTGGCTGTGGTGGTGCTCGGAGGTACCCAAATAGAAGGTTCAATGAATGCATAGGGAGCATGCTGCCTTGGGGAAAAAACACACAACCTGCGGTTTGGGGCGGCATAAATGCCTAGTGGAACCTGCTAATGAGAAGCAGATATAACGACCTGTTGTGATACAATGGAGTGTCTGCAGTGCTGTGCGATCATATACAGGAGCGGCTCCTGTCGGGGAAAAGAAGTGGGGCGGGGAGGGGAGGTGGAGGAATGGGGGACAATGGAGACAAATAGAAAAAATATCACTGAAAAAAATTGCCTGCCACCCTCCAGCATCGTGTTGAGCTCTTCAGCTCCTCCCCTCCTGGCTGCAGGCAGGCACATGCTCCCAACCTGCCCTGCGAACAATCCTGAAGCTGCTTTCATGAGTGAGAGCATCTTTAATATTGGCCTGAGTGCCGACGATTTGCACTCCTGGACAGACTGGGAGCCTGTGCCTGCTCTCTCTAAACCAAGCAATGCAGCTGGGAGTGGTGGGCACTGCCTTCACTGCCCATGAGGTTTTGGCCCTCATGCACTGTGCACTGTGCCACTGAATAGCAGTGGCACAGTGCCCAAAGTCTCTAACCAGCAAAACATATCAAAAACAGAGGAGGCAATCAGTGAAAAATGGAAGGGAGACTGGATCTAACAATCAAACATTGAAGAAAATGTCAAAATTGAAGGCTCTAATATTCATTGCTTATAATTTGGCAAAGCATCATGGAAGAGATAACTGATAAGAGTGATACAATCACCAACAGAAAAGTAGCACAGGACAAAGCACTTGCCAAACAAAATTCAGTCAGGAAAAAAGTAGGGTCTGGTTTAGAGTTTGGCAGACAGCTACTCCGTCACAAACATTAAGTATATCTTGTCAGCTGTATTACAAGTACTTTGCATCTGATAGCATTTTTAATACGGCAGATGGGCTATCTATGACATTTGTGATGGAGTAGCCCATCTTTTGAACTCTAAATTAGGGTGCCTATTTACCAGCCCATTGAGCTACTGGTGCGTCACTTTTTCTGATGCACCAGTGGCGCAGAGTGCAGATGCATATCTAGGAGGTGGCTTTTCATGGCCACGTAGATATGGAGTATGCCAAAGGAGCGCAAGTCTCTGTGCTGCCTTACTCTGCATCAGAGAGGAATTCGATGGGCATTACGGTTGGTGCTCCCACGCATCACCCATGGATTTGTACCCATTCCCAGATTTAGGACTTAACTCTGGCAATGCGTCAACAGCCTATGTGTAACGAGGAGAAATAACTGTATTTCTCCACGTTTCCTCCTCTTCAGCCTTCTGCAGCACACATAGAAAGAGGAAAATGCATCAGTAGATTGTTTTTGTGCAGGAAGGTGTTCCTTTCTTGCACAAAATCAATTATTCCTACTACACAGACATCCTTGCACCATTGTGCAAGGGTGCCTGCATTGGTGCAAATAAGCCAATTGTACATCAGTGCATTGGAAGAGGACAGATAGATACAGCACATTCCTTTCCTTTTCTTTTGACGCAGGGCAATGCAGCAAAGAGACTTGCTTTGGTGCCATGTGTCCAAAAATAGTAAATGAGGCCCCATTCCTTTAATCTGAAAGGGAGTCTGGAGTCATTTTCTTTAGTGAAGTGGTGAAGAAAGAGGTTAAGAGAAGAAAAGACATATCTCCAGAGTCAGACAAAGGGAGACATTAGGGTCAAATCTTTATGGAATCATCCACTTTATCAAGAATCAATCATAGATTTGTACAGATATAAATACACTTCTGTTTTATTTATTACCAAATTCAGATTTGTGCTCTTGATAATACTCAAACTTGCTCTTAGCTCTGTGCCTGGTAGCACAAATACTTTAAGTATTCTGGACCTGACAATACAAATATTAGACCTACTCAGGGCTCCTCTTCATACAAAACACATGCTTATCTTTGCTCTTGATAATATAGTTTTACACAGGCTCAGTTGTTTTTACTATCTGGCTGATGTCTGTGATCGCTGTTCCAGAAAATATGGACAATAGACACTCTATCGAAATCAACAATATCGAGAACCATAGATATTGTGTCTAAATGATCTGTTCCAGAAATATTGTGCCCCAATCTTTATAATGATAAGTACAAAAATGTCGACGAAAAACACATATTGTTTCACATTAAAATGATTAAAATATACAAAAAATATCATTTCTTAAGATATATATAGTATAAAGTACTCAATCGAAAATATTTTAATACATACCATTAATATACTGTAATTAAATAAATCTCAATAATATTTAATACTTATTTAAGCACACATACATACATAGCTGTGTGCATGTTTATATATATGCATATATAATGTAACACAAATATATTTATATATATATATTACCTACTGGCGGTCGCCAGTAGGTAGTTATAGTTAGGACCTAGTTTCCATAGGAAAAGCGTTTTTTTTTTCTCAATATCTTTGGCGCCGGTTGACGAATCGTTGCGAAATTTTCAAAACTAGTGGCCCACTCCGGTCAGCTCCTGTCCTAAAAGTTTCAAGGTGATTCAAAAGTTGGGCTGAGAAAAAAGCGGGGTCCCAAAACATGTTTTACCCATGTAATTTTCCATCGGAACCATTAGACACAGCTGCAGCCCGAACTGCTGAACGGAATTACACCAAATTTGGCAAAAAGTTAGAGCTTGGTTCAGAAAGAGACTTTTTTTTAAATGGTATAAATCCGTTCAGTAATTTCTGAGAAATTTGAAAAAGAAAAAGTTTTTATATATAGGGACGCGGTGGAGTCGTGACCCCTGCCGAGCACTCCAAACCAGGAAGTGTTGGCTGCCGTTGTGTGACTCGGTAGAACCAAATCACGAGAAAACAGTAAAACAAAGATAAAAAAGAAGATACGGGGGCATGGTACAGGCACCCTAACCCCCTAGGGCTGCTGAGGGGGTCCTTTCACTATTGTAGGGTGAAAGGACATGAATGCACTGTATATGATGCATATGGGGGAATCCTGCCCTCTAACTCCGACATAGGGCAGAACAGCAAGGTGAACAGCTGCAATGCCCTAGCCAACTGCCCATAAATTAGTGCCTAAGAACACAGAACAATTTACACTTCTGAGTAGATGTAACCTGTGAGGAAAAAAAGAGGAGCAATGAAAGTGAGACCAAAGAGTATTGTCCTGCATTGCACTAGTCCCTACAGTGTTTTCTTAGCAAAATGGCACTTGCGTGGATCACAAACCACGCTTCAAGCCATGTGCGTGTTGCATTGCCGTTGTTGCGCAAGTCGTACACAACGCTTCAGCACCACAGCATGGAAAAAGCATTCTGGCTAATGCGTTGTGCATTATTCATATATTGGCTAATTCAGTACCAATGCATCAGAAAAAACAGTTGCTTTGTTTGAAAACGGGCAGGATCCTTTGACCTGCCAGGATCCAGCCAGGAAGTGACATATTGGGGGAAGTTACTTTCACTTTCACTTACTCTCTGTTAGTCTGTGCTTGGTGTAGGAGGTTGTCTGAGAGTAATGTGTGTGTTTTAGTATTGTGAATGTGTGTTGGGTCCATATTTTTTACCTGTTCCAGTCATATATTGCTCTGTTTTATTGTTTTGTTTAGTTTTTTGTCATTGTACTGCTGGGTGTAAGCCTTGTTGGGTTTTGTCTGTTGGGGTAGTTCAAATATGTAGGGGGTTAGCATTTTGTTGGGTTATTCTGTATTTTTGGTTAGGTTTGGGATCATGTCTGGGAAGGGGTGCAATTTTTCAGAGCCACAATAGTGAGGTCTGATATGGCTCATTGCCCACTCCCTCCCCATGATGCTTGCAGCTGGTGGCATGGTGAACCAGGGCTGCCCTGCAAAGGTCAGGAAGGACCAATGGGAGCGGGTGCACTAGCACCAGAAACAAACCTTCAAGATAACACAAACAACCCACCAGTTGAAGAACCTGTGGTCGGGCGTCATCTCAAAGGAGGCCAATTAGATTGACTTCCTGGGACTTGAGATTGTGGACCCGTTGGTATGTATGTATGTTCAGTCTGCATATTGTGATGTAACTTTATCCTGAATGCTAAAGATAAACCTGAATTGTACTTAATTTGTGTTTTTAAACAATATAGAGACATGCAACATGCATATGAGTATACAAATATATGAAGAGATGATGTAAAGTAGGGGAATTTAGGCTCTCAGTTACTGGATATTGGAATAGGGCAGCACAGCCCAGGATGTTACCTTTTTGGGCTTCCCTACGTCTTAAGTGAAAAGGGCAGCAATGCATGCACCATATTTATGCAATACGGTGCATTTCTGTCCTTTCGCCCTACACTGGTGCCATGATGAAAGGCAAGCCTCAGTTGCATGCAGCATTGTGTTTGTGTCTGAAGGAGCAACTATGTGCACACATACAAACACAATTCTGTGACCCTTTCTACTCTTTCTATGTGTGCTGCAGAATTCAGCACACAGGGAAAGAGAATAAAATTAGGAGAGATCAAGTCATATCTCCTTGTGCCTTACCTGAGAGCCCCTGGTTTACATGGTTTTGAAAATCAGGGGAAATGTAAATATACATGGGTGTTGCTTGGGAACAGCCACCACAAGACCTATGGAACGCCTCCTATTGCAGACTAAGGAAAGGCAGTGCTTTGTGCTGCCTTGCCTTACTCCATATCTATGAGGCCATTCTAACCCACTCAAAGTGGCTTTGTGTGACCTCAATTATATGACTTATTGATTAGTACCACTGAAGCATCGGTAAACATTACGATAGTGAAGTGCAAGAGGTGCATTATTATGCCCCTTAATTATTGCTATGATCAATAATGTGTCCATTGTGTCATGGTACACAGCAATACTCAATCTATCACATCCTTGACATATGCTCCAGGCATATCATGATGGGTACATCTGAAGTCCAGCATCCAATGGGTTCAGGCCTGCAAACTGACTAGATGCTAAGACGTATTTTATTGATTTTCTGCACAATGTAAATCCCGCCTCATACACAATATATGGCTTGGTTATGTTTCAGCGTCATACATTTAATGCTTTGATTTAACCCACACATCTACGTCGAATGTTCGTCCTCAACTCCCTTTCCTCATGAACAGTTCCCACCCTCCTCCCTCCCCAACTTTCGTCACTGACGCACAGGGTGATAATAATCCTGTCTCTTAAGCATGCTCAGGAGTCACTGTGTTGTATTCTTCTAGATGTGCCTGTTATGTCCCGGGGCTTCTTCTATGTGATGGTTTTTTTTTTCTAATCTTCGTGTGCCTCATAATCCCGCAATGCCTGCACCAACGTCTCCCATGCTGTGGCCGCTTCCAATGCTTTATCGTTGTTTAGCCTGTGCACTTGTTGATAACGTAACATACTTTCACTGTTTGCCCATTTTATGAACTCACCCCTCCATCTCCTGCTGCTAGGTCCTACTGTTGCCTTCCAATGCTTAGTGATTTCCCGCTTTGCCAGTATGAGGCTCATGTCCACAAATGTACTCGTTATCTTGTTTTTGGATGTGTGGGGAAACCAATGTAGTACGCTAGTGGCCATATCAAAAGTCAGCTGTCTTTCCGTAGTGTCATTCAGCGTTGCCCCCACCTCCTCCCAGTAAGATCCCATCATTGGGCATGACCAGAGCATATGATCTAATTCTTCTCCTGTTCGCGCACATCTAGGGCATGCAGTCTCCGCTACCTTAAAATATTTGCGAATTCTACCTGGTGTCAAGTACGCTCTGTGGAGTATGTAGAAGTGCACAAGCTGGAATCTAGCGTTTCTAGTACTCTTCCAGGCCCTGCGCACTATGTACGTCCAAGCAGCATCCGGGATATCTTTCCCTATGTCTATCTCCCATTTTCCCTTTAGTGTCTCTAAGGGCGCTAGTCCTTCATGAAGCATTCTGGAATAGAGGCACGTGACTGCTTTGAATGTCCCGGCTGCCATCATAGTTTATTGGCAAGCCATTGTTGTCTTAGGCTCCGTGAGCCCTTCTCTCCAGTGCGTCTGCATCGCCCTCGTCAAGGCTGCATGCAACAAATAACCTCCCCTGGGGAGGTCAAATCTATCCCGCAGTGTCTGGTAGGGTAGTAAGACTCCATCTTCGTAGAGGTCTCCCAATACTTGGAGCCCCGCGTCCTCCCAGGTCTGCAATTGTGACCAGTCGCCGCCATGGGGCAATGCCGTGGCCATTCCCAGCGGGATTTCGGGTGCATAGGGGTGTAGAACTCCCGCTCTACGTTGTGATAGGTTCCAGCATAACCATAGTGTTTTCTCCTCCATTAACAGATCTTTAAGGTCTAGTTTTTGTTACAGCGCTATGAACGACAGCACGTGGCGCAGTATACCCCTGCCTCTTTGTTGTTCTGGGCCTCTAAATTCTCTTGCTATTGCTTGCGTTAGTACTTGTAGCTGGGCATCTAAATAATAGATTTCAAAGTCCGGGACTGCCAGTCCTCCCTCGGCTTTAGGCCGTATTAGCGTGGCTTGTGCTACCCTGCGCCGACCTGTACCCCAGAGGAAAGCTACCACTAGTGATTTTAGTGATTTAAATATGGAGCTCGGTATCCATATTCGTAGTGTCCTGAAATAATAGAAGAAATGAGGAAGCGCTGTCATTTTTAACAGGGCTATACGGTCAATCACCGATAACGGGTGGGGTGGCTCAAAAGGTCATGCTGCTTTTCAAGGCTCGCACACCCCTACCTATATTTCCCTCCAGCATGTCCGCGGCTCTGTGGTAGATATGGACCCCCAAGTATTTCAGACACGAGGGTTCCCATCGCACCTCCCAATTTGTGGTGGGCTGGGATTCACCTCCCCTTACCGGCAACAGGCATGTTTTCGACCAATTTACCCTCAGGCCCGAGATAGTGCCAAAACTCGTGAGCAAAGTCCCGGCCCCCATCAGCCCTTTGCCAGCATCCTCCAGGAACAATAGCATATCGTCAGCGTATAACGATATATACTGCTGATCATCTCTGCCCCTCAGGCCCCCGTAGCAGTTTCCTTCTCGTACTTTCACCGCTAGAGGTTCGACCGCTAATGCAAATAATAATGGGGAGAGCGAGCATCCCTGCCTCGTGCCCCGCTTAACTGGGTATTGCGCTGATATCAGCGTCCCCACTCTTACCCTAGCCACAGCCGACGTGTATAGCACTTTCGTCCATTGTATAAAGTCTGACCCCAGGCCAAAGCGTCCCATTACTCTGTATAGATATCCCCACTCTAGACTATTGAAAGCCTTCTCTATGTCCACTGATAGTATCATTGGTTGCCGCGCAGCAGGATGGTCATACTCCAGTAGTCCCACTAGCCTTCTGATGTTTGCGGAGGTATTTCTCGTCGGTATAAAACCAGCTTGGTCCTCATGGATCAATGTGGTCATAAAATGTAAGAGTCTGGTCGCCAGCACACTACTTAATATTTTGTAGTCAGTGGTCAACATCGATAGCGGCCGATAGGAGGCTTTTTCCGTATCGTCCCGACCTGGTTTCAGCAATGGGATCACCAGCGCTTCTCTCATAGACTGGGGTAACTGTCCTAATTCTTTTGCCTCCCTATAGAGCTCCTGAAGTCTAGGTGCCAGGAGATCGACATATTTCTCATAGAATTCTATAGGTAGGCCATCTATACCGAGGGTTTTATTAAGGGCCATGCATTTGATGGCTCTCCGAATTTCGCCCAGTTCTATTTCCTTTCCCAATTCCTTTGCCTGCTCTTGATCTACTTCGGGTAGGCTCAGTTCCTCCAAGAAGATGTTGATGGAAGGGTCCCCTGCTAATATTGTGTTTTTATACAATTCTTTGTAATAACTCTGAAAGCATTGCAGGATCTCGTTTTGGGTATTGACGACTGTCCCCTCCTCTGTGCTTAGCGCCAGTATTGGGGAATCTCTTTTAGCAGAGTTGGCCAGCCAGGCCAACAAAGTCCCTGCTTTGTCACCCTCCGCATGAACCTTCGTCATATAGGCCTTGTGGTCGAAACTGCGGAGGCGTTCAACTTCTGCCGCAAATGCTTCCTTCGCTTGCCTAACCTCTTCTTGTAGTTCCTGGTGTCCGGGTCTGGCTAGTTCCGTCGTACGCAATTTATTGTCAGCTATAGTCAGGTCATTTAAGAGCACTTTCCGTACTCCCGCGTGTTTCCCTATGCAAATCCCCCTCATAACCACCTTGAAGGCGTCCCACTCTATCGCTCTCGTGGTCGTCGAGTTAGCGTTCTCCGCAAAATAGTGGGTGATCCCTTCTTTTAGTGCCTCAGAAAAAACCGGGGCATCTAATGTCTCTGGACGCAGCCTCCAGGTGGGTATGCACGAAGTTCCAGTCATCCAATGCAATGTGATCAGCAAAGGATTATGGCCTGAGACCGTCCTAGTCAGATATTTGGCCTGTACAACTGCTGGCAGCACCTTAGGGGAGCACAACATCGCGTCCAGTCTGACATACAATTCATGCATTCCAGAGAAAAATGAGTAGTCCCTATCTAGCGGGTGTTGCTTGCGCCACACGTCTATCAGGTCCCATCTCGTTTGCCATTCCAGCCTACCCTTGGTCAATCTGTGTATTGGGGAGTCTGCCAATGGGGGATGAGATCTATCCAGCGACACATCCGTAATGGAGTTGAAGTCGCCTCCCAGTACTAGTGGACTCGCTAGGTAGTGCCCCAAACATCCTGACAGCCATGTCAGAAAGTTAGTACAAAGGAAGGAACCAGTGTGGACAGTTTTTTACGGGGTCCAGAGTATATGTCCAGATAACTTGTAACCAAAGAAGGATACTGAGCTCCCCGGGGATCAAAGGGAGGTATGGGAGAATGGAGACAGAACTAAACTATAGTCAGGGAACTGGGAGTTCCCTTGTTGGAACTAAGGGACCTCACACACCCAGAAATCTAGGTGTCATGCTTCATCATTGGTCCCCTGCTCCTCGTCAGACTGGCGCTGCAATGTCTGACGGGCGCCGTAGGCGCGCTTTGTTGGAGATCTTTTGTTCCAGCCAATAGTTTGTATGCGTGTGAGGGGTCTGGTGGTGGTGTAGTCGTGAAGGGAAAGTGAGGTTTAAAAGGAGGTGAGTCAGTCCACAAGGGATTTTATTCGGGTGGCTGACTCCCTTATTAAAAGGGTGAGAAAGGAACTGTTTGAATGACAGCGGACTGACTCAACCCTCTAAAAGGTCGACATGTTTCATGCCTGTATGGCAATTCTTCAGGACCTCAAAACAAATGTACTACACAGTGAAAAGTAATAAGATAAAAAATTAAAAAGATACAACCTCACTGGGTCAATCAGGGAGCAAGCCAACAGGTCCTACTCTAAGGGGGGACCCTACAATATAACCCGGGTGGGCCCCGCAGTCTGTTCCCGTGGGGCTGTTCGAGGAGGTTAATACCTTGGCATCAAACAGCAGAGGTGGAAAGACCTACCCCCCACGCACGGCGCTCCGACCGGTAGCGCGAACCAGCTGTTTCGCCCCGGAATTCCCCATCCCACCCACCCCCCAAGAACAGGACCTAGCAACAACCACCTAGTTCCCATCCAAACCATAACACAATTCAACACACTTCTAAGCCCAGCAGTAGACACTGCGGGCATGCCTTAAGGGCAATGAGGGGGAGCTGCACGCCAGGTAGTAGCTACCTTACTTCGACAGTCCTGAGTATTCCACTGAGCCCCTTGGAATTAGCGCCTCCAAAAGTCCCCCTCCCCCCCCCCCCAACAGCAGTCGGTTAATCAACTACCTTCTCGGATCCTCACCCCAGAAAGTCCATCGTGGGGGTCACTTCACAATTCAGCCGACCCCCAAGTCCAGCTACCCCTCATCCAGCATCCCATCGGCCGTCTCAGGTGTGACCTTCGGCAATCGGTCGCTGTCCGCCTCTGAGTGTTCAGTGTCAGAGCGAACATCGTCCTTTTGTGACTCTGTGCCCTCCAGCGATGGAGGTCCCTGCGCACTTGATAGCGTGGACACGGCTGCTAATACATCTCGACGCTCCGCTTCCGTCTGTGAAGAAGAGGGTCTACTCAATCTCCGTTGTCGATTTCAAAGTCGTCTCGATTTCCGCGGTGGAAGTCCTTCTGCGACGGTCTGTACCATCCGCTCAGTGTCATCTCTTCCTGCTCTGTATAATTCCAACCAAGCACAGACGTTGTCTGGGGTGTCAAAGAAGACCGTTTTGCCATCCACAATGACCCTCAGCTTAGCCGGAAAGAGGAGAGAATATTGCAGTCCCTCATTACGCAGTTCCCTTTTGACGGCCAAGAAGGAGGTGCGACGGTGCTGGGTTTCGTAGGTGTAGTCTGGGAATACGTTGACAGGGCTATTCTCCACTTGGTAGGGGCCATCCACTCCCGCCTTCTGAAGAACCAGACCCCGGTCTCGAAAGTGTAACAGCCGAGCCACCACCGGTCGTGGAGGTCGCCCCTGGGGGGGGGGGGCTGGCTGGTACTTTATGGGCCCGTTCCAAGTTGTAGAAGGTGGACAATCCCTCTGGCACCACCACAGTTTTAAGCCAAGGTTCCAGATATTGTACCATGTCCGATCCTTCAATTTTCTCCGGAAGACCCACTATTCGGATGTTGTTCCGGCGATTACGCCCTTCGGCGTCCTCCGCTCTCTTTTCCAAGGCAACCACGCGCTCCAGTACGTCATCCAGAGAAGTTTTGAGGTCTTTTTGTATTGTTTCAATGACCAGCAGCGCTCCCTCTACTGACGTGACCCTGTCGGTCAGCTTGCCATGGTCGGCTCTCAACAAGCCCAGTCCTGTGGCCACTTGCGCTATGTCTTGTTGGAGCGCCGTTTGGGTGTCCGTTATTGCCTCTAGGATTTTATCTAGCTGCTGTTGTAAATGGGGGTCCCGTGCTTGTTCAGTTTCCCCCTGCTCTTCATGGTCGGGTAAGCTCTCCTCCGCTGGTGGCTGAGTGCCGCATTTGCTCCCTTTTAACTTCCCCATCATCAGGTACACTCAGTTCAATTGGTGCTGACCCCTTCCTGTGGGTATTGCTGACCAATCGCTCTTCCGGAAGTATCCCTCGTCGTAGCTCCCTCCGGGTGCGGCTCTCTGCCTCTTTCTGTCAGTGGTCCGGCAGGGCCCAGTGTCAGGCACTGGACGACACAAGCAGGGAGCGCCCCTCGCCAACCGACAGCAGGTGTGGTTGTATTTGGGCAAGCACCAGCGGGGAGCACCCCCCGGTCTCTCACTCACCACTGTTCTGTGTGCTCAGCTTGAGGTCTTCCGGTCTCAGTGGCCGGAGGGTCTGTCTGTCGCCATCTTGGATCAATTACTGGGGCGAGAGGCCTACTTCTTGACTGCCAACGCCCTCTGTGCACAAGATATTTAGCTGCTCTGTGCGCCTCCTGCTATATCCGGCTGCCCTCGCATCTGGGCTGCTCCCTAGGATGTCGGGCAGTCGTGTCCTTCTTGCTTCCTTGTCCCTCCGGGGGCCCCGCTGTTCCTCCTCAAGCAGGGCCACTCCGCTAGGCCCAACAAGCCCTCTCCGCTCCTTCGATCGCTCTCCACTTGTTTCACCCAACTCACTGGCCGCAGTGCTCATGCCTCAGCAGTTTCGCCGTGGCGCTCGTACGATTTACATCCTCCGGGTGCAAGCGTGGGATTACTCGGGGTTAATACCGTCGCGGGTCGGCTTTCTCTCCTCACTGTGCACCGCGGTGCGTCAGTATGCCGCAGGTCGGGCTGACAGGGAAGGTGCCGGCACAGTCACTTACGGGTTATGTCTTCCCCCCTCTCCCGATCCGCGGAGCGCCATCGCCGCCCCTCCCCCGCAGGCTGTTCGTGCGGGTCTTCAGGTGGTCCCCACCGCTGGTCTTCCAAGCTACGGGAGCCTCATGCGCCCCGGGTCGTCCCTCTTGCGCTGTTGCTCAGGGCGTCAGGCCGTACAGCATGGGCACCATTTTGGGGACTTTTCCCACAGCGCACCTGCCAACCTGCGAGCTCGTCTCTGCGGGCCTTCCGGGTCTCCTCCACCCTCGATCCGCATTCACGAGGGGGGGGCTCAGTTTCCCTTAACGCCGTTTGTGAGGCGGGGGTCCCGAGGTCCGATACTTCAGGATTACTGCAGGCTGGATCGCGGAGCTCTCCGCTTAGGCAGCCACCATCATCGGCTGCAAGCCATGCCCCCCTGGGCACATTGCCATATGTGTGTTTCTGCGATTGTGAACTTTTGAAATACTAGGATATGATCATTTAGTTAATAAAAATTTGACGTGTTAAAGCAATGTTTACAACGGTATGTCCTCTTTCATGTCTTCTAGGTAGACAGCTTCCATTCTAATGGTGAGAAGTGCAATCATTCCAAGACTCCACAGCTACCAGTACGTGTAATTAGTACATGTATGCACCATTATGATGTCTGTGTGTATGATCTATGTGGAAATGATCAATTGTGATGTGTGGTGGGAAGTAAAACTCAGCTCGCATCAATGAGATGCCAGTCTGTGATTTAGTACAGAATTGGCCCTAAGTTGGTTTAGGACTAGTCACAGGCAAATACTTTTGAGACTGTAAGCAGGCCCTCAGGAAGTGCACATCTTTTAACATGTTCAAAGGGGCAGATGTACGATTTGCAAAATAGCGTATTGCAAATTGTGAGTCATTTGCGACTCGCAATTTTCGATGCGCTATTTTGCATGTACAACAGTGTAGTTAACTCTGTTTGCAAATCCCAATGGGGTCGCAAATTGCAAGGCTCATGAATATTAATGAGCCTCTCATATTTTGCAAGCCTATTGGGAATGACAAGTCCTCCCAGGGATGGTGGCCCTCTGGGCTCAGCAGACCACCATGCCTGGGACTGCTTTTAAATGAAGCAGTGTTTTTTTAATGCAGCCCATTTTCCTTAAAGGAAAACGGGATGCATTTAAAAAAGAAAAATTAAACTTCTCAGTTTCATTTTTTTAAGGGTGGGCAGTGGTCCCTGGGACATCTGCCTGCTCTTAAAAAAAAGTTTCAAACATACTCACAAAGGGGAAGGGGTCCTCTGGTGACCCCTTCCCCTTTGCGAGTGGTTTACCACCTACTCGAAGTAGGTGGTAAACTGCGAGTGTTTTACGTTCGCAAATGCGGTCGCAAAACACTAGTACATAGCATGTTATCTCGTTATTAGGAAGGGACGCCCCTTCCTAGTAGTGAGAGTCGCAAATGCTATTTTGCGAGTCAGTGACTCGCAAAATAGCATTTGTACATGCTATTACCCTTTTTTGCGGCCACAAAAGGGTAGTACATCTGGCCTCAAGAGTGGTACATCCATAGTAAGGTTGCTTTGCGTACATTAAGCATCATCTAGCATAGTTTCCGCATGTGTTTCACACTGACCCATTACCTGGAACAACAAATTACACAAAACATAAGATTTGGAGTCAATGAATGTTGTAGCACTGCGAATTCTGTTTTAGTGAGCATGTCTGGCTGGAATCAGTTTTTAAGGTCCCAACTTGTGCAGAATTCTGGACCAGATGATGTGCATTATTTCTACACAGCCATTGTTAACAACCATGGACAGGAGAAGCGTCATGGAATCAGATTCACACAAAGTGTGATCCTATAACACATGTTACAACTAAAATCAGCATCATGGGTTCAAACATGCAGCACGTTTTAGGGTTCTCCAGATGAGATATTTAGGTATCGCTGAATAAAATGGTGGGAAACATACTTGCTGAGGTATGCACATTATGTTCGCAGAAATATGAACTGTCCCTGTAGCAATGTGACCAAATGGACACAGGAATATATCAACATGTATGTCAGTTTCACATGGGTTGCCATCACTATGTTAACACAATAGATTATGATAGTTGCAGCATATGTTTAATGTGATGGACCTACATCTTCATAAGTAATGTATTTTGGCCATGACTGACAGCCAACTACATGCCTACATGTCTGTCCGTTCATGAGTTTGTTAATCATATGATGAACATTAGGTTGTTTGTTCTGATAGTCAACTATGACATGTCTGTTTTGATTCAGCCTCAGTGGTACTTGAGCCTCCCTCATAGTTATAGCTCAATGGTCCATGTAGCATATTCAATACATGATTCTGCCAGATGACTGGTCCATCAGACACACACAACTCACATGACATGCATCCTTGAGATGAGGTGTGTACCTGAGCATGTTTAAGCATTGCTCATCGTGATTTTCTCTACAAGTCTGAAGCTGGAGATAACGGTGACATTTCCATACTATTGCCGTTGGTAAACATTATTAATATCCCCAAGCATGTTCTTCAGGAGGTACATAACTACCCCATATTCATGTATTGACTATATGGCACTGAGTGTCTGAAGGCAGCAACTCGTGCAACCTTGTGATAGTCCTGATGGGGTATGCACAGGTAATCCAGTCCTGATGGAGTATGCACAGACAAGCCACACTGCCTGTGCTGTTTCACCTTATCCACTTACATTTATGTTCATGATGAATGATCTGCACAATTGCCCAACACAAATCTAAATCCCAATTTAGGGTAACCAGGCCCATGTGTCAAAATGTATAATAGCACATGTTCATGGCTGTGAATATTTGACCTGTATTATAAGGTATCTATCTCATTGTGAGTACTGTTACAATTTGTGCATCCACACAGATGGCACTTGACTCAGTTTTCAAGGTTAAAGTAGGGTGTGTTTCTGTAGTGACAACATATTGTCCATATATCTATCCATGTTGCTAGTATCGGCCTGATCAGAAACATTTGATTGTGTTACAATGTGAGACTATTTATCTCAATAAGTCATATACATGTACTGACTGTTGTAACTAATTCTTTCTGTTCGCACCCTAGACAACATGACAGCTGATGAGACTGGCACATTTGAGCTGAACCGTGAACGTTACTGGCATGTCAGGAACGTAATGCAGTACAAAAGGGGGTGGTGATGGACGGAGCATCTGAACCAATCAAACTCTCACTCCACACCAGGGTATGCTCAGACGTGAGTCCCTTGTTCACTTTGCCACTAGATTCAAGCAAGCCGGGCTGAAGACGGCTGTATTGCCAGAAACCGGTCCTCAGAAGCTTGTTTCCGGTCCAGGGAAGGCATGGCTTGGCAGTTCGGGCTGGACTGTTCCCATGAGGCACAGGGTCAGACTGATTTGCATATAGCCATGTCTGAACTAGGGTGGCAGAGTGGGCTAAAGAACAATGATGGATCAAACCCAGATCTTCTGACTGGGAGTGAGTGTTTGATTGGTTCAGATGCTCAGTCCATCACCACCCCCTTTTGTACCGCTAGGAACGTAATGCAGGCATACAAAAAGAAGCAAAAGCTGTATGTGCTTTCTAGAGCGGTAGGGACTTGGGACATTGCCCGTCTACCCACACCTGCAGTGCCAAGATCTCCCACTGGCCAGGACAGACCAAGTCCAAGCCAGTCCAGAGCAGCCCCAAGCCAGCCACAGTCTTCCCAGAGTGATTCTACTCTAGCTCCCCAGCAGCCACACAATATCTGCCCACATGGTCCATGTGAGAAGTTGCCCTGGTATATGTTGTCCACTAATTAAAGTGGGCACCTTGCACCAGTCCAAATAACCCTTATGATGAATGAGGTCAAATATAACTTTTAGAAATCTATACTAGTGGTAGCTGTGGAGAGCAACCTTCAGGCTTAGTCTTGAAGGAATGTAAAGCAGCTTGTTTTACCAGAATATCACCTCCTGAATTAATTAAATGAAAGGTGAACCACACAGTTGTTATATACAAATATGTATTTATTAATATAACACTCTCTAGTATCCTCTACCCAAGAATAGAACACAAATCACGCAATACAAGATCAATAGAACAGTTGTGAGTAGCACAATACACAGTGGGCTCCAGGGGGCGACAAAACTATATACTAAGGTAGTGGTATAACAACCATGACTCGGGTCAAGACAAGGTCTGGAGCACGTAGAATCATTGGGAACCCAAGGTGAGTAGATAGGGACCCCACGGAGGAAGGGTACAATGTGCTAACACGACCGCGGGCTCCATACAATTCTATGAGGGACTCGAGGTTGCAATTTTACATTTTAAGGACCCTTTTAGGAGGGCTTTGAGGAAACCCTTCAGAACATAATAGGTTGGATAACCAACCCACCCATGGATACCGAAGTACCAGAGCTACCGATCCCAGAGGAGCCGGGTACATAGGGCTGATGTGGCGTCGGAAACCGCAATCGATCTCTATGGAAGGATTCAATGAAGTGCTGCTGCCATGAAGGTGAATGATTCTAGAAGGAAGGAACCTGAAAGCAGAAGGGACAGAGTCTGGGCCACTGCAGAGAGACCAGGGGACGAATGCCCACCGATGTCGGGTGCTTTAGGTGCGAAGAAGGGATGCTTGACTCTGCAGCCACGAGGACCAGGAGACATCGATGATACCAGGAGCTAGTTGCCAGCTGTCCCACGAAGGATGTCGAGTGCTGAGGGGTCGATGTCCGTCTGGAGCACCAAGAAGCCTTGGCAAAAGCAACCCATGCAGGAAGGTCAAGCAGGTTACGGTGTGGACCAGCGAGGTCCAAGTGACTCACCAATCAGTGGGAAGTCAGGGCACATCTGGAGAACCAGAAAAGTCCAACAGAAATCAAGATGCCCTCAGGAGGACCCAGAGGCTGAATGACCAGGATTCGCGACGGGCCGGGAGCAAGATTGCAAATGACCAGCCTACGGAGCACTCGGTGCGAGGAGGATGAAGTCCTTTGGAGCAAATACTACCCAGAGTCAGAGCTACACAGAGTCCAATGCACAGGCTAGGGAATCGCTAACAAGCATATGCGACTGCAAATAAATGCAGTGCACAGGGGTTTGTGTTATGCAGTCCCCACGAGGGATACTGGCCTCAAACTTGCGGAGAGGACAGATCGACCTCAGGGACCTTCATAACCCAACTCCTGTGTTGCTGGAATGTTTAGAGTCTACAGGAGATCAGGAGCAGCAGACCAGTCAGTTGCATTGAGGTGCCTGCGAATGCAGGGGAGCGACTCCTTCACCCCAAGGGAGATTCTTCAGTTGTCCCGTGTGCACCACAGGTCCTGCACAGAGCCTGTATGGAGCAGGGGCCCAGACAAAGCTTTGGACAGAGAGGGGGACGAAGTTGGACCCAGTCGAAGTCCAGTGAAGTCCAGAGTGTCCAGACGGCCGAAGGACAGTGGTTTCTTCATGTAGAATCTTGTCCACGTAAAATCTAAAGAGCTACAGTCAGGTAAGCCCTTTTGTACTTACAGGAGAGGGTTGGACAGATTTCCCGCCCCTCCTAGGGGAGGGGAAGGAAAGAGGGGAGGTTACTCCCATGACATTTGTCCAGATTTGAGGTCTGGTTTGAGCTGGACTAGGCACAGGGACACCAAATGTGCCCCAGGTACAGACTTTCAGGCACTCTCAGCGTGCACTCACCCAGCCCCAATACACTAAATCCTGTCTGGGAGGTGGTCACACCTCCCTGTGACAGGATGCTTATTGTGCTGCCTTCCTCTGCTCGAGATTGTCTCAACAGCAGGAGGGCAGAAATGTGTCTCTGGTCGACAGCATCTATTTTGTGCTGACTGGGTCGAGAAGGCTGCTACCGGATAGACCAGTGACCCCACAAAGCTTGCTTCAGAAAGGGTGGAAACCTACCTCCCACACTGGTTACCAGTGTGGAGGTATGATTCCAAGGAGTTTGATACCAAACATGATATGTTTCTATGCAGCCGTTTTTGAGATAGCATTTACCACGAGGTTCTAATGCACCTCTACCTATATGTCCGGCTGCGTAACAGACAACCCGGGAGAATGGTCTCTGAAGGATGCAGAGGGGCTCTTCTCATGCAGGGGCACCCTCTCACCTAAAACCCAGCACCCTGCTTTGAGGATTGATAAGGCCTGCTATAGGGGTGATTTATACATTTTACGTGAAGATGACCTAAAGATTTAGTGAACCTATATCTAAAGTAAGTGGTGCAAGCACCAGCTTACACAGGTTTCAGTAGCAGACCTGTACCTCCATTTTGCATGGCCTCTCATGGGTGGCATAATACATACGTCAGCCCATGGGAAGCCTCTGGGGTACCTATGCCCTGGGTATTTGGGTACCATATACTAGGGACCTATAAGGGTACCCCAGTATTCAATCTGGAGTCTACCAAAATACATGAATAACAATTTAAAGGAGAAAGCAAAAAGACAGGGGTCCTGATTAGCAGGTTCCCAGTCAGACTAGTCAAAAACCAGCAAAACACCAGGCAAAAAGAGGGGGTAACCATGCAGTCAGATCCTACTTTCCCACAGTCCCGGAGGCAACATCATTGGAAATCGGGGTCCCACTACACCATCATGCGTGAACGTAGAAAACTGGACTGGAAATGATGTAACCCCTATCAGGAGCAGGGCCAGCAGGCCATCCGCTTGACCATACTGGAGGAGGCAGTGGAGCAGGTATCACAACTCACAACTGCTGAAAACATTTGTATTACCCACCGGTGCAGGGAGGTATCTGACTCCGGGGAATTCCTCTCCATAACTGCTGGAAGACCGGCCAAAAAAAACACCCCTCTGTCCTCCGCGAACCGAGGCACGTGTTAGCTCACGTGTCTAAGACTGGTGCCGCTCGAGGCTAGAGACGCTGTTTGCCTGCCGCAAGCCCTGGGACATTGCAGTTTTCAAGACTGACTTTGGGATCACGGTGTGAGGATATTGCACGGGCGTGTAGCGGGACTGCGAGGACCAGGGGGCCAAGTACCAGCTCATTGGCCGCACCTGGGTTCTCTTCTCGCTCCGCCCCTTCGCCCTTATCAGCGTCTCGCGGCCCCCGCTCTGCGGGAGCCGCTCGAGGCTAAAGGCGCTGTTTGCCTGCCGCAAGCCCTGGGACATTGCCGTTTTCAAGACTGACTTTGGGATCACGGTGTGAGGATATTGCACGGGCGTGTAGCGGGACTGAGAGGACCAGGGGGCCAAGTACCAGCTCATCGGCCGCACCTGGGTTCTCTTCTCGCTCCGCCCCTTCGCCCTTATCAGCGCCTCGCGGCCTCTGCTCTGCGGGTGCCGCTCGAGGCTAGAGATGCTGTTTGCCTGCCGCAAGCCCTGGGACATTGCCGTTTTCAAGACTGACTTTGGGATCACGGTGTGAGGATATTGCACGGGCGTGTAGCGGGACTGCGAGGACCAGGGGGCCAAGTACCAGCTCATCGGCCGCACCTGGGTTCTCTTTTCGCTCCGCCCCTTCGCCCTTATCAGCACCTCGCGGCCCCCGCTCTGCGGGAGCCGCTCGAGGCTAGAGACGCTGTTTGCCAGCCGCAAGCCCTGGGACATTGCCGTTTTCAAGACTGACTTTGGGATCACGGTGTGAGGATATTGCACGGGCGTGTAGCGGGACTGCGAGGACCAGGGGGCCAAGTACCAGCTCATCGGCCGCACCTGGGTTCTCTTCTCGCTTCGCCCCTTCGCCCTTATCAGCACCTCGCGGCACCCGCTCTGCGTGTGCCGCTCGAGGCTAGAGACGCTGTTTGCCTGCCGCAAGCCCTGGGACATTGCCGTTTTCAAGACTGACTTTGGGATCACGGTGTGAGGATATTGCACGGGCGTGTAGCGGGACTGCGAGGACCAGGGGGCCAAGTACCAGCTCATCGGCCGCACCTGGGTTCTCTTCTCGCTCCGCCCCTTTGCTCCACCCCCTCCCAGTCTTTCATCCGTTAATAGGAGCAACCCCCTACACGCACACGGGACGCGCGCGGGTCCAAGCCCGGGGCTAAGCCCGGGCCAAGGGCGGGCCCGTTTTAGCCCGTTACAGACAGATTAAGACCGGACCGGGCTCACCTCCTAAGCCCCTCTATTTTATGCTACAAAGCCTATTTTGTATGATTTATATTTCTAGTACCAAGTATATGTATACTGTTCCCACATAAGTGTCAAGCGTTTGGCTGGAACTTTCATATCCCTATCTAGGAAAATGTCTACACGAGGAAGCAGGAGTAAAACTGCTGCTGAGGGGGGTCAGATAGTAGGTCTCATAGACAATTTTCTTATAAAGGCGAATTCTTTTATTGATCAAGGAATTGCCGACCTAGAAAGCAGAGTTTCTCAAGATCTAGCTGTCGCCCTTCAAAAAAGATCTTCTCTGGGCCACTTTGCCACCGCCAAAACCCCTGATCTGACTAGGAAACTCCCCTCGATAGAAGTTCGCGCTGACGTGCATAGTCTACCTAATGTGGTGAACTTATCGGCATCAGAACTTCTGTCAGACTCACAGATTAGTCTGGAGCTTGAAAAAACCCCAGATTTATCTTTGCACACTACACCAGAGGTCACAAGACAGCTGAGGGGTAAAATGGAGGGTGCTGTTAAGAAAAGAAGGAATCAACAGAAATCTAAAAAGGGCAAGAAAACACTGGAGTTATTTAAGCAAAAGGGAAATAACCCAAATAACCTTGCACAGAAGACGGGGGAAAATAGAACAAAAAATTCATTAGAACCCGTAACAAATAAGCCACCGGCAAACATGACCATCGATGTTCCAATTATTCCAGTTGGGGGAGGAAATGAGATTGAGATAGGGGCAGATAATCAATTTCTAACCAAAGTGGGTGAGCTAATTAAATCATACCTCTTGCCTTTAGAAACTGGTTTGCTACGCATCGAAAAACAGCTAGCTGAGTTAGGAAGTGCCTCAAAGGGGAAAAATCTACTAATACCGGGAACACTAAAACCAGGGGGACCTAAATTACCCACTAAGAAACCCGTGGCCCCAAATATAACAAAAGCAGTGGCTGAAGGGCAAACTGTAACATCGAATTCCCCTGCTGCAGTAGTAGTAACAGAGAAGAAAACTACTGAAAAACCCAAAGGCCAGGCTGTGCAGGATAGAGCGACTAATAATACCATCACAGCGCCCATGAGGAATGACAACAGGGATGCGCATAGGACAAAGCCTTATAGCAGATTTCCCGCTAATCTCCCCCCTGAGGCTAGTCCCTTTGTGGTAGTGCTGACAGGTGTTCCGGAGTTGTCCGATCCCACAGACGAACCTCCTTGGGCATTAATGAATAAGGTCCGATACTGGCTCAGCAAGAATCGCCCTCTACCATCCTATTGGTCGAGTCAGATTTTAACGGTTCGCAGAGTCCCTTGGGTGGGAAATGGTAAGAAGTTGACTCAGGGTGACTGCATTCTGGTCAACTTCAAGGATCCCCGTACAGTGAATTATATTTGTTCTTGGGGTCCCCGAAACTTGATAGAAGGTATAAACACAAAACATTTTTCCTTCTTTTATCCTTCTGGGACCTACAATGACTTAGCTGATGAACAGAATTGGCATAGAGTAGGCCACCGAGCGCTAGATAGAGAGTGGGAGGATTGGGGTGGTAATTCGAACAGATGCCCCACCAGGGTCGATTGGGGAGGTAACCCCACTAGATACCCTACTCAAGAACCATATTTTAGAGATAATTGGAGAGGTATCCCCACCCTGAATAGATATAGCTGTTTAGAGATGGTGGACTGACCACCAATGTCAATTGGGTGTCAGAATGGTGATTGGACGTCCACTGATTCCACCTTGCCACTGGGCGAAAGAATCATCTCTCGGGTGGTACAACCTATCCCATCAGTACCAGGTACTATTCCATTGGTAGAATCCACTAGAGCTGATGTGGTAACCCAGGTACAAACAATAACATATACGTAAGATTCAGATAGCATGACTCGCGGCAATTTATTTCGCTTCATTTCATGGAACATAGCCGTATTCTTACGGAGACTAGAGGACCCGGCATGATTAAAATTTGTGGGATCCTTCGATATAGTCTGTCTCCAGGAGACATGGAGCAGGGGGTCTCCCGGTTTGGATGGTTACCAATCGTTTAATGTTCCTGCGGAACCCTCACAATCTGGAAGAGCTAGGGGTGGCCTTATGACAGCCATTTCTGTAAAACATGATAGAATAAAAACTGATTCACTGATGACATGCCCTTGGTTCCAATTGCTTGTGATCAAGGATTTATTCTTGGTCCCCTTGCTTTTAATCAATTGGTACTATAATATATTCGATGCCCAAACTATTGTGGTTATACAAAAATTACAGGACGAATTAGTTAAAGTAACAAATAGCATATTTCCTTTGTTTATTATGTGGGTTGGCGATTTTAACTATTGTTTGTGTAAGTTCAGTGGCTCAATATTGAGCCGCTTGCACATTTTAAGCATTCAAAGCAAGGCGAGGCATTAAATAACATCATAATAACTAATGACCTCTGTGTTCTAGATATGTCCAGTTTTTCAAGAACTCCAAGTATCCCTACTTTTCATGGCGTGGGAGGTCAGATGAGTGTTATTGATTTTGCTTTAGTCTCAAGAAAATATATGCACCTCATTAATGATTTTCAGATCCAGGCTAACCCAGCGAGTGATCATAATCCTCTCATTTTGAGTCTGTGCCCTACCTTTAAGAGAATGCAGGTTGTGGAACATCCAATTAAATTTAGTCAGAACCAGGGGGTTACCATAAGGTGGGATAAAGTGGATGTAAAACTCCTAGAGCAGGAGATCTTTAAGACAAATAAACAAAGGCTAGAAGCCTGCTTAATGCCTTCAAACGAGCCAGAGGTTATAATTGATAACTTCAAAGCTCTTTTAGAAAATGTGGCATCCCATCTTCTGAGACCTACGAGAGAAAATACGGGTAATATCCATAAATGGTTCGACTCAGAATGTTCCAGAGCACAATCTAGCCTAACGAAGGCATTACGTCAAGTGCCTCGTGACAGGGGTTTGGTTAGAACTGCAAGGAAAACTTATAGAGATGCGATCACCAAACGAAAAAATGACCTAAAAATTCAGGCATGGGATGATCTGGGCAGAGCGTCGGAACTAAAGGATAGTCGACTCTTTTGGGAGGTTATAAACCGCCCCTTTCTAAAACGTGAAGATAAGGACTCCCTCCAGATACACATCCCAGGGGATATATGGGAGGTATATTACGGGGGTATCTTTAATCCTAAGGGGGCTCCACTCGTAACTAGCTTCGAGGGGCCGCCCGATATTAAGTGGGAATCTGCAAAGGCGCTTAGCCTCTCTTTGACTCTTCCTGAGATAGAGACCGCACTCAAAAAGGGCATAGCATTGAAAGCCCCAGGGCCGGATGCGGTGCCTTTGGACTTTTTTAAACATAACATGGAGGTGTGGGCACCCCTTTTATTATTATTGTTTAAGGCAGTTGTAGTAGGTCGCATTCCGACATCATGGCAAGAGGCGGTATTGGTCCCGATATTTAAAAAAGGCAACAAATGTGATCCTTGTTGTTATAGGTCAATATCGCTAATAGATGCGTCCTGTAAACTAATGGGCAGAGTGATTCTGGCTCGTTTAGAAACCTGGGCCGAATCTAATGATATTATTGTTGAATCCCAATACGGTTTTAGGGGGGGTAAGGGGACCACTGAGCAGTGCCTAAATCTGGCGCTGATCATGGGTAAGTACATGAGAACCAAGCGTGGTTGTATCCACCTGGCTTTCATGGATTTATCCAGTGCCTTCGATACCGTTTGTAGGAATAAATTATGGCAAATGATGGAGTCTATGGGGTTTGAGGAGCCATTGGTCACATTACTTCGTAGACTACACGCTGCCACTACAGTAAAGATTAGATTTGGGCCTACAGGGGAGATGACAAAACCCATATTATCAACTGAGGGGGTTCGTCAGGGGTGTATACTGGCCCCTTTTCTGTTTCTGGTGTACACCAATGGGTTGGAAGCCTTTTTGTTGAAAAGCTGTGCTGATTTCCCCCGGGTAAATGGTAAATGTATACCGATGTTATCGTACGCGGATGACACAGTTTTAATGACCCTAACTGCAAATAGTATGCAAACCTGCTTAAATGCTTTTGACGCCTTTATGCAGGGGTTAGATCTGAGGGTCAATTTCGCTAAGTCATTCGCCATGGTCTGTGGCCCGAAAGGGACAAAATCTCGCAGGCTCATGGTGAGGGACTCGATTATAGCGAAAGTTGATAATTTTAATTAACTGGGGAACCTATTTAATAAAACCTTAAGTTGGGATTTGTTAATATCAGCGCGTGTGCAAAAAGCTATTCAAACTGCTGAGGCCATCTTTCGTTTTTCCAGCAAATTGGGTCAGAGGCCTGTTGCAGAATTAAAATCCCTATATAAAGCTAAATGTATCCCGGTTGCAACATATGGCGCGGGTGTATGGGGTACACAATCCTGCAATAACATCCAAATTATTGAAAACAAGTTCATAAAACGCCTCTTATGTGTTCCAACAAGCACCCCTAACATCTTTTGCCACACTGAGGCGGGACTTGAATTTGTTAATGACACCATACATGTCTCCCCCTTGCTGCTTTGGTCTAAGGTTTGGTGCTCGGATGACCTAAAACTCACCAAGGAAATATTACAAGATTGTCTTAAACTTGAGCATTTTGATAAAATCCCATGGCCTTTTTAAGATAGGTCTGGGCCATATCTTTTTGAAAGGTGAGACTATCGGTGCTGATACAAAGCATTTAATTAAAGAGGCCTATCATTCAGAATTAGGCATGCTGCGAAATAGTGAGAGTGCGGTCTACCATAGGGGAAGGTTGCTTCATCAACCTTACCTATCATACATAGGGCAGACACAATGGCTCTTTTACTTAACCAGGAACACATTACATTTTCTATTTGCATTTCCACAGCAGGTGGGCTGGTGTGAGAGTCTACCCTTGTGTGCTTGTAACAACAAAGTTTCTCAAAATACTCTCCATCGTATACTTTTTTGTTCCCTGTACAAAGATCCAAGGAGTAGATTCATTAAACCAATGTTGTCATCATTTGGATCCCGCTTTTTTAAAGAGGGATATGAACACTTACTCTCATTATCAACCCCAGCAATATGTAATGCTGTTCTTAGTTTTATTAGAGTAGCACTTAGCATTAGAAAGCAATATTAATTACTGACAGGGATTGCTGTTTCCCACTTATGTGATTTGTTTAAAGTTGGCATCATTACCCATTATCTATCGCATTGTATTTGTATTGGTAAAATCGTCTTTTTAACTTATTCAATTTATTTTATATTCATCTGTAAATCATGTAATGATAATATTATAATGCTTAGAGATAAGTGCATGACTCTTTTTACATTGTGTATTTTGTTTATGTCATACTTTTATGATTCTGTTTTTATGAATCGAAATAAAGTTTTCGAAAGAAAGTGTTATATTTTTTTAATTTCCAATGTATGGTAGTATTTAAGTAGCTATTAGATAGTTTAAGTATAGATAAAGTGTCTTTTAGTATTTTTTTAGATTTTAGTGGGTGGGAGGATAATGTTTAGGCTTTGTTATAAGAAAGAAATACAAAATAAAAATTCCACTAAAATAAACATTTGTTTAGAGTTTAATTTGCAGTTAGCTTATGTATAGGTGCAATTTATGTTTCCATTGTGTAACTATGTGTGTTAAAGGGGTGATGTTTAACATGTTTGTTGTTGTAAATGTATAGCAAAGAATAAGCTACATTTAGGGAGTTACGGTAATGTTAAGATAAGGTATGAGTAAGATAGGTGGATTAAGTTAGTTTAGGCATAGTTTAGATAGTTTTAGTTGGTATAGGGTAGGTAGTTTTAGTGATAATAATATTTTCATATATAAATATATTGTCTACTTTAACAAATGCATAAACATTTTCTGCACAAGAGTTGTCATAATTGTTTATGTTGATTTGAGTAAATGATGTCAGAATCACCTGCAGTGTTTGTAGATATGTTTAACTTTGTGAGACGCCTATCGATAAGAGTCAGTCAACTTTGCAATGGAGTCATTTACGGAATCTTCCACATTATTTGTGCACTATAAAGTGGTCCAGCTTGTCTGAATGGACGCACAGCCCAACACAGATAGTCACCTACTGTAGAACTGTGTGTGTAATTTGTGCTACATGTATAGTACGGATTGATCTGGCACTTAAGCAATCACCCTTGCACCCTTGTACTAGTAGGTCATTGCTGGTTAGTATCCATGAAAGTGCCTCCCCACCTGTCCGGAAATGTCAATCATCCTTAGCATTGAGTACTTTCTGAGTGTGGAACTTCCTGAATTTGAATTAGTGGAACTACTTGCTAAGTAAAAAAAAGACAATAGTCTGACATTTCCTTTTAGCCTAGGGAGGTTAGCTTGGGCCCAAGGGCTTTGCTCTGGCTCCTCTATATTGCTATATAGTACAATTGATGTTATGTGTGGTTACACTCACACTCAATGCATGTGAGGGTTCTCGGGCCAAAGGGATGCAATGTCCCTACAGATCCCAGCGTGCCTTACTACACCATTTGTCATTTGGCATAGGAGCTCAAATACTTAGTAGTTGCAGCTCATGCTTAATGGCATCCAAGGTGTAGACTGAGCTTATACATCCTTTATTTGCATAGATATGATGCTATAGAGAAGGAGTCCGGACATTAGTTTCTGCATGTGGCCAGTGCATGCAATATGAAAGTACTTATGGGATACCTTCAACTTAAGCATTGAGGCTGACATATGTGCATGATTACATTGTCATGATAACTGAGCAAGATATCTGTGGATGTGTGAAAATGTGTTAGTGGCTTACATGCCTCACAGGACCCGATTTGTGGCGCATCTGCAATTGTATGATTAGTCAGCCTTTTTCACTGTGTGGCACTCAAGGTACCGATGCTTATTGTCACACCATGAGATTCAATAGTTCAAAGAGATTTTCAAAATAATGTCATGGCAGGGGAGGTATATGATGCTTGGCCTTGTCCAGCAAGAGCATGTGATAAGCACAGTAGCACAATATCCTTGAAATGGTAGGAGGTGCCTTTTGGGTCTGCACACCCACCAAGGTCTAGTTCATCCTGTCTGCAACAGTTATACAACACACATGTTCATGATTGTACATTTATTTACAGGTATGTTTGTAGGCTAATTTAAAGTAGCAGTTCATGCACCAACAACCCCAACATTATTTAAGAACAATAGGATGTCCAAACAGAATCAGTGGGGGATACATGTCATGTGACATGTCGAGGAGAGGAGTATTTCATTGAGGAGGAGGTCTACATTTTCATTAGGGAAGGTAGCCCTCATTGATAGTATACAAATGAATCAGATTAACAGGTGGGCATAATAAGTGGGTAACAGTAACAAGTGACAAGGGTGATGGCATGATACTTACCACAGGTCCAATGGGAAACTGGCCACGAGACACAGACAAATTGTACAGGGTAGATCACCACCGGAAGTTGGTGACATCAACATCTCCTTTGATGTATGTTGTGCCTGAGGGTGGTGTTTGTGCAGGCGGCATCTGAGGCACACACACATCAAGATGTGGGTCCCCTGTCCCAGACAGCATGTGTCTGTGCCAGCAAGGAGGACAGCATAGCACTGACAAGGGCCTGATGGCTCATCAGCAAGGCAACGTCGCCATGGAAGGCACCTATATTAGCAATGTAGGAGTAATGCTTCCACTCTATAGATTGGAGGATGGTGCAGATGGCCCCCCAGCTGGATGGCAACATCACTGGTACCACATTGGCAGGGTTATTGTTGTTGCCTCTGCCTCATAACACCAGCAATTTCAGCTAGGGACTGTTCCATTTTATGGAGCAAAGGGTAGGTTCCTTTGATTGCCTCAGAGGTGTCCATAATAGGACTAAAGCAACTATGGATTCCCTCTGGGGTGCTCACAATGGACTCCATTCCTTCCCGCATCTCATCTACAAGCTGCTGCTGGACTCCTACTGCTCACCGTTGGAAATCAACTTGGGGGTACTCGGAGTCCAGATTTTGGCTGGCAGATGGCAAATGTTCTGTGGTTCTCTGGAGACCCAGCGATGCTGTCACGCCTTTGCTGTGACCGGAGACGGTGTTGCAATGAAGTCTAGGAGTTGCTGAAAGGTATCATCATCCATGGGGAGCAAGATGGCATTGCCAGCAGACTGGTCATCCTGGACAGGCTGCTAGTCAGGAGGCGTTGTTTCTCCCTCTGCAGTGAAATTGGAATATGTTAATTGTGATCAATGATAGATTTTGACATGAGTTGCTTTGGCTGTCATACAGATGTAATTCTCAGTCACTTCAGTTCAACATTGATGTGTAGGACATAGGTGATGCATAGGAAATGTGGCCAAGATACACTGTAGTAGACTGTAGTCTGCTTCTCTGGCGGGCCCCTGCTGGATGAATAATAAAATGCAGGCAAAGCTACGAAATGGAAGTACGTTGCACGTTGCAGTGATGGGGGAGCTGAATGGAACCCCGAATCTGAAGCAAGACGCCTTTAAGACTTACCTTGGCCCAGGACCGCTGTGGGGGCAGGTAATTATGGGCGAAATTTGCGAATTCGCATTCCGCAAATTCACGCGAAATGGCAAAAGAATCCGCGAGTTCACGAATTTGCCCGCGAACTTGCGGATTTTTTTGCCATTTGCAAAAATATGTTACCACGTGTGCCTGTAACTTTGCCAGCGCAACAAGAGGTGCCGAAGTCCCTTGAGGGAGCTGGCCATTATAGTGGGGACGGGCGGGAAGACGTTTCATTTCGCTAGTGTGTGGTGGACGGGGCCAAATGGGCAGGGCTTCTATGCGAGTTCACATGCATCTTGTTGATAAAGGGTCAGAGACCGAGCAGAGCAGCAGATGAGGAGAAAGCAGCCTCCTGGTCACAGGAGCTTCACGGGGATGGGGCTCGGGAAACTCATGGATGCAAAAATACGTTTGGCATAAGACCCCAGAATCCTTCAGATGATCAAGATGGTTCTGCTGCGCGTGTTGGTACAAAGACATTCTGATCCTGCTCAGTGGGTTCAGGCGCATGCAGCTGCTGCTGCTGGACAATGTCCCATCTAATACTAAACTGCCCCGTACAGGAATATGCTGGCGCTGGGCAGTAGGGTGCAGTGGCATGCAGGTGCTGCACGCCTGGTACATGCGCATACCGGTGCCAGGGGGACACGTGTTTATTGGTGTTGTGTAGCAAGTCATGACTTTACATTTTGACTGCACCAGACGGTGGTACCACCTACACGGATCAGGAGCATCCAGGCACCAGACTTCATGGTGCAAGAGCATAATGGTGCTGTGGGTACAGGTATATATGTACTGGGGGCAGGGGGTACTTAGCACAATGTGTGCTCACACCCAGAGGGCTCCCAGGCAATTGAGCACAAATGATTTTCACACTGAGAGGGCTCCGGGGCAGTTCAGTAGCACGGGGCTCACACCCACTGGGCCCTGGGGCAGTTCAGTAGCGCAGGGGCTCACAACCCCTGGGCAGCTCAGCAGCGCGGGGGCTCTCACCAACAGGGCTCCCCGGCAGTTTAGCAGCGCCACACTCTTGTTCCTCACTGCCACCCTCTGGTTCCTCACTGCCACCCTCTGGTTCACCACTGCCACCCTCTGGTGCACCACTGTCACCCTCTGGTTCATCACTGTCACCCTCTGGTTCATCACTGCCACCCTCTGCTTCATCAAAGCACCCTCTGGTTCACCACTGCCACCCTATGGTTCATCACTGTCACCCTCTAGTTCATCTCTGCCACCCTATGGTTCATCACGGCACCCTCTGGTTCACCACTGCTTCACCACTGCCACCCTCTGGTTCATCACTGTCACCCTCTGGTTCATCACTGCCACCCTCTGGTTCCTCACAGCACCCTCTGGTTCACCACTGCTTCACCACTGCCACCCTCTGGTTTATCACTGTCACCCTCTGGTTCATCACTGCCACCCTCTCGTTCATCACTGTCACCCTCCGGTTCACCACTGCCATCCTCTGGTTCATCACTGCCACCCTCTGGTTCATCACTGTCACCCTCTGGTTCACCACTGCTTCACCACTGCCACCCTCTCGTTCATCACTGTCACCCTCTGGTTCATCACTGCCACCCTCTGGTTCATCACAGCACCCTCTGGTTCACCACTGCTTCACCACTGCCACCCTCTGGTTCATCACTGTCACCCTCTGGTTCATCACTGCCACTCTCTGGTTCATCACACCACCCTCTGGTTCACCTCTGCCACCCTCTGGTTCATCACTGTCACCCTCTGGTTCATCCCAGCACCCTCTGGTTCACCACTGCCATCCCCTGGTTCATCACTGCCTCCCTCTGGTTCATCACTGTCACCCTCTGGTTCACCACTGCTTCACCACTGCCACCCTCTGGTTCATCACTGTCACCCTCTGGTTCATCACTGCCACCATCTGGTTCATCACAACACCCTCTGGTTCACCACTGCCACCCACTGGTTCATCACTGACACCCACTGGTTCATCACTGCCATCCTCAGGTTCATCACAGCACCCTCTGGTTCACCACTGCCACCCTCTGGTTCATCACTGCCACCCTCTGGTTCATCACTGTCACCCTCTGGTTCATCACTGCCACCCTCTCGTTCACCACTGCCACCCTCTGTTTCATCACTGCCACCCTCTGGTTCACCACTGCCACCCTCTGGTTCACCACTGCCACCCTCTGGTTCATCACTGCCACCCTCTGTTTCACCACTGCCACCCTCTGGTTCACCACTACTGCCACCCTCTGCTTCACCACTGCCACCCTCTGGTTCATCACTGCCACCCTCTGGTTCACCACTGCACCCCTCTGGTTCACCACTGTCACCCCCTGGTTCACCACTGCCACCCTCTGGTTCATCACTGCCACCCTCTGGTTCCTCACAGCACCCTCTGGTTCACCACTGCTTCACCACTGCCACCCTCTGGTTCATCACTGTCACCCTCTGGTTCATCACTGCCACCCTCTGGTTCATCACAGCACCCTCTGGTTCACCACTGCCATCCTCTGGTTCATCACTGCCACCCTCTGGTTCATCACTGTCACCCTCTGGTTCACCACTGCTTCACCACTGCCACCCTCAGGTTCATCACTGCCGCCCTCTGGTTCATCACTGCCACCCTCTGGTTCATCACAGCACTCTATAGTTCACCACTGCCACCCTCTGGTTCATCACTGCCACCATCTGGTTCACCACTGCCACCCTCTGGTTCATCACACCACCCTCTGGTTCACCTCTGCCACCCTCTGGTTCATCACTGTCACCCTCTGGTTCATCCCAGCACCCTCTGGTTCACCACTGCCATCCCCTGGTTCATCACTGCCTCCCTCTGGTTCATCACTGTCACCCTCTGGTTCACCACTGCTTCACCACTGCCACCCTCTGGTTCATCACTGTCACCCTCTGGTTCATCACTGCCACCATCTGGTTCATCACAACACCCTCTGGTTCACCACTGCCACCCACTGGTTCATCACTGACACCCACTGGTTCATCACTGCCATCCTCAGGTTCATCACAGCACCCTCTGGTTCACCACTGCCACCCTCTGGTTCATCACTGCCACCCTCTGGTTCATCACTGTCACCCTCTGGTTCATCACTGCCACCCTCTCGTTCACCACTGCCACCCTCTGTTTCATCACTGCCACCCTCTGGTTCACCACTGCCACCCTCTGGTTCACCACTGCCACCCTCTGGTTCATCACTGCCACCCTCTGTTTCACCACTGCCACCCTCTGGTTCACCACTACTGCCACCCTCTGCTTCACCACTGCCACCCTCTGGTTCATCACTGCCACCCTCTGGTTCACCACTGCACCCCTCTGGTTCACCACTGTCACCCCCTGGTTCACCACTGCCACCCTCTGGTTCATCACTGCCACCCTCTGGTTCCTCACAGCACCCTCTGGTTCACCACTGCTTCACCACTGCCACCCTCTGGTTCATCACTGTCACCCTCTGGTTCATCACTGCCACCCTCTGGTTCATCACAGCACCCTCTGGTTCACCACTGCCATCCTCTGGTTCATCACTGCCACCCTCTGGTTCATCACTGTCACCCTCTGGTTCACCACTGCTTCACCACTGCCACCCTCTGGTTCATCACTGTCACCCTCTGGTTCATTACTGCCACCCTCTGGTTCATCACAGCACCCTCTGGTTCACCACTGCTTCACCACTGCCACCCTCTGGTTCATCACTGTCACCCTCTGGTTCATCACTGCCACCCTCTGGTTCATCACACCACCCTCTGGTTCACCACTGCTTCACCACTGCCACCCTCTGGTTCATCACTGTCACCCTCTGGTTCATCACTGCCACCCTCTGGTTCATCCCATCACCCTCTGGTTCACCACTGCCATCCTCTGGTTCATCACTGCCTCCCTCTGGTTCATCACTGTCATCCTCTGGTTCACCACTGCTTCACCACTGCCACCCTCTGGTTCATCACTGTCACCCTCTGGTTCATCACTGCCACCCTCTGGTTCATCACATCACCCTCTGGTTCACCACTGCCACCCACTGGTTCATCACTGCCACCCACTGGTTCATCACTGCCATCCTCTGGTTCATCACAGCACCCTCTGGTTCACCACTGCCACCCTCTGGTTCATCACTGCCACCCTCTGGTTCATCACTGTCACCCTCTGGATCATCACTGCCACCCTCTGGTTCACTACTGCCACCCTCTGGTTCATCACTGCCACCCTCTGGTTCACCACTGCCACCCTCTGGTTCACCACTGCCACCCTCTGGTTCATCACTGCCACCCTCTGTTTCACCACTGCCACCCTCTGGCTCACCACTGCCACCCTGTGCTTCACCACTGCCACCCTCTGGTTCATCACTGCCACCCTGTGGTTCACCACTGCCACCCTGTGGTTCACCACTGTCACCCCCTGGTTCACCACTGCCACCCTCTGGTTCATCACTGCCACCCTCTGGTTCACCACTGCCACCCTCTGGTTCACCACTTTCACCCCCTGGTTCACCAATGCCACCCTCTGGTTCATCACTGCCACCCTCTGATTCATCACTGCCACCCTCTGGTTCATCACAGCACCCTCTGGTTCATCACTGCCACCCTCTGGTTCATCACAGCACCCTCTGGTTCACCACTGCTTCACCACTGCCACCCTCTGGTTCATCACTGTCACCCTCTGGTTCATCACTGCCACCCTCTGGTTCATCCAATCACCCTCTGGTTCACCACTGCCATCCTCTGGTTCATCACTGCCTCCCTCTGGTTCATCACTGTCATCCTCTGGTTCACCACTGCTTCACCACTGCCACCCTCTGGTTCATCACTGTCACCCTCTGGTTCATCACTGCCACCCTCTGGTTCATCACAACACCCTCTGGTTCACCACTGCCACCCACTGGTTCATCACTGCCACCCACAGGTTCATCACTGCCATCCTCTGGTTCATCACAGCACCCTCTGGTTCACCACTGCCACCCTCTGGTCCATCACTGCCACCCTCTGGTTCATCACTGTCACCCTCTGGTTCATCACTGCCACCCTCAGGTTCACCACTGCCACCCTCTGGTTCATCACTGCCACCCTCTGGTTCACCACTGCCACCCTCTGTTTCACCACTGCCACCCTCTGGTTCATCACTGCCACCCTCTGGTTCACCACAGCCACCCTCTGGTTCACCACTGCCATCCTCTGGTTCCTCACTGCCACCCTCTCATTCATCACTGTCACCCTCGGGTTCACCACTACTTCACCACTGCCACCCTCTGGTTCATCACTGTCACCCTCTGGTTCATCATTGCCACCCTCTGGTTCATCACAACACCCTCTGGTTCACCACTGCCACCCTCTGGTTCATCACAACACCCTCTGGTTCATCACTGTCACCCTCTAGTTCATCACTGCCACCCTCTGGTTCACCACTGCCACCCTCTGGTTCATCACTGCCACCTTCTGGTTCATCACTGCCACCCTCTGGTTCACCACTGCCACCCTCTGGTTCACCACTGTCACCCCCTAGTTCACCACTGCCACCCTCTGGTTCATCACTGCCACCCTCTGGTTCACCACTGCCACCCTCTGGTTCACCACTGTCACCCCCTGGTTCACCACTGCCACCCTCAGGTTCATCACTGCCGCCCTCTGGTTCATCACTGCCACCCTCTGGTTCATCACAGCACTCTATAGTTCACCACTGCCACCCTCTGGTTCATCACTGCCACCATCTGGTTCACCACTGCCACCCTCTGGTTCACCACTGCCACCCTCTGGTTCACCACTGCCACCCTCTGGTTCATCACTGCCACCCTGTTTCACCACTGCCACCCTCTGGTTCACCACTGCCCCCCTCTGGTTCACCACTGCCACCCTCTGGTTCACCACTGCACCTTCTGGTTCATCACAGCACCCTCTGGTTCACCACTGTAGATTATGGGGAGAAAGCACACCTGCCCAGCCAGCCTCAACCGAGACAAATTAATTTGGGGCTGGTTAATGCATTACTGAATTTGAGCTTCAAGTGCGGCACTTGCTTCCGTATCTTTAAGTGGGTCCTGTGGCAGTTTAATTTTTGTGACAGGAGCCATATTTGTAACTATTCTCCGACCTTGCTTCGAGGGTCAGAGCAAGGTCAGAGAATAGTTGCAACAACTCTGGAGGCGCCTCAGGAAGCCCTTACAGGGTTACAGCAGGTGCCCAAGTTGAAGTTAATTTCTTTGTAACCATTTTGTAAATTGTTACAAAGAAATTAGCTTCAACTTGGGCACCTGCTGTAACCCTGTAAGTGCTTCCTGGAAAAAATTTGTCCCGCTTGCGATTTTGCTGATTTTTCTGCAATTTCGCAAGATTCTCGCAACGCGAAATTGTGGAAAATCCTCAAATTCCGCGAGCGGAACGAATTTTCAGCCCATACTTAGTCTGCGCATCTTCCTTCTCCCAGAACCGTGGAGGGGGGTCTGCACCCGAGATTCCTGCTGCTTGTGCCGGCTGCGCGCGGGGCTGACTTGGGCTTCGGAGACTACATCTCCCAGGCTCCTTCGTGTGGCGCGCACCACTGTCGTCACCAGCAAGCAACCGGATGTGCTGAAATCGACTCGGCACCTCCCGCAGCACGGGACACACACGGGCGAGCCCGTCCGTGCCCGTCTAAGCCCAGAATAAGACTGGACTTGGCCAACCCTCTTGAAAGCTCAATTCTTGGTCCTTTTCTGTTTCCTGAAACTTTCGACTGGTAAGAGAACTGATATATTGCATTGTGTGATCACCGCCATTGAGAACTTTATTTATCGTGGTGGACTTCTTGTACTCCGAAGGCTATTATAATATGTTGTGCAGTCAACTCTGGGACAGGTGGTGATCTCTATAATTCCACCCTGAGGATTGCTGCCTAGAAATTAACTCACCAGGATATAATTATTTGTGTGTACTTACCAAATGGAACAACTTAATAAAACTTTGATTGCATCTGGTTGGGCGCCGTGACTTATAGTAGGCAATAGAGGCTGAGGGATTTGTAGGCCTGACCCCCTCATATTTCCATCTTAGATCGATTTTATCCCCCAGGGAGACTATCAGAGATGGGGAAAAGTAAAGCTGCACAAGTAACTACTGGTAGGGAAAAAATCGCGAGGACTCACAAACCGACAAAAACCACATCTGATTATTGTACACTGGCGGATATTGATAACCTCATAGAGGAGGAAGAGAATATTTTAGCAGATGGCGGGGGCAAATGTCTAAAGGCAGAAACAAAATTTCATCCTATTATAACATAAAGAACAAGTCCCCAATCAGGGAAATTATTACTAGTAACGAAGCACCATCATGTGGGGGGACAAACATTTAACAGGAGTTTGGATAACCTCCAGGCATTACCTCCCTCTCAGTGCCCTGATCTTATTCAAACCCATAGTTTGATAATTGCGCTGACCCTCAAACTAACAAAGGTAGAGGAGGAGGTCAGTGTGATCAAAAAGATGATAGAAATGCTCACTAATAATATTCAGTTAAATGAGAGGGGCCCCATTTCTTATTCTCATGGGATTAACTCATGTGAGCCAAGTACTGAAAATAATGGTACCAAACCGATTGAGCGCTCACATCAAATAACTGTTTTAGCTAACCCCCAGACTTGTAGTAAGTAAGGGCCCTGTAACACGACCACAGAAGTGGCCGCCCAAAAAATCTATGTTCCCAACCACTAGCTTGACTGGAACAGCATAGTCGAGCTAGACGAGAGCAAATTCCTCCCCATTTGAGAAGGACCCCACAACTGATACCATGCCGCCTGTGAGCTTACGCGGGAGTGTTCGTGAATGGACGAACAACTGGAGGAAAGATGAGCACCAGGAGCCGCCCCTCCAAGCTTCAAAACAGGGAGCTTCTCATTCTTTGTAAGAGGTATGGAATCAATCACATGTCTTTTTTTACTAATACCCCTAGACTGAAGCCGGGAATTAAGAAGGATATGGATTCCCTGTCAAACAAGGTTATTCACTGGATAAGGTCTAAACGTCATTGCCTTTCCATAATTAAATCTGACATTAAAACTGTGGAACGGCAAAAGCAAGAAGTGGGGACCTAGACAATATTAGGGTAACCTTTCACTCGAGGATAATGGCAGAGAATTTGATAGCTTTTAATTTGAGAACTCACGGTTCCTTTGATTCAAAGATGGGGATCAGCCAAAATAAACACGTAGCGTCTAATACAGGCCTTAGGATAAGTCCCATTGTTAAAGAGGTTATTACAGCTAACTCAGTAATCGCTCTGACTCCCCAAAGTGATCTTGGACTAGTGGATTGACTAAGTGAGCCCCCTAACCTGGCATTGCCAAACTATGGGGAGCAGTGCGATCACTGGGGGTCCTTATCGGGAATAAAACCTGCTAAGGAAAATTTATATGAGGAACCTGCAGGGGTACAGATTACTGTTCCTCCTGTCAACCTTAATGCCACTATAGAAAGTGAGCAGACTTCAGTAAGCAATAGTGCCCCTATAATAAGCAACCTTAATATTTTGTCCTGGAACATAGCTGGCCTAGCAAAATAATTACTGGAACCAGATTGGCAATTTTACATGGATAAATTTGACATATGCCTTTTCCAGGAGACGTGGGCCTTGGAGCCAATATTTAAAGTGGGTTATCGGACATTTAGTATTGCAGCAATTCACCACAATAAGGGTAGACCTTCTGGTGGTCTCATAATTTGGATTAGGAACCAACTAGATGTTGAAATAGATGAAGTATGGACAGGATCAGATGATATTCAGGGATTACATTTGAGACTTGCAAACAAATCTACTTTCATACTTCTCAATATATATATACGACCACGTGATCCTGCGAAGGAAACTCCGCTAATCACTCAGCTAGCTGAGATCATTGACTCTATTACTAATGATGTTTCTATCCTAATTGGAGGTGACTTTAACTGTTGCTATGAACCCCTGCGGGGTATGTCAGCTGTTAATGAGGAAGAAGATCAAGTATTAGGTATCCCACATTTAAACACCGACAATCAAGCAAGGTGCAACGCTTCAGCTCTTCAGATTTTTTATTTCACTATAGAAAAAGGTCTGTGGGCATGTAATGGCAGGTGCCCATCTGATATTGAGCGAGGAGATACCTTCATTACGGGCAAAGCGTTTTTACCAATAGATTACATCATGATAAGTGCCAAGCATTGGGGACATGTAATTGATTTTAGAGTGGAGGAAAGGAGGGAAAGTGATCACTTCCCCTTTAGTTTAAAGCTAGAAGCTAAATATATCCAACCCAGTATTGTGCTGGAGTTGAGGTTCCTCAGCCTATGCTGTGTAATAACGAGGGTGCCCTAAGATGGCCAACAATCCTAGGGAAAATCGAACTTCTGACTGCCATATATAATATTTATAGTGATCTTTTATCTTTCTTTCTTTCTAAAGAGGCTATAGATCCTATTTTAATTACCGAAATCCACTCTATGTTAGTGGGAAAAATTGGACCATTACTTACTAGAACAGCAATAGGGAAACCTTCCCCCAAGAACAAGTTTAAATTAGTTATCCCTGGTTTAATGAAGCATGTAGAACTGCTAAAAAAGTTCTAATTAGAGCTCTGCGCTCCAAAGAACCAGTTTTAATTCGGCAAGCAAGGAATAGTTATAATCAGATCTTAAGGATAGAGCGCAAACGCTGGGAGGATGCTGGATGAAAAGATTTGTTAGCAAGGGCGAGAGACCATTCACTATTTTGGCAGATTATCGCAAATGGTACTAAACTTAGTAAGCCTGCCCAGGACTACCACCTGGCTTCCACTACTTGGTTTAATCATTTTGCACAGTTATATGCACCAGAGGAATTGACACTCAGTCAGAACCCAGGTCCTATTAGAGAGCTGTTAGAATCTAAAGAGATTGTTCCAATATCTTTTGCTATCTCAGAAACTAGGCAGGCAATAGCATCAATTAAGGCATCGATAATGTTCCGGGAGACCTTTTTAAACATGATCCAGATGTATGGGCACCATACATGAATCTACTGTGTAATGCGATAAGCAGTGGTCAACCCATCCCTGCTTCATGGAAGGGGGCGGTGATTGTCCCTATACACAAGAAGGGGTGTAGAGACAATCCCGCCAACTACAGGCCGATTAGCCTGATAGACATTACCCAAAAAATATATGCTAAGCACCTCCTGGAAAGGTTAAATGATTGGTTAACAGAGAGTGACATACTGTCTCCTTACCGCGATGGGTTTAGAAAAAGAATTAGCACCATAGACCAGGTGTTCAGACTGTTAACCATTGCCTGGAAATATACCAAATAAGATTGGGTAGTCTGTACGTGGCCTTTATCAATTTTAATACCGCATTTGACCTAGTTCCAAGAGATTTACTTTGGGAAAAATTGTTAAAACAAGGTGTCCCCAAAAATATCCTGGTGCAACTGATAAGACTTCATGAAAATAACTACGCAAAAGTTCGTTGGGGGACAGGTGGGGTATTAACTAAGGAGATCCCGGTGAGGAGAGGTGGGCGCCAGGGATGTGTCCTGGCGCCAACCCTCTTCATCCTTTATATTAATGATATGGTAGACTCCCTATTGAACTCAAAACATGATTCGCCTAAATTAGGTGACTCCCGCGTGTGCGCCCATACCTTTGCGGATGATACTATCTTGCTTTTGCAGACTCCCAGGGGGCTCCAGAATCTTCTAAACATGCCGGAGGGGTACTGCACAGCAAAGGGCCTGTAAATAAATCCTTCAAAAACCAAGTATATGTGTATCAGGCCCCACAAAAGTTTTTAAAGCAATATCACACTTAACGGTGCTGCAATAGAGCGGGTTCACAACTTTGTTTACCTAGGCGTGACCCTAGACTAGAAGCTCTCATGGCGTCCTCATATTAAGAAATCAGGAATTGTTTTAATGCAGGATTAGGCGCCCATATTAAAAAAACTCCATGCCACTTATACTAAATCTATTACTCCGGCATTGGAGGTATATAAATCAAAGGCCTAAACTGCCGCTCTTTATGGGTCCGAATTGTGGGGTGGAGAGCAAATAACTACATTGGTCACTGGGAAAAACAGGATCTTCCGAGCACTGTTCCCCTGCCTCAAAACACCCCTTTGATTCCGTTCACATATGATCTAGGATTAAAACGTATAGAGGACAGACAGTACTGATGACCCTACTATACTGGATCAGGTTATGGGCTACTGAAGAACTTTTCATGTACAGAATGGCACTGAAATAATTAATTGCACTAGATACACATGTATCCTTCCCTTGGCTGGTTAATGTGCGCAGGTGGTTAAAAGACTTAGGGTCTAGCGAGTTTTGGTCCAACCCAGAAAACTTGACCCTTAGTTCAAAAAAAGAACTTAAGAGGATCTTTCGGAACCATGTTGTTTTAAAAACTGTATCGAATAGCAGTACTGGCCCACTAACGAATGACTACCTGATGGTTGAACCTATTCCTTGCTTTGAGGTTTTCCTTGATCAAATAGAACCTCAACTTGCAAAAATATTGTATTTAAAATTAAGTTACGAGACCCTTTTTGTTAGATCCTTTACGGTCAGGTGGGGACTTGCTTGTAATGAAGAGGAAGATAACAAGTGCAACATGTGCCAGCTGTCAACAAGGGAAAGTATAGCCCATGTTCTTTTATTCTGTCCTACTTATAAGAAAGCTAGACAGAAATGGATTTCACCGTTAGGAAGAAAGTTGGGTGTGAGAAGGTACATGGAAATGATGCGTATTCTGAAAACTGATAATAACCAGCTTGTTTTGTTTGGAGTCTCGAGATTTTTACTGGCTGCCAATTATATTAGGATGAAGAATGGTCAGAAATTCTAAGTAGGATCTCCATCCTAATATATTTGAAAACATCAAGGGGCAGATTTATGTTAACTGGCGCATCCCCAGGGATGCACCAGTTAACATGCGCCACAGTGCGCCACTGCTCCGCCACCCATGGTGCGCCGCATTTATGATGCGGCGCACCATGGTGCAAGGCAGTGAGGATGCGTGACGCATCTCTCGGCGTACGTGCGGCGCATTGCAGGAGTCATGTCGCAAGTGCGACATGACTCCAGCAATGCACAGGAGCCACCTATTCTATGCATGCTGCGTCACCCTTACGCCTGCTTCAAGCAGGCGTAGGGAATTGACGTAGAAAGTGACTGAGTGAAATCTCATAGATTTCACTCAGCCACTTTTAGGAGGCGTTCCTGCGCAGGAACGCCCCCCCCTGCGCAGGAACGCCTCCTTATGGCGCAGGGGTTTCCAATGTGACGCATCTCCTAGATGCGTCATGTTGTAAATAGGGCGCATTGTTTGCGCCGCCGTTGCGTCACATTACGTGACGCAATTGCGGCGCAAGGAGGCACAAGAGCCTCATAAATCTGCCCCTAAGAGTGTACCTTTTTTAACTTCACTTTTTAAAGTTCACTGTATTTATATTTTTACAAACAATATTTCTTTAGCAATTTTTAACCCTTGTGTAAAAAATTGTAACTAAATTTACTGTATCCTATTCACTGACTTGTATTTCTTGTGATTAGATGGCATTTGCACTTTAGTCTGGAGTTTACATATTTGTATAAATGAATTCCCCTATGATCTAGTAGTTTACACTCATCTATAATACCACAATGGTTTCTAAGAACGTGTTATTTTACGAACTGCATGGATCGTTATCTAAACCTGTATTGTATTTATTTATGTAGCAATGTAATCTTGCAGAAACTGGCACCTTATAATTATGAATGCACTTTATGCTGGATTTGCTTGAATATTTTTCGCTTTGTTTTCTTTTATGGCTCTTTGAACTAAATAAAGATATTTTGACTGACTTTCAGTGGCATTATCTCTACTTTTTCACAGAACCATTGTGTAACAACTAAGGGTGATATTTTGTGTCCAACACAGTTACACAGGGTGCTGGCCAGCGCTGCCGGGGAGGGTGGCATCTGCCCTGGTGATCACCTTTCTTTTTCATGATAGCTATACTGAATGGAGTTTCACTTGTTGACACCACTACTAGTGTGCACATTGCACCAAGACACCATGGTGCCTACATTTCCCCTGCCCACCGCCACTGGATAAAAGATGTGGCCTTATTAATGCATTACTGATGATCCTGCAGTCTGCCTTTCACACAGTCCACCACACTAGTGTTCCTTGGTGTGCTGTCTTGAATGCTCATTGTGCAATCATGGGGACAAGGGCACACATGACGCACAACTCTACACAGTTAGCAACCTTGTTACCCTGCTGGTATGTGTAAGGCCTGGTACTTACTATGGCGTTCCTAATTGTTTGTACTCATGTGATACAGTTATCTCCATTGTTCTGTACCGTAGGCACTCTGTACCAACTCTGAAGGGATACGCCCAGTCAAACTAGGAAGGTTGCTACCACTGATGCTCACCTCATTTTGTGATTGCCAGATTTGTTTATCTGCAGAGCATCACAGATTGCTCAACTCAGCCCCACTCACTTGTACCTGTACATGACTCCTCTGCCAACCCTCTAGTAGACCCACGGACTCTACTTTTTGTCACACACTCTTGGCACACAGATGATCATTTGACTCTCATGTGACACCAACACCCCGATGTGAGTCACCATTTGCAATTGATCAGTATGGCTGCGGTTTCTGAGGGCTACGGCTGAAGCTGTGGCCCACATGCTAGTAATATATATTCTATGACACGCACCTACCCAGGTTGGCCACACAACTAGGCCCATACACCTCACCCAACAAACATCACCAAGACCTGCTCATCATCATGGTAACATAGCTCATCCTGTCACTTCACAATTTCCTGTTTGACATACTCCTGCTTTGACTTTTGTGGCATAGTCCGACATTTCTCTTTCCAAATCCCCCCTGACAAGTCACATGTAGGATGTAGTACACCAAAGCCCTCTTCTATGGCAACCTTTCGCAGCTGCATCACAAGTGGGACACTATCAGACACAGCAGTGGTCACTAATGGTATACATTCCATTACAAGTCCCAGTATACAAAGGTGTACACAGACTGGTATTGCAAATCACACATGGACTGCACAAATGTGACACATCTATACTGGGCTGTACAACATGTAAGTGGGCAGTTTGACTTACATTTATATGATGGAGGACTGGACATCTGAGCAATTCTATCCCTTCCCTTTTCGCTCAGAGCAGTGCAAGAACATAGCTTACTGCACTGCAGAATATGACATTATTGGTCATATTGTCCCTTCTTGCCATTTACCCTGTAGTTCTTGCTGGTCCTTATAGCCAGCACTGTCCTGTCCGAGACTCCTGTCACCCACTCTGCTGGCATCACAGACACCACCTACTCCTCCAAGGGGAAAAGCTTCTCCTGGTCCTTAGGCCCTCCTCCTCCTCCCGTCCGCATGGCTGCTATCAGCCTATGGCCAGATTCTTCTTGGTCCAATGCTTATAATCATGCCAGCAATTCTTGCACTCTGGCACTTTCTTCTTAACCTGCCTTATACTGTTAATCTTCTCCCCTATGGACTGCCAAATTGCCTCTTTCTTACCCAGTGGCAGTATGTGATCCGCCTCCTCACTAAAATTACTCTGCCTCTCACCCTGGATCTACTGTATCGACTTCCTCAAAGGTGCTGGGGTTGTTGATCTGGCTGCTGCTGACTGCTTCCTGCACCATCTCTCACTTTTGAGGTATTGGGATTTTTTTTTTCAAAGCCATCACTTTTTAAGGGGTTTTTGATGCATGACACACTCCAGTGTGACGCTAAGGTGATTTAGATTGCTTTACATGCCACAAAGCAGCCTGGCGGCACTTTAGCTGCATGTGTCTCAGTTTTCTCTGTGGCAGCCGTCCCACGGATAATGTCTTTTTTTTATGCCCTATGGAACCTTAAGGCATGGAGGTTGTACCGTAAATACAATGCATCCAAGGCATTTCAAAATGTCGTAGCAGGCAGATGATGGATGGAGTGCTGAAACTTTTCAGACACTTACCCCCAGTCGCAGATCTGGTTTGAATCCATCATCGTTCTTTAGCTCACTTCGCCACCTCAGATCAAACCAAGCTATATGCAAATCAGTCTTGGCCCTGTGCCTCATGGGAACCGTCCAGCCAGGACTGTCAAACCAGGTCTTCCCGGAACTGGAAACAAGCATCCTGGGACCGGTTTCGGGGTAACACCCCTCATCAGCCAGGCTAGCTTAAATCCTGTGGTCAAGTGAGCGAGGGACCCTCATCCAGAGTGAGCTTCGATTATGTACCAAAAATGGTATGGTAGCTTAATGGGAACGTATAACATAGATCATATCTTGAAACACCTCAAAAGGTGGAAAGGGCAATGGATATAACAATGATTTAACTGCTTTTACATGACAAAATCCAAAACATACCCCACCTCAACACAGCCCAGCACAGCATGGCGTTTCCTACACATTAGAAGTCCAAAATCAAAAAGTAAAAAAAACACACACAATATCTAAGAGTCAAAATCACAAGCCAATAAAGTATTTTAAAATCAACTAATGTGTAATAAAATAAACTTATATGTGTGTGCGATTTTGGTACAAAACAGAGATAGTGTTTTACCTCCTTTGTGCACACAACTGTTAAAGGAACCTGTGTTCTTTTTCTTTTTGCACTCTACTTCGAAAATGTCTTTCATTCATTCCAGAAATAAGAGGCCCGTTGACCCTCATTAGTAACACTTCTAAAGTCTAGAAAAGAAGCTAAAACATCTTCTCAAATTCTTCTTACTTATTTACAGAACATGATCCTACACTCAGAAATTACATACTGTAATTTCAGGCATAGACTTATGTCAACCGCAACAACAAGGTGATGGAAGGAATGATTGAATTAATTTCAGCCATTGGTGAACAGCAATCAAGGCCATCATGTTGCTCCCCTCTGTACCATACTAGACAGAGATCAGTCTTGGTCTTCCTCAAATAGGAACAGTCCAGCCTTAACTGCCAGGCGCCCTCCAGATGGGAGCGTGAGCAAACTCAGACTGGTTTCGATCTACTTAGGTCTCATCAATGATGTATAGCTTGAGTTATATGGCACGGTGAGCATGGGACTCACATCTGGGCATACGCATTTCACTTAGGACATCTAATGCAAAAACAACAAGGTGGTCCAAGGAATGCTTGAATTACTTTCAGCCATTGCTCTTGGTCACATTCTAGTCCATTGTTTCTTTGCCCACTGTGTCATTCTAGACTAGGCCTGCCTTTTTTTTGTTCAGTGTTGGTCCTGCCCCAATAGGAACAATCTCATCAAAATTTCCAGGCCAAGTTAAAGAGGCCAAATGATCTTCATTATTGATCATTTTAAACTTTAGAAAAGGAGCTAAAACATCTTCACAAATAATTCTTGTTAATTAACAAAATATGATTGTACACTTATAAATCGACACACAGCTGGGCAAAAGTTGCTTCATACACAAATTTCCCAAATTTACTTCATGGGAGAAGTTGGGGGCATATTATCAACAACTAGCGATATTTATCTCTAAATAAGCTTAGCGAAATTTTTTCTATTGCCGTCCATCGTCGGATTTTATCTCAGAGATAACGTGCTATTAGCAACGTTTATCTCAAATGCGATAAAATATAGCTTGATAGCGGCTTAATGCGTGAATATCGCTAGAAATCCAGCGATTTTCAGGCATTAACTCCAATAGGGTCTTAACCTGAATATCCACCTCCCATTGGATATACAGGTTAAGAAGTGGTCTGAGCAGGCGTTAGTTTTCAGTGATATTCGGGGTTAGCGCAAATTTTTTAATCGCTACGCCTGCGTTGATAATAAGTGATAGCGATGTTAGCAACTGCTTTCAGTCGCTAACAGGTTGGGTACTCCCACTTTGCATGTCATTAGTGATAAATATCGCTGACATGCAAAGCGGGCCCCAAACCGCTCGCTATCCCCAACAAACTGTCGCTAACTGCTGTTAGCGACAGATTGCTAATAGGGCGATGAAATTATTGCCGCTTCTCGGCCGAAAACGACCGCAAAAGGGCCGATAATTTCATATCGCCCGGCTCTCTAATATGCCCAATAATCTGTAATATTGAAGACAAAAACTCAAACGTCGAAGTATATGTATGGGACGAAGCTTTTGATTGGGTAAAAATGGTTTCCTAGTGTACACAAAATAAAGAACAAAGCTGACAAATGCTGATTGTTTTTCAATTTGTCATATAGAGTTGTATAACTGTATTATCCGAATTTCTAAATGTTTACATATGTGGCAATAAAACAGGCACTATTGATGTATCTTAATGAAGATAGTACAAAAACTACTCCTGCCTTGATTTTCAAAAATGAATGGCAAACCTGTGGCCCACTTTCAACATAGGCGTACAAATAAGATTTTTACAAATCTAAAGCACTCTTTGCCAGTCACAAAACGTGGTTTTGAAATCATAAAAACATTTATTAGCACTATTTGTTTTTTCAGGAAGAGCTGAAATAACTTATTTAAAGAATAGTAAAAACACTCACATTTGGAGAAAATCCATGGGGGAAGATTTACAAGGATATTAACATCTTGCAGAACGAACTAACTAAGAACTCATGCCTGCAACATTTGTGTCCATGTTGAACGTCTAACCTAAATGCCAGGACAACAAAAAGGTCATCGGTTCTTTATGGTGCATGGCTTGAACTAAGATAATACGAAGATATCAGATGGCTAGGGTCAGCATCAACCCCTAATATTAATGAAATGAACCAAATATGTTGTCATAAAGTTGCATGTCTCGTTTTATTTCACCTAAAATCAAGCATGGGTGCTTGGGCCATGACTATTACCAAACAAGATACCTGTGGAGACAGGTGAAGAATATTAAAACCAATGTATTGTTCCACTGTCATCCGAACAGACAGCATTTTACATTTAAGAATCTTACCTTTCCTGGTAGCCTGTATTAGGTTTTGATGATAACACATTGATCCTGATTCACGAAGCCTATTGTGCTTGTTGTAAGATCGAGCATACAGTGCAAATTGCTATGTTTATGATTTGCAAAGGAGAGTTTCACACCTCTAAAAAGACCTACTCATAGATATTTTTTTCTGTAAGTCTTCTTCCAGGAGCAGTTAAAGAGCTTTACAGGTTAAGACTGAGATAGAAAGTTTGGGAACACTTAAGGCCAGCTCTAGGTTAGTGCGACCAGTGCAGCCGCTGCCGGCGGGGAGGAGTGTGGCATGTTTAGAAATTACTCGGGTTTAAAAAGCATCTGCTGCAGAGTTCCCTGTGTGTTTAGCAGTTTTCAGGTAACAAGAAAAATGTCCATATAGCTTTAGTGATTAATGTTCCTGCTGGAGAGAGATTGGAGTTTTGTCCAGGGGCAGTTTTCACTCATAATAAAGTAGCGCAGAGGGTTAATGTGCCTGATGCAAAAAACGTGTCCCAAGCAAATCACCAAACTGTCGTTTATGTTGCTATCTCAGTGCGTTATTGTTTAAGTCACAGAGCTCCTTTTGTTATTTGCAGTTCATAAGTTACAACGCTAATATAGCACAGTGAGCTATGAACTATCTTCAAAGAGCTGTATACGAACTCCATGGCACAGGTTAGAACATTGAGGACCTGATTACGATTTTGGCGGATGGGATACTCCATCACAAACATGACAGATATCCCATCCACTGTATTTCAAGTTCCACATGATATACATGAACATGTAAGGTAGACTGGATATCCGTCACGTTTGTGATGGAATATCCCATTCACCAAGACTGTAATCAGGCCCTATGTTTTTTTCCCATTCTTTAATTAAAAAAGGGTTCATTTAGGAAGAAATACATTCTTATCAGTAAAGCTAACCACTGTGGTATGTTTTAAATCCCAAGGGGCAGATTTACAAGCCCCTTGCACCATTTTTGCGTCACTTTTAACATGGGAAAAGTGACGCAAAAGTGACGCAAGTGGCTTGTAAATCTGCCCCAAGGTTATGCTCCTCCAAGTCAAGCACTCTAAAAAACACCTTGCATTCCTCATTGTTTTATGTAACATTTCCTATAGCCTGATACACACACGTATTTTTCATTTGCTCTGTATAATGTGTGTGTGTTGGAAAGTGCTCTGATGCCCTACACTGGTATGAGTAGGGCTACAAAAAAAACAAATACATGCATGAGAGAGAGAGGGGTTATGGAGTGATGAGGGGCTCTGGTGAAGCATGGTAGTAAGAGAATTCTGTGGAGAAGGAGATTTTTTTGGGTGGAGGAGCCAGCAAAAATGTCTACAGTGGGGACCACCAGCATTAAAGGTGGCTCTGGTAAACACCCATAAACATAATTGATTGCTGATACTAAAAATGATTTACCTCCCAATCTCCTCACTGAAAACTGTTAGAAATGTACTCATGTCAAGGAAAGGGTCGAGGGGAGCCGAGGCGCATTGTCGGCGCTGGCCCCCACTGCCGGATAATCCCGCTGTAGTATTGAGTCCACTCAATATTTAGTAGAAAAGTGAGTTTATTTGAAGGAATGCACAGGAGCAAGGCAGGATACAACCTACGCAGGACTTCTTCCCCAGCAACTGTCTGCATAGTAGCTGGAATAGAATCCTGTGACAGTAAAGAATGTTAAAGCAAAACAATTCTGAAACATAACTTAAAGGAGCAATACGACACCCGCCTGCAGCCTCCGCGGTGCAGGAAGAGAAGGAGGCCGAAAGGGAAGCAGAGTCCCCGGAACCGCCCGAGAGGAAACCAAACCAGCTGATATGTTCACTCTGATGGAAGGAGAGACATCTGCGCAGGATGTCCTGGAGCAGATGATCCTAGAGCGCTCGAGAGGCCTTCATGGTGGCAGACTTGGGAGAGGTGGTGAAGAAGCACTTGCATTTCCAGAAGGTTCTTCCCAAAGTAAAACCCTTCTACTCTGTCAAGTGCAACGACAGCAAAGAGGTGATCCAAATCCTGGCAAAGCTCGGCACCAGCTTCGACGGCACCAGCAAGGGGGAGCTAGAGTTGGTCCTCGGCCAGGGAGTCTCACCAGACAGGATTATTTATGCCAACCCCTGCAAGCAGCTCACACACATAAAGTATGCTAGTGGTGGGGTGAAGATGATGACCTTCGACTGCGTAGAGGAGTTGGCCAAGGTGGCCCAGTGCCATCCGACTGCCAGGATGCTTCTCCGCATCAAAACCGATGACTCCCAATCATGGGGCCACCTCAGTTCCAAATTCGGAGCCCCTGTGGAGACTTGCAGACACCTTCTGAAAGCGGCCAAGCAGCTGGGGATAGCAGTCGTTGGAGTCAGTTTCCATGTAGGATTCAGCTCAAAGAACCTGCCCACCTTCACCCAAGCCATAGAGGACGCACACGTGGTTTTCCAGACTGGGGTCGAACTGGGGCACCAGATGCAGGTGCTGGATATTGGCGGAGGCTTTCCTGGGAGGGAGGATGACCAGCCTAGCTTCGGAAGATCGGGGCAGTGGTCGATTCAGGACTCTGCATGCACTTCCCAGAAAGATGTGGGGTTGAAATAATAGCAGAGCCTGGGAGATTTTACGTCACCTCTCCCTTCACTGCTGCTGTCAGTGTCATCGCCAAGAAGAACATTGTGGAAAATTCAGGTGGCAACCATTCCACCAGGAAGCGGATCATGTACTACCTCAATGATGGCATCTATGGTTCCTTCATGTTCCTCCTGTTCGAGGAGAACCGTCTTAAGCCCCTCGTAATGCACAAAGCCTGCCTGGAAAAGCCGCTGCATCCCAGCACCCTCTGGGGTCAGACGTTAGATGGCAACGATAAGATTATAGATGATATGGCACTGCCCGAGCTGCAGATTGGCGACTGGTTGGTCTTTCGAAACATGGGTGCCTACTCTGTGTCCACAACCACCTTGTTCAATGCCTTCAGAGCCATGCCTATCTACTTCCTGCTCCACAGAGATGCCTGGACTGCCTTCGGGGCTCCAGGAACGCCATTCATGGATTAACACCCTCTGTGTGACCTTGTACTTCTGCATCCGGCGGCGCCTGTACCTTCATTGTTGACAGAGATCATGGTACAACTATTGAATTCGGAACCCATGCTGATGACAGAGGGGTCAGCTGAGGGTTATTGCCTATTGGATTCAAAGACTGTAGAAGAGAAGTACCATGGCTGGAAGCAAAATGGCACACTTACACCCCTTATGCGTTCTGTAGATGCGTGGTTTGCAAATCTTGGCATGCTGACATTACACCAATTGGTTGCCAGAAGCTATCTGGAATTGATTGGTTGCCTGAGGAACCAATTAAAAAGCACAATCTGAATTAAAAAAAAGGGAAGGGTCTAACGTCTGTAAAAGGTATGAATGGTAAGGGAACACACCCAGGCAATCCCAAATATTTTGATGGTGTCGAGCAAATATCTGTCTCTCAGAGGAAATAAGATTCAATATAATACTATGTTTGGGAAATCAATAATAGAGCTCTATATGCGTAAATAGGCAATTTACACATGGGAGTACAGTTTGCAGGAGAAAATGGTGAAGTGTATTGGACCCTTACAATTAGAAGACACAACGATTTCAGACTATGTTACAGCAAAGTCTCTCAGCATTGTAGTGGGCAAAGCCTCTTTCTCCAGGAAAACAACAGCATTATTTGTTGTGGCAATGTTTCTTAAATGTTCTTTGAGTGGTTGGGTGCATGTCATTTGCTGTTTTATGAATTAGCACAAATACAACATTTTGAGGCCACAGTTCTCTAGTTCTTAAATGTTTACCCATACTTTCAGTTAAAGCTAGTGTACAGTTAAGGTATTCATTATGAGCTGTAAAACACTGTCTGGACAGTTCCCTAGCTACATGAAAGCTAAGGCAAACTTTTGTCAGCACTGCCGAGTTGTTCAGCCTGGCAATAAACTTCAGATGGCCATTCCCCAAGGGAAAAAAGACTAGGAGATAAAGACTTTAAGACAGTAGGTAGCAGGCTTTAGTGCAGTGTTTCCCAAACTGAGGGTCGTAACCCACTGGTGGCTCTCGAGCCAATTTATGGTGGGTCGGGAAAGTATGAGCAATAAATAAATATGCATTTGAATTCTTTTTTTTTTTGTGTCACTTTCGTGGTGCTTCAAAGCCAGAGGTCCAATGACAGGCTATGTCTTTTGACAAATTGCTGCCTATTCTTTTAACATGGGATTAATGTTTACTTTTCTTTACCTGACTGCAAAGCCAAAGGAGTTCTAGGAGTTAGTGGAGTGGTGTGGCTCACTGGTTAGAGGCGGCAGACCCGTAAGCAGAGAACGGCCCGGGACCAGGGTTCAATTCCCGACGCGGCAGGGTTGTGGACCAGGGTCAAAACGGACTTGATAATTCTCGCCTCGGTGGCTACTCCAACCAGGGAACACACTCGGCAACTCTGGGCATTAAGCTTGCCTCATCTCTACAACGGCCCCCCACAGACGCCGGGGATGCCTGGTTTCACCTTGGAGATACCCAGAAAGGGACCATCTCTCAGGGAAAACCAGGACGGGTTCCCCAGCGGTCTTCAGCGCCAGGATACTCCATGGAGTCGCAGTGCGCTTTACAAGTACACCCACATTTACATTTAAAGTGGATTGCGTGGCAGTCTTGCTGGAGTACATGAAGCATGAAAGGAAAGGCTGTAGGATGAGTTTCTGAATGCATTCAACAGTCAGGAAAGCAAAAATGAAGCACATTCTTTGTAATTCTGAAGTGTGCTGGAAACAGAGACTGTAATGTTAGCAAAACAAACTTTACTTGGTGATGTACAAGTAAGAAATCTACAAAGAATTAGAATTTCAACAGATTATCATTTGAGTGCTATATGCTGTATAGTTTTATCAGTAAAACTGCAGAGCTGTGAAGCTATGAACTGCAGAGCTGTGAAGCTACGAAAATTAGTGGTAATTTCAATGAAAAATGTGTTGTCTCTAAATGACAATGCACTACCACAGAATGCTTTATTTACTCTAAAAAAATCTCCCCTCCTCATGTCCATTAAATGTATGTGGGTCACAAACGTTTGTAGTTCTAAATAGTGGTCATGTCTCTAAAAAGTTTAGTAAACACTGCTATACATGGTAAAATCAAAATGTATATTTTATTTAGTTTGTAGCTCCCCTCCCCCTTGTGTGCACAAAGCGTAAAGCCAAATTGTTCGGTGCATAGCAATTTCGACAGAACATCTCACTTTTTGATGTGAGTGGAGGTCATCAATGCAAGTTCTTTTGGAACAGAACAGCTGTGTGACAGCATAACTGAATATCATGGAAATGTAGTTGGGATCAGAGCCACAACACATTTAATTGTATCAGCCTAATATGTAGTTTATTTAAACTATAGTACCTAAGCCTTTCAGTTTTGAGGAATGGGCAGGGACCTTCCCTTTCAGCCAAGAAGGTACTTAGTAGTTATGGGGTGCTTGTTACTTGTAGGGAGCACCTTTTCTCTTGTCCTGAAGAAAGAAGGATTTGATAGATCAACTAGTGCAGCCATTTGTTTTTAACGCATGTGCCAGAAATACAGTAGGAGTACAGAATGGACACCAGCAATGTTGGCACTGTGACAAGTAATGAGTGCCCATTTGATTTTTTTGTTAAATAAATGCGAAGTCCAACAAATTGTAAACACCCATAAATGTGAAGGACATCAACAACTCCTGTGCAGGTCAGAGACTAACATTGTCATAAACCCATGGCCCTGAAACTTATATTAGATACTTTAGCACTAAAAAAAAAGACCAACAAGGAGACATTGTCATGATGATCGAAGGACCACACATTCTGCTTTATCCTCTAGCCGCATCTCTTTATCACTTCAAACCTTTGAACCCCTTAGCTGCGGCGGCTATTCTGCCGCAGCGCTAAGGGGGAGGTAGGGCCGCGCTGCACTCCCGTACTCGTGACGGAACCGCTCCGTCACGGCCCTCGGGTGAGCTGTGCTTGTGACGGAACGGTTCCGTCACGGCCCCGCCCGCTCCTTAGAACGCTCAGCGCAGGCGCGGAATTCGCGCTGTGCAGGCGCGGCGAGCGGACCATGACGGAACCGTTCCATCACCATCACAGCCCACCCGAGGCTCGTGACGGAACGGTTCCGTCACGAGCACGCAACGGGTTAAAGAAACAAGCCCCCACTGACCCAGTTAAAGGTTGTGTATTCCGGTTCATGCATCTTCTGTAATCTGCTGCCACTTTGAGTCAACTTACCTCCAGAAATACTTTGACATGTGAGCCTTTCCTCAGTGGGCTCTGTGAGAAGGTGGTTTATAAGCTGGGGTTGAGGGAGGTCCAAAAAACTAATAAATGCACTATCTTGTTATGTCCAGTTAATGATTTTCGCAATTTAAACCTGAGGTCAACCTTCAGTAGGAATCTTCACTTACCTCCTACAGAGACTTCAGACCATACAAAATACCCCAGCAAGACTCATTCTCAGCCTACCCCGACGAACCCACTTGCTCCCCATATAGAAAATATGCCAATTCATGTAGCTCACCAATGCACACAAGGCTCTAAAGGACCAACCTAAATTAACCACCCCCTAAACTTCCACCAGCCATCGAGAAGACTACGGTCCACCTCCCTTTCACTTGCCTGTGTTCTCCGCAACTCCCAAAGCAGAAGTTGAGGAAGCTCCTTCTCCCACATCACAGCAAATACATGGAACAGCCTCCCCACACACCTCTGGACCATCAGCTAACTTCCGGATTTGAAAAACACGCTCAAGACCTTGGTTTTCGAATAAGCTGCGGAGACCTGCAAGGGCCTGGATACTCTATTGGGTGATTATCTGCCTTTATAAATCATGATATATTGATTGATAGTAGCTAGTCTTAACTTAAAGAAAATGCGTAAAGCATTTAGAAGTAACAAAGCAGTTAAAAAGCCAAACACACAGCACAATAAAAATCCCATTCTGATTTGTAAAACTAGAGTAAACTTTAATAGGAAAAATGACAAAAACCCAATAAGAGGATCCAGAGACTTAAACTGTAGAAAATTTGAGTAAAGTTAGAGTAAAATGTGCACCAAAAAGCACTAAGGGTCAGATGTACGTAGGTAATCCTTTGCTTTTACCAAAGAGCAAATTTTTGCTATTCGCTACTTGGTAATCGCAAACACCCATGTAGAAATGGGCAATATATACACTTCCCAGTGGGTCGCCAATAGGCCTATCTCATAAATTTTAATGAGATAGGTCTCAGTTTGTGACCCACTGGGAATCACAAAAATCACAGGGATGAAGGTCTGCTGGGGTCAGCAGACCACCGTGTCTTTGATTGCTCCTAAATATATCAATCTTTTTTTTAATGCAGTCTGTTTTCCTCAAAGGAAAATGGGATGCATTACAAAAAGCGAAAAATGAAATGGTGTCTGTTAATTTTTGTATGCTGTCGCCCTTGGGACCATTGCATGCTCCCAATTAATTTTTTTTAACAAACAAAAAGGGCAAGGGGTCCCTTAACGACTCCTTCCCCTTTGCACATGGGTTGCCACCTACTTAAAGTAGATAGTAAAATGTGAATGTTTTGCAACTCCATTTCTGTCACAAAACATTCACACATACCACTGCAATTCGGAATTAGGAAGGGACACTCTAAACACGCCACTTCTTAATACGGAATTGCAAACCCAATTTGCGATTTGGTAATAGGTTACCAAATCCCAAACAGGGATTTGTACATTTCAAATGTTATGTTATGTTATGTTATATTAATTTCTTATGCGCACAGATACTCCAGCCAAGGAGCGTCCCGGCGCAGAGACAAGGTAGTACATAACACAACGAGAAAAAATTATTACATAAAGAAACAATTTAAAACAGGAATGTTTTTATAGCCCTCCGAAAGGTCAAAAGATCCTCCAATAAGCGAATTTCCACAGGGAGGGAGTTCCACACTACTGCAGCTTTTACACTGAAAGAGCGGCCACCCATACGACTAAGCCTGAATCTGGGGACCACAGCAAGGGCCAGACCCTGGGAGCGGAGGGTGCGGGTGGGAACATAGAAGGAAAGACAGCTGGATAAAATTTCCGGGCCTATACCTCTCAAGATCTTGAAAGCAAGACACAGCACCTTAAAGAGGATACGCTTCCTTACCGGAAGCCAATGTAGGGAGCGCAAAACATTTGTCACCGAACAGAATCTGGGCAGGCCGACAATCGCCCTCGCCGCAGCATTCTGAACCCGCTGCAGACGAGTTAGCTCGGCCTGGTTGGCCCCGGCCAGAAGAGAGCTAGCATAATCCAGGCGAGAGATGATGGTTGCCTGGATCATCAGCTGCCTGGTCGGGGCATCGAAGAACTTGAGAACAGGTCTCAAACCTCTTAACAGACCGAAGCAGCAGGCAGCAGTTTTTTTGGTGTGCCCTACAAAAGTGAGGCCCGCATCCAGCCAGACCCCCAAATTTTTCACCTCCAACACCGGGGTTGAAGTGGGTCCTAGCTCTGTAGGCCACCATTGATCGCCCCACAGCTCCACTCCCTTGCCGACAACCATCACCTCTGTTTTTGTGGCATTTAGCTGGAGACAGTTACCTGTCAACCAGCTAGCCACTGCCTTCAGTCCAGACTGAAACCTAGGGGCCTCAGTCTCCGCGTCCCCGCTGAGAGTAACCGCCAGCTGTGTGTCGTCGGCATATGAGACCAAGGTTAGGCCCCACTGCCTAGCGACATCAGCCAGCGGTCTCACGTAAAGATTGAACAACGTGGGACTCAGCGAGGACCCCTGCGGGACCCCCATGGCCAGTGGTTGGATCTTGGACTTGAAGGGAGGAATGGCAACACAGAAGGAGCGGTCGTCGAGGAAGGAGCGGAAGCATTGCAACGCCTGGCCACCAATGCCATACTCCTCAAGCCGATGCAGGAGGATGCTGTGAGATACCGTGTCAAAGGCGGCGCTAAGATCTAACAATATAAGCGCCGCCGTTTGACCAGCATCCAGCCTTGCACGGAGATGTTCCACCATCACAAGTAACGCGGTCTCCGTGCTGTGACCAGCACGGAAGCTGTTTTGTGTGGGGTCAAGGGCATTGGTCCGGACAAGATGTTCAGACAGGGCTAAGTTGACATGGGCCTCTGCAATCTTTGCCGGCCAGGGTAGCAGCGAGATGGGACGGTAACTTTCAGGCTTAGACGGGTCCAGTGAGGGCTTTTTAATAATTGGGGACACCACAGCTTGCTTCCACCTAGCTGGCACCACGCCAGATTCCAAGGAAAGGTTGACGAGGGACTGCACAGCCAAGCGTCCTATAAAAGCCTGATCTCGGAAGAGAGCAGGCCTTACTGGATCAGAGGGAGATCCAGATTTGATCTGCAACGCAAGTTTGTCAAACCCATCCATGGTAAGAAGGGGGAAGGCAAGCAGAGTAGACTGATGAGGTGGCCCACTAGTACTCTCCCAACCGGGCCCTATGCTAGAGAATGTCCGGTATATAGTTTGGACCTTCCCCAAGAAATATGCAGCAAGGGATTCACAGTGGGAGAGAGAGGTTACAGTCACGGAGGTCGTCCGCTTTGCCATAATAGCCTTTTTATATGCACAAACACGTTGATTCAGTGAATTGGCCCATTTACGAACACAAACATGCTGTGTACATCTGGCCTTATGTGCTAATGGTAGTCAATGGTTGTGGTAGACCGGGACCTAGTTGTGATTTGAGGCCAACTGCGATGGAGCACGGGTAAGATATACCAACCAGATTTGACCTGGTCGACGGTTTTACCTTAATATTTTAAATAACAGTCAAAATCCTTCAACAGAGCAAGACAGGAGACTGAATCAATTGTAAATTATTGTATGATCAATGGGAATCTTTACTATATAACAAAAACTATCAAGTATTTGATGAATACAGCACTAATACATCAAATCAGTGGGATGATGCATCATTAAGACATAGATGAACATGTGCCAAAAGGTTCATTAAGACAAATGAAGTACTTTGGTGCAGGGTTAAAATCTGTCCCCAAAAGGGAAAGAAAAGATATAGAAGCATAGAGATAAGTGCATAGTCACGGTTGAAGTACTGGCTGCGGTAGTCCAATACTCTCAAGGCTGTGCTGGAGTAATTAGGTGCTTTGGTATATGTGCAATGGAATCGACTGCCATGTTTAGCAGCATAGTGTCTGCTACGTAGCGGGGAAACAAAGTGCTTGAAGTGCTTGTACTCAGGCTGGAAACTGGCTACTGTGATACAACGTTCCACCCCAGTCGCTGCAGTAAAAATGTAATTTATTTTACTGAATACTATTGTACATGCAAGAGGCAATGGACGATCAATTTGTCAAAGTCTTAGCCAGACTGTACGTTCTCAGTTTTTATCAACCTGGGGACTTTTTAAAATAAGATGGTCTACAGGCTTGCAGCTGACTGTCAGTGACTAGCTGGTTCCAGGACTGTGTATTTCTGCACACGGTTTACTGCCTCTAGTCGCCTCTTTTACGCACGATTGCTTGAAGTTAACATATTTGCCAAGTTTAGCCAATTCCATTGGTTCTGTTACAATGAATATCAAGTTTGTGGCCTCGCTGCAAGTTCATATAGCATAGGCAAAAAAAAGAGTGGTCTTAGTGTGCGGTGTGGGAGTAAAAGTGCTGGGCAACAGCATAATAAATGTTTAAAAACTCTTACTTGTAAGCACAGAGTCTACAATTGACTGTTTTAGTTAATAACTGCCACTTGGGGTTTACTTCTTTGGATTGAAGCCCATTTAGCCTTGCAAGCACTATTAATTTAAGGCAGCCTTTGCGAAGTGCACAGCGGGGATATAGATGAGGTCTAAGGCAGTCCAGCTGGTAGTTGACACACCGCTTGAAGTAGCTTTGAATTCCTGTGATTATCCATATCATTTGCTTTTGACAGTGTTTTTTTTATCAGCATAGTTTTAATACTTAATAGCGGGACAACAAATCTCCAGGTTCTTTAATACAGTCTGCTCGATTTGGAGAGTGGCAATTGATCTTTGTAGGTAATGCGACCAGTGAATCCCTTCTAGCTTGAAGATATTTTGGAGAAGACCTTTCATGGTGTTGGGTTGAGCTTTTTTTATTCTTCTAGTAGTCAGTTTCAGTTTCAAAGAACTTTATTCGGTTAAAAACAAATAACCATAAAAGTAACAAACATACAGACAAATTACAACTCATAATTGTTAGTTCAGAGAGGGAGATCAAATAAACAGTTATCCAGTGAGGTAAAATTTAAACCATTTCAGTTATCATTTGTTTGCGTGATTTAAAAACACTGTTTAAAAAATTTAAGACCACAGTTACAGTTAAAACCGTATCCATTCTCTGTACTTCTAAAAAAGCTGGGCGGCATCTGGTTAAATAAAGGGACGATAATTTTTCTGCGAGGGGCACCATAAAGTCTGCAGAAAAAGAGGATATGGATATCTGATTGATTTGACATACCATCACATGGACAAGTGGGCAACATACGATTCCATGAGTTCATGCTAGGGAAGGACACCAATCTAAAAAACATACAAAATCTAAAACGAGTTAAAAGAAAGCGATCATAGTTTGACATGGGCAAGGATAAATATGGCTGTACAGAGTTAGTCTCACAAAGAATAGAAAGGTGGGAGTGTACTGAATGTTTCAGGGTTTCAGCTCTCTTCCTCTTAGCCTCAAGATGGTCCAGGCAGAGGGTTTTTAGTGTCTTCCTAGGAATGCTACCCATTGAAGATGGATCCAAATAGTAAGAGAAGCATCCGATCTCAGACAGGAAACACTTTACATATCCCAACCATTCCACTCTGTCCACGTGATCCAAACTGAGGATGTCCTGTAACAGGGCCCGGTTCATAACGCATTCATTTGTGGTCCATACCCTGTGCCACAATAGGATAGGTTGAATTTTGATAATGTCTGTTATGTAAGGCTGGCCAAGTTCTACGTGACAGTTAAATGTTGCTGCACACTGTGGGACTGCAAGGACTTCCCTCAAAAATGTATTTTCCACCACCTGGATTGGATCAACATTTGCGTACCCCCACAAGCCTGAGCCATAGATAGCCACAGATATACATGTTGCTCTATATATAGTCAGCATTTCTTTTATCGGCTTCATGCCCAGTTTTCTAACAAAATTCTTTAAAGCCATGATCGTTTTCATAAATAAAAGGGTTCTAGCCTTAATTGCGCTTGTCCAAAAACCTAACTCATGGAATAAAATACCCAGATAAGAAAACGTTGGGGTATTATCTAGCGGCACATTGTTTAAAAACATCCGTTTCATGGGTTTACCTGATTTTGGACCACAGTTCATTGTAAAAGTTTTGCTACAGTTTACTCGTAAGTCTAGATTCAGCATAAAATTCTCGAAACTAACTACTAGTTTTTGCAGAGCCCGAGGAGTGCGTGCCATGAGTACGGCATCATCTGCATACATGAGTGCAGGGATTGCCCTCCTCCCCACCCTGGGCATATCTCCGCACTCATGCAGCAGGTGATGCTCAAGCCCGTTGATGTAAAGAAGAAATAAAAAAGGTGCTAGTACGCAACCTTGCCGCACTCCCCGGCCCACGCTGAATTGTCTTGAGCATTCGCCCCCCCTACCGTAGCGGACAGAAGCTGTGGCTCCACTATAAAGATCCCTCAAAAAACAGATTATGGTGTTGTCCACACCCAATCCTTTCATTATTGCCCACAATTTAGTGTGTGATACGCAGTCGAACGCAGATGAAAGATCTACAAAAGTAAAATACAAGCGTTCCGACTTTATCCTTATATATTTATGCTGCAGTAACATTAAATTTAGGCCTTGCTCGATTGTGCCAATCCCTTTTTGAAAACCAAATTGCAAATCACTAATAATTTCATTTTCCTCCGCCCAGCTTTGGAGTCTTGCCAACACTATACGTCCCAGAATTTTTATTGATGAATCAAGAAGGGAGATTGGCCTGTAACAGGCACAGCTGTTTCTGTCCCCCTTCTTGTAAATTGGGACGATAACGGAGTTAAACCAGGATTCTTTTAGGCCCCTAGGTAGAGCCGCATTAAAAAGTTGAACCAACATTGGGCCCCAGATTTCAGTGTTTACTTTAAATAGGTCCGCAGGAATCCCGTCGGGCCCAGCTGCCTTGCCACCTTTAGTTGCTCTCAAGGCAAGCAATACCTCTTCGAGTGTCACAACCAAATTAGAGCTTGGATATAAATCCGGACTAATGTGGGAGCCTCCGCTATGGGTATCATCCTGTGCCTTATAGAGATCGGAGAAATGATCTACCCAATTATCCTCATTTATTGCGATCTCACTTCGCGCCGTATGGGTTTCATAAGGGAAAGGGGTGTTAATTACCTTCCAAAATACAGCGGGATTTTTGTTTTTGAGGCCTCGCAGAGTGAGTCTAATGCCTCCTTATTTAGCAGAGATTTCCTTAGTTTCAGGGCCTGATTATAAACGGACCTGCATGCTCTTATTTCACCTATATCCCTGGGACTTCTGTGTACTGCCTGTTTTAGATTTTTCAACGCCCTGGTACATGCGTTATTAAACCAGCTTTCAGATCCTTTGCCTCTACGTTTCGCCTCCACCCTTAGGCTACTTTTTATGCTTGTAGCTATTATACAAAAGTGCTCAATTATTTGGTCGTTGTTAGAGTTATCACCCAAGCAAATCATAAAACTATTAGAGCACGCCTCCCAGAGTTCCTTAAAGAAGGTTGCGGGGATTACTTTGCTTCAATTAAGTGTATACCCATTTTGTCTCCCAAGGACAACATCAACCGCTGCCCCTAGAGGTGGCGCGGCCGTAGATGGGTCTGGGAACAAAACTGCTACCTTAAGGCATTGGGGAAGATGGTCACTTATGGGCAGTTTAATATTTGTAACCCCCACCACTCTATGATTAAGATTACTGGAGGAAATAATAAAGTCTATAGTTGACTCCAAGCCTCTACCAACGAAGGTCGGGGCAAAGGGTGTAGGTTTTAGGGCTAATTCATTAGCAAACCCTAAATCGAGCATGAATAATAATTCATTAAGCAAGTGGGTCAAATGCGTGTCTCTCTCTGTCATCAGGCCACAAAGGCCCTGACTCCCTTTGGTACAGAGTGAACAATTAAAATCCCCCCCCCATAAAATTACCAATTCTTTGTCATTTTTATCAACCTCAAACTGAACTTCTTCCTTAAGTTGCTTCATTGCAACCACAATTTCTTTCCTCGGGACATTATTATAAAAGTTGATAATCATCACCTTTGCTCCTTTAAAGTTTCTTAAAATTATGAGCTGAAAATAATTGGATTGTAAATGGCAATGAGCTTGTTTAATTTTAAGTTGGTTTGAGACAAACATAGTCAAACCGCCCTTAGCCCTTCCAAAGTGGCCTCCCACAGCTGGGGTAAAGAAGGTTCTATAGCCATTTACATGGATTGGGTCCTGAGTCCATGTTTCTTGCAGGGCCACTATATCCTGACCGCTTATTACCGACTCCCAGGCTGGGTTAGTAATTTTTTGCCTCAGCCCTGCTACATTCCAGAACAGCAATGTACAGAGGTCGCTCTTCGCCTGTATCGGATCTTTTCCTGTCTTTTCCCCACTCCCACTATTATCACCTACGGTGGATTGCATCTGGTCCAGGGTATCAGTATCACAGGATGCCATTCTATCGGAAGTGATGGACTCATATATTGTGGTCAGTTCTTGAGGTAACTCAATAGGGACCTCAGTACTATTCGGGGGAACCCCACCCTCAGTTGGAACTTGACGAACTGGTGAAGGGGGTTTTTCCCAACCACATTTTCTCGGGGTAACTGAGCTTGCTGTCAATCCACCCCTTCCAGGCCAGAAAAAATCTGGAAGCGATTTTGAATTGGTAGGTTGTACATATGTGGGAGCAATCCTCTATTATTCCATAATCTACCTCGAGTGAGGTTGGGCTCCAAATATGGTGGATATTGATTACTGGAGGGAGGGTAATGACAGGCTTGATGCTGAAATCTGGGATAGGAGTCCTCCGGCCTCTGGGTATAAATAGAGGGATCCTGGGCAATTAAAAGAGCAGAACTACCCGACATTGGTGGAACCCCCCTTGGACCAACCTTGTCCCAAGATCTTACATTTCCAAACCCCTGATGTTGATGGACTGGCTTCTTAAATAGCTGCCTGTCCCTGCCCCAGTTATTAAAGCTTTTTGACAATGCATATGGATAGAAATAAAATAAAAGGTGCGTGGAGATGGAAGTGCTGTTATCAGCATTAAACCAATCCCCGATATGCCTCACGGCCCTATAATCCTTGAAGTTGATGATTATAACGTCACCATTTCTATCCTTTGGCCTAGTGCCCACCCAATTGGCACGCCTTACGCTTATGATTTCACCATTTATAGATGCAGGTAACGGTCTGTTATCTCGGAGCCAGAAGGTGACCTTGTTCCGTAATGCTCCGTGATCTTCCCATTTACCTGCAGGCAGTTCTGGGACCCCTGCCATTACGATGACATAAGGGGCCGAATCTGGGGTTAAGTCTACAGTACGACTCGTTTTTTCAGGAGCAATGGCCAAGACATTCCCATTTCTCAAGTTAGCTGTTGATAGATGCTTACTACCATCTTGGTTTTGGATTCCCCCTAGTTTGGATGTTTGCCCCTTCATTACAGGAGCCGTCAGTTGGGGTATAGCCAATTGTGTGGTAGGAGTTAATAAAGTAATTGCGGGGCTATCTGGTCTTATCCCCTCTTGCCCAGGTTTCTTTTTTTGCACAGGTGCTGATGTTATAGGTGCAAATGATGGAGGGGGAACTGTTACTTTAGGTTTTACAGGAGGGTTCGTTGTTACTGTGTTGTTCATCTTAACTATTTCTAGCCCCTTTACCAGATCAAGTATAAGCAGAGAATTTTGTTCGACCTTCTTCTCTACTTTATCTAGCTGTGTACACATTGTAAAGGTCTTATCAAGAAGTGGTTGCATCACACCCCTAATAAGTTCTACAATCTTGACCACCATGGCCTCCTCATTTACTAAAATTTGCCCAAATTGTGACTGTGATGAATGAACTACCCCTTTGCTTATTTTCTGTGCTCGAGTACCCAGTGGCTCACCCCCCCTTTTTTTACTGTTTCTCATAGTAAGAGGAGAAGTAGGGGACCCAGGAGACGGTTCAATATAGAGTTTTGGGGTGCCCGATAATCTGACACTATCATTCCCTGTAGGTAAGTCCACTAAGGGTGAGCTAGTTGGTGTACTAGACAAAAGGTTTTCGCTTATCACAACGCGGTCAGCAGGAAGGCTGTCAATATTATCTATAATCCCTGAATTTGACAGATCAATAAGTAACACAGAATCTCTAGGACACTTGGGCAAAGTAGCATCCCCTATTCCCCCTAAGTTAGAAGATCTCATTTCTGAGAATAATGGTAAAGTTCCACACTCACTCCCCTCTCCTTGTGTAATTTTATGGGTTGTCTTCCTTTGCTTCCCCCTTCGTCTCACTCGGGCTTTCTTAAATTTTCTAGGGGATTCTTCTTATTACGGGGACATGTGTTTCTAAAGAAACCGCTGTGCCTGATCCTATGGGGGCTAAAGCATGGGAGTCCTCATCATGCTGACCCGCATGGACCATGGCAGTTACAGTAGTTACTTTACCAGCAGGGGCAGGATGTTCCTTTTCCAAGGGTGTGTCAGAGATAGTGACTGGGAGCTCCGGTGTAATAGTAATTGTGGGCGAATGTTCCAATCCCAGGGACACCCTTCTGTTGCTATTGATTAGCGCTACCTTCTTGATTAAAAAATTATCCATGGTTACCAATTTGGAGGACATAATGGAAGATAGTTCCTGGCTAAAATGGGGAACAAACGTGGCTTACAGAAGAATGTTTTCTCACTCACACGCTTTGTAGATAGCAGGCAAGGGTCAATGATGAAGAGATTTAGGCCCCGACCCGGCTCCTCGGTCCCCGGAGGGCCACAGAGGGCCCGCCCTTTGCCGGGGCTTAGCCCCGCGCTTCGGCCCGCGCGCGTCCCGCGTGCGCGTAAATGGGCGGGGCTAAATAGGGAGGAGGGGGGAGGGCGGGAAGAGTCGCAGGTGCGCTGGTGACCTGAGCGCTACTCCTGCTGGGACTCGCAGTCCCGCCCTCGCAGTCCACACAGCCCCTTACAGTCCAGGGGGTCCAAATCGCCACACACCGCTGACGTCCGCTTTCTCCCGCCTTCAGGGAAACTCCTCTCAATCTCTAACAATCACCGGCTACGAGCGGCACCCGCAGAGCGGGGGCCGCGATCAGTCTTTATGCAGCAGGAGGAGGGAGGAGGTTGAAGGGCGGGAAGAGTCGCAGGTGCGCTGGTGACCTGAGCGCTACTCCTGCTGGGACTCGCAGTCCCGCCCTCGCAGTCCACACAGCCCCTTACAGTCCAGGGGGTCCAAATCGCCACACACCGCTGACGTCCGCTTTCTCCCGCCTTCAGGGAAACTCCTCTCAATCTCTAACAATCACCGGCTACGAGCGGCACCCGCAGAGCGGGGGCCGCGATCAGTCTTTATGCAGCAGGAGGAGGGAGGGCGGGAAGAGTCGCAGGTGCGCTGGTGACCTGAGCGCTACTCCTGCTGGGACTCGCAGTCCCACCCTCGCAGTCCACACAGCCCCTTACAGTCCAGGGGGTCCAAATCGCCACACACCGCTGACGTCCGCTTTCTCCCGCCTTCAGGGAAACTCCTCTCAATCTCTAACAATCACCGGCTACGAGCGGCACCCGCAGAGCGGGGGCCGCGATCAGTCTTTATGCAGCAGGAAGAGGGAGGAGGGGGGAGGGCGGGAAGAGTCGCAGGTGCGCTGGTGACCTGAGCGCTACTCCTGCTGGGACTCGCAGTCCCGCCCTCGCAGTCCACTCAGCCCCTTACAGTCCAGGGGGTCCAAATCACCACACACCGCTGACGTCCGCTTTCTCCCGCCTTCAGGGAAACTCCTCTCAATCTCTAACAATCACCGGCTACGAGCGGCACCCGCAGAGCGGGGGCCGCGATCAGTCTTTATGCAGCAGGAGGAGGGAGGAGGGGGGAGGGCGGGAAGAGTCGCAGGTGCGCTGGTGACCTGAGCGCTACTCCTGCTGGGACTCGCAGTCCCGCCCTCGCAGTCCACACAGCCCCTTACAGTCCAGGGGGTCCAAATCGCCACACACCGCTGACGTCCGCTTTCTCCCGCCTTCAGGGAAACTCCTCTCAATCTCTAACAATCACCGGCTACGAGCGGCACCCGCAGAGCGGGGGCCGCGATCAGTCTTTATGCAGCAGGAGGAGGGAGGAGGGGGGAGGGCGGGAAGAGTCGCAGGTGCGCTGGTGACCTGAGCGCTACTCCTGCTGGGACTCGCAGTCCCGCCCTCGCAGTCCACACAGCCCCTTACAGTCCAGGGGGTCCAAATCGCCACACACCGCTGACGTCCGCTTTCTCCCGCCTTCAGGGAAACTCCTCTCAATCTCTAACAATCACCGGCTACGAGCGGCACATTTACAAAGGACACCATCATTGTCCATATTTGGGCCTCCAAACTGAATTGAAGCCTTAATAGGCTATCCCGGATGTGTGAAGGTAGTCTGAAGACCATTTTGAATGCCTTGAGCTGATAATTGTCCATGATGTTAAATAATTGTCCTGGGTAGGCTTTATGGTCATACTTAATCGTTGGTAGGAGGGCTGCTTCTAGAACTCATCTTATTGGGACAGTAGACAGGCTTTCCAGGGTGTCATTTAGTTTGCACATTCTAATTATGAATTATGCCGCCTTTTCTGCAGTGTGCCTAAAGTGCTTTTTTTGCTCCTCCCTTTGCTGTTATCCAAACACCCAGGTAATTTCAGGCATCAGCAGTTTCGATTTTTAATGGACTCAGGCTCCAGATTAAGTTTTTTTCCCGTTGTATTGCCGAAGAATAACACTTTAGTCTTAGAGCCTTTTGCCACCATTTTGTTGGCCAAGTTGTAATTGTGCAGGGCTGTCTGTAACCCTGTTCTGGAATGGTCCAGATGGATGATGTCATCAGCATATTGTAATAAGGTGACCCTTTGTGACCTGAAACTTGTGAGGAGACGCCAAGGGAGATTACCTGCCCCGTCTGTTGGTGCTTTGCTGAACTTTGCTGCTCGCCGCTCCCGCTGCGCGGGAGCCGCTTCGCTGTGGGAGGACTGCCGTGACCCACCAACGTTGCTGCACCCGTTAGGCTGACGACCCGCCGAGAGGAAGGAAAAACATCTGCGGAGGCTGCAGGGGTAGCGCGGCAGGGACTCACTATCCCAGGAGTCCCTGCTTGACCACGAGACATCCGGTCAGCGCACCCCTGCGTGCCACGCCCCCAGCGGCAAATCAGTTAAATTGTGAACAGCAGCGCTTTCCCTTGTGACCCTTTGTGACCTGAAACTTGTGAGGAGACGCCAAGGGAGATTACCTGCCCCGTCTGTTGGTGCTTTGCTGAACTTTGCTGCTCGCCGCTCCCGCTGTGCGGGAGCCTCTTCGCTGTGGGAGGACTGCCGTGACCCACCAACGTTGCTGCACCCGTTAGGCTGACGACCCGCCGAGAGGAAGGAAAAACATCTGCGGAGGCTGCAGGGGTAGCGCGGCAGGGACTCACTATCCCAGGAGTCCCTGCTTGACCACGAGACATCCGGTCAGCGCACCCCTGCGTGCCACGCCCCCAACGCCCATCTTATAACATCAGAGAAGAGACCGTCTTGCGGGACGCAAGCGGGACGCCGGGCTAAGCCCGGGCAAAGGGCGGGACGTCTGTGGCCGTCAGGGGCCAGCAGGGGCCGGGACGGGCCACCCCCCTAACATCTAAGGTAAAACCATCTGACCTGTTGAGGTGGGTGCTATAACCTCATCCCTGTAACTACGTATATGTCTTCATACTCCCCAATGTCTACCCGTTCAGGAAGAAGCTCTAGACGAGGGGGGAACTCGACAATATGCACAATGGATAATTTTATTACTCGTGCGGTGTCCGTTGTAGAAAAAGGAAATCATCATGGCGGAACGTAGACTATCACGGGAATTCTTGGCACAAAAACGTTCGTCCTTGGGATCATTAGCACATGCCACATCCCCAGTGAATACAACCCCAGTTGAACTTTTAACCCCTGCACCAAATGGCCATTTGCAACCTTGCGCTGTTGATACTAGGCAATCCAAAGGCGCTTTTGATATTATGTCAGACTCTGCACCTTTAAATAGAATCCAAGGTGATATTAACACAAATAATCATTTAGATAACACAACAGCCAACCCGCCGGCACTACCTGTAATTTTAATACACGACACGCCTGCAGGGCTACCTCTTACACTCCCGTCGCCAAAAGCAAGACGAGCTGTCACCAAAAGGAAGAGAGTGGTTACACCCAGGAAAGCGTATAGATTAAAGACACTCAAGAGAATTTGTAAGAATTATATGAATGGAGGCCCCTATTGTAAACCAATAGTGCCAGAAGCCACGAATATGAGGCCAGAAGTAAGTAATACACAAATGGGGGATGACCATAATGTTATACTTGGTCAAACGCAGGATCTGGAATCTATAAATTGCCAAAATAATACATCAGCCATGAACCCGTTGCTTGACCAGATCCAAACGCTCATGTCAACTTTGCTGTCACCAGTTATTGAAAAACTAAGTGGTCTAACAGAGCGTCTAGACAAATTTGAACAAACCTCATTGGACAGTTTTTTCGCGGTGAAATCCTTGATAAAATTACACTCCAAGATTGGTGGAGATTTTACTAGGGTGGAAATTAGCCCCACACCACCTAACTTAACTCATCAACATCGACGATTCAGAAAAGACACTGTGACAGATCAGAATGAATCTAATAATGAACCAAATAGTGCTTTCAGGGGAAATCAAACTGAGCCTGCCAAGGCAAACCCAACTAATGGAGGAACCGAGCGGATTGTTCCTCCGAAACCGGCACCACGTAAAGTACACTCGGTGAATACAACTATTATTACTCAAGCCCTGGTACCATCTAAACCAGTCAATGGGACTGATCATTCTATTTACTCTACCAATTGTGGCTCGGACAATAATGCTAAAGTTGCTAATCTTACTAGAGACAAACCAGCATTGAAAAAGATCCCAAATGCACACCTTCCACCAGGTTGTCAACCATATGTAGTTGTGTTAACTGGGGTCCCTCCCTTGAAGCCTAATAAAAGGGAATCATATGACGAGTTGAAGAACAAGACCTTATATTGGCTTAGAGAGAATAGACCTTTGCCACACTCTGTTAATTGCCAGGTTATTCAGGTCCGAAGAATTAGTTGGCTAGGCACTAGACCGAAAGATATACCAGGGGATTGTATTTTGGTTAATTTTAAGGATCCCTCTGTTGCTCAGCTTGTCTATGGCCAGCACCAAAGAGAAGGGCATTTAGGAATTGGTACCTGTGATCTCAGCTATTTTTACCCTATGCACCGGCCCCAAGATACAAGAGATTCATCTCGATTAGGCCTAATGAATAACAGGTACTCATTCTTTGATCCACCGACCCCAGTAGGAAGAACGTCCCCAGGAAATATGGATGGGGACAAAAACTGGTCATGGTGGGGCAACTGACAAGAAGGAAAAGGCGGCTTACACGAGCCTTTACCTTCCTTGTCCAATAGTCAATCAGGGAACCATTGTATAAAATTGACTATAAATACTCGTGCTATGCCTTCTAAATTTGATACTCAAGGAGGGCTACAGGCTAGAGCTCTGCCTATTAGCCCCCTCGAAGAATATTTAGGAAGGGACATAGTGAATAGTAGCTATGTAAATGCTATTGATAGGCCATTAGTGGTACCCACTGAGTTGCAGGTTTCCGCATCTCCGCGTGAGTCTTCTGATGACCCCAATGAAGGGGTAATATTAGGTCTACCTAGCGTGGGTAATACTTGCCCCAGCACCCTAGCACCATGCAATACAAATCGTGATATCAAAATCTTGTCATGGAATATCGCAGGGTTATCTAGAAACCTATGCGATAGGAATTGGAGCTCCTTTATGGAAGAGTATGATATTATTCTTCTTCAAGAAACTTGGGCAATTAACATGGTGCATAGACTTGGATATAAAGCATTTTATTGCGGGGCAATTGCATCTGTAAGAGGTAGACCCTCAGGGGGCTTGATAGTTTGGATAAAAATATGTCTGAACGTTGTTGTTTCACCCTGTAACATTGGCTCAAAAGATTTGCTCGGGGTGAAGATCACCACAAAGGATACTGGGGACATCTATCTGATAAATATCTATAATAGACCGAATACCCAGAAAAAGAAATCATTGGTTGTGGAACAGTTAAGTTTGTATCTGAGCACCTTAGAGCAGAATTCCAAAATAATTATAGGAGGGGATTTTAACTGTCAATTTGAGCCTGTGTTGGGGCTAGAAAATTTACTAGAAAATGAGGATAGGGCCCATGATATTCCTTGTTTAGATACTGTAAAAGCAGTTAAAAGCTCAGAGGCAGTTATGCAGATTTATGAGCTGATGGTATCTCACAATCTAAGGGCTTGCAATGGTAGAATGGACCCAGACAAACCTTCTAATTATACTTATAGCAAAGGGAACTCTAAATCACTTATTGACTTTGTATTGATCACTGTTAACTTGTGGCACTTGTTGTTGAATTTTACTGTTGTAAACAGATCAGAAAGTGACCATTTCCCTCTACAGGTAGGGTTACTCCCTAAAGCATTCCTATCATTAGACAGTGGACCAAAACCATACAATGAGGTGGGAGAGGTCGAGGTTTCAAATAATAGGAAAGCCCTAAAATGGCCTTATATCCTGGCTAAGGAGGATATACTTATAGGTATTTATAACATCTTTTCTAACACTGTCTCTTCATATAAAGACCTATCTATGGGATCCCACGACGTCCTCAAAATGCATCACCACTTAGTAGAGGAATTAATCCCCCTTCTGAGTAAAACTTGCAGTAATAAAAAAGGCAGTATAAAACGACAATTGGAGCTGGAGACACCATGGTATAACAAACAGTGTCGTCTAGCCAAAGGTAACCTAATTAAAGCCGTAAAATCTAAAGACCAGAAGAGGGTGCGAGAGTGTAGAATTGAATACAAAAAACTCCTCTCTAGAGCAAAAAAAGAGTGGGACGACTCAATCTGGGAAGATCTTTTAAATGCAGCTAGGAAGCACGATCAATGCACCTTCTGGAGCTTGATAACTAAAAACAATAAATCGGGGAGCTCCAATAGAGATTTCTTTCTAGATGAAAAAGTTTGGTATGACCACTTTTTTAAATTATATGATGCAATCGAGGTGCCCCTAGACTTTACCTGCATTGAATTTCCTCCCTCACACTTTAACCCGGAAAAATTCACTATTGATGAGACAACTCGTGCAATAAAGGCAGTTAAGGCGGGTAAGGCGCCAGGGCCTGACAAATTACCAGGCGATCTATTTATTCATGACATCGAAGTATGGTGTCCTTACATTAACTTTTTGTGTAATTCCATTTTGTATGGTACTCCAATCCCGGATTCTTGGAAGGGGGCGGAAATAGTTACCATTTACAAAAAAGGAGACCGTTACAATCCCGGTAACTACAGACCGATAACTTTAATTGATATTTTACAAAAAAATGTTGCCAGACATATTTTAAATCGTCTTTTAGATTGGATAGAGGAAACTAAGATCCTCTCGAAATATCAAGCAGGCTTTAGAATTAGAACAAGCACTGTAGACCAGGTACACAGGTTTATGTGTATTTGTTGGAAATATGTCCAAATAAAGAAGTGCAGTATATATGTGGCATTCATGGATCTACGCGCTGCGTTTGATCTTGTCCCTCGTACCCTGCTGTGGAATACCTTAAGGAACATGGGTGTCCCGGAAGAACTGCTGTCCAACCTCATAAAACTGCACACTGACAACTTTGCAAAAATAAGATGGGGAAGGAATGGTGAACTTACCCGAGCAATTCCAGTTAGACGGGGGGTAAGGCAAGGGTGCGTGCTGGCCCCTACCCTTTTTTCCCTATTCGTAAATGACATCCCCCCCTACCTGGCACAATGTAACCACGATTCCCCCAAATTATGCAATGAGGCAATTACAGCGCTTCTTTTTGCTGATGACACCATTTTAATATCCCAAACTCCCAAAGGTTTACAAAACCTAATTAATCAATTCGATAGATATTGCAATAAGAAGGGGTTAGAAATTAATTCAACCAAAACCAAATATATGGCTATTAATCCACCAAAATCTTTTAAGAAAAACCTGGCACTAAACAACACCAAACTGGAGTACGTAGAACACTTTGATTATTTGGGTATCAGGTTCGATAGTAAACTATCCTGGATAAACCAGCTTGAAAAAAGCAGACTGATACTAAAACATAACTCCCTCCCTATTCTAAAAATCCACGGAGGGAGTTCCTCAAGAGCAATAACACCTGCGATTGAAGTGTTTAAAGCTAAAGCACAAACTGCGGCCCTATATGGTGCCGAGATCTGGGGACCTCACTCAGATCAAACATTCCAGTTAGAGGAAAATGTGTTTTTTAGGCGTTTGCTAAGGCTTCCAAACAGAACACCTTTGGTTCCTGTTTTCTTAGACATTAACCTAAAACGCACAGATTATTTGTGCTGGTTGAGGCCACTGATTTATTGGGTGAGATTATGGACTACCCCGGAACTTGCAGACTACAGAATGGGACTGATGGAAGTCATGAAATTAGATACATACAACTCAATTAAGTGGTTGAGACACATATCTTTATGGCTTACCAAAATAGGCCTCTCGCACTATTGGACAAACCCAACAATAATGCAATCAAACTGTAAAGACCAGGTAAAACTTGCTTTCTGGTATTATATGAACACCAATATATATGAATGTGCCACTGGTTCATTAACAGTCAAGTTTTTGCAATTTAAGGATACCCCCATATTTGAGCAATTCATGGATGAGGTGGAACCACCACTGGCTAAAACCATGTATCTTCAGTATAGGTATGGGGTCCTACAAATAAACGCTAACACCTGTAGGTGGGGAAATCCTAATCCCAATAGGTCTAATTCACTTTGCAAACTGTGTGACTTGAATCAAAGGGAAGATGAGGCACACATCCTTTTCTTTTGCCCAATGTATAGACCTCAACGTATAAAATGGATTAAACCCCTTTGCAAAAACTTGGGCATACGCTCATATAAAGAGGCAGAAAGAATACTTAGATCTTCAACTATTCGCCTGATAACCTTCGGAGTCAGCCGATTTCTCTATAGTATCTGCTTGATAAGAAAAAAGTATGGTCTTAAAACATAGATATAAATCTACTTTTTAATACTGGCTTTTTAAGTATTTATATATTGTATATAGCTGTCTATTCTGTATTTTAACAAATAGGTCTGTTAATCTCCTCAAGGTAAAAATGTAATACAAAAAGTGATAATGTAATGCACTGTACTATGAACTACAATCAACTTGGTGTGAATTGTATATAACTTGATTTGGCATAAGGGACTGTATATTTGAGAATTTTGTAGCTCTTTTTATTGCAACTTAGCTGCTGTTTTCAAAAATTATGTTTAAATGTATTTTCGATGTATTTTTGATGTGTTGGCTTTATGACAAAATGTCGAATAAAAGCTTGGACTACTACTACTACTAATAAGGTGACATTGGTGCTTCCAATCTTTTTTTTAACATTCTTTTTATTCAAGATTTTGTGAATGCGATTACAGTGGCTTTCATGTTCAGGCATACATGTATTACGATTGAACAGTTATAGTTCACTCTGCAATGTCCATTCTTCTGGCTTATCATGATTGGCAAAGTCCACTTGTGACATATCACATTTAGGATTTTCATTATGCGCACAATGCGGCTTGAAGGAACCAACAAGATCCTATTGACTTTTCGTGAGTCGCAATTGTGCTGTTCTGGATAGCATAGCATTAACCATACAACAAGGGAGGGGGTGTGGGAGATCCAAGGGGAAGGTGTGGGAAAGGGAGGGCCTTAGGACGTGCAGTCAGTTCACGTGGTATTGTGAAAGGTCCCATTATCCCTACATTGCAGAGCAACACATCTGTCATAATTGGGCCGTGGAGGGGGCAGCCATGCAGTGTCAGTCAAATGTGCACTTAAGTACTGTTGTAAGGGGCCCCAGAAGTCCCTAGGTCTGGGTTGAGTGGGCAGCAAGTCCCAGAACAATGTGTCTCTCAACCACATCTCTTTTTTTTGGGCCTGTTTCTTGCCCCATGTCATGGCGGTGCATTGTTTGGCGAGCAGCAGGAGCATCGTGCAGAGCCGTCTGTCCTTGTTGGGATTTCCTTCCCGTACCCTAACAGCGCTGTCATGAGAGATCTGTCTATTGGTGTATCCGTCATCTCGTCTATAGCGTCAAACACTGTCTCCCAATATGTGTGGTTCTGGGGGCAGTCCCATGCTAGGTGCAGGAAAGTTGCATCGGGTCTCTACATCTCAGACAGTGCGCCTCTGATGCCAATCCTAGTCTCATGAGCCATCCAGGGGTTCTATATGTGCAATGCATGAAATTGAAATGTATATGGCGCAGCCGATAGTTCAGGGTGAGGGCACGCTCTTGTGCACAGCGGTACGTACATTGTTCCTGCGTGATAGGTGTGCCCAGTGCGATTTCCCATTACTGATGGTCTCAGGTCTCGCATACCAGGGTAGTGTTTTGCATGTCTGTATAGAGGCGCGAGATCAGTGAGGATGGGCGCCTCGGGAATGGTCGGGTGGTGGGTGCGCAGTGCGCATCGCTGCTCGTAGCTAAAAATAAGTCATTCGCTCTAGTACTGTAAGCTCCTGCCCCTCCCAAATCAGATGTGTAGCAATGAAAGTGAGGCCCGGGTGCACGTGTCCCATTTGTGTAAGTTTCATCATTCTGAGTCGGGCACAAGGGCCGGCCTCGGCTAGAAGGGGCAGTCTCGGGAGTTTTATCAAGGGGACTAGAGGGGCGTGCATGATTTTGATTTGGGCCCTCCTTTGCAGGTTCTGCTAGGCCCAGACCGTACATTTCACAGTATCTATCTGTTTCCTGGGTCTGAGTCGTGGTTGGTATAGGGCCATCGGGAAGCGGACTGAGTCCAACTGATCCTTTTCCGGCACTGTGTGATCCATGAACTGTGTATAAAATAAAACAAAGCTTGTTTGTTTGGTTTTCAATGCATTGACAACTTTGTAAATGCTAGATTAACTGAAGCAGATGCGCATTGCCCAGCCAACACTGCAGTTGTGAATCGAACCATATTGTGCCTAGGTCATTAGTGTAGAAATGCCATGGGCATTAAGAGGAGTGATGATTGATGAAGGGTGTGATACATATACACTGAGTCAAGGGAGTAGGCCAAAATACCCCCCCCCCACTTTGAACCATTGCTTTGATAATCTTAAAACTAAGTAAGTGAGAAGCATACCCTGTCCAGAATACCTCTCTTGTTTATTCATCAAAGCATCTATTAATTCATCCTTTCATTCTTCTAAATTCACCGACACCCGCCATGATTTAAACTTTACTTTCTCTCATCCACTCTTTCACCAAATTTCCAATCCATATCTATCCATTCTTTTTTTGAATCATCCTTTGAACCATCCATCTATTTATTCAGTACCTAACCATGCATCCTTTCACCCACCCATACATCCTTTTACTCATATACCTTTTTCACCCATCCTTTCTTTTGACCTTCTGTTCTTTCCCATTTCCATCAAGCCAACGTTTTTAGTGTTCATTATGTGAGCTTTTGGGGAGTTGCAGATAGAAAAGGCCAATAACTTAACCACAGCTGTAGCTGCTAAAGTAGGAGCTTCATGATTAGGAGTTATGACAATGCCTTGTTGCTAGTGAGTATAATAGTAGTTGTCAATATGCAAGCATTGTGATTTGTGACTTACCACCGCTGGTCCCTGCAGCTGCTTCTCACCCTCCAACCAAAGCTTCCCCTGCAGTGGAGTTTGCACTGGCCCTGGTGGTCTGTCCATCTAGAAAAAAACAGTATACATTTTGTAGATGCTAGATATGCCTACTCTTCATTTGTTTAATCAAAATACAACTGCAATACATCACTACAGTTCGGTTAGCAGTATCTTCTATCACATATCGCTCTGGGACTATATTTGGATACTAATGTTGGAAAGCCTGATAGTTAAGCCAACCATAAACCCTTTGTAATGAAGGGGCAAAGCTATAGCCTATGATGATGAATCTGAGTCATTGAAGTGCAATGAAGGGGTGGAATAATGGTCAATGAAATACATATGGTGTTGGTTGGCAAACACAATGGATCCTCATACTTTCCGGCCATGCTGTATTGTAGTGGAAACTGCTGGTATACTGTATAAATAAATTCCACAGCACAATAGTAGGGATGTAGGGAGTGGTCCATGACCATGGCCACTCCCTTGTTAACTGATAAAGCATAAGTAAGAAAAAGAAAGCTTTCTCAACAAGCACAGAAGACAGTAGAGTATCACAAATCTGTTCTTAGTCTTACAGTACCACAAGATCTATAGGGCAGAGGGAAAGATTACTAACAAAGCATAAGAAAACTACAGATTACTACAGATAGACAGGAGAAAGTCAGCTAAAAAAAAACAATGATATATGGAAAAAGGGATAATGCAAATAAAACAAGAATTCAACAAAAATTGAATAGGACAGTTGGAAAAAAGGAAATAAAACAAGGCAAAATTAATAGTTTAAAATAGTGGGCAGAGGTAAAAGTTAGGCAACAAATAACAAATAATAGGATTTACTGGAGTAAGCAGAGCCCTCGGAAGTGTGCTGGTAGTCAGGGCCTCCTCGTCAGCTCCTCCCAGATCCAGCTGAGGCCCGTGGAGGGAGTTACGGTGGGGCAGGAAGGCGGGGTGGAGGAGGGGCAGGGTGGGGGATGCTAAAAACTGGAATATGGATAATTGGATGTAAGTAAACAATTTAACAAATAAACCAAATTTCATAGCGCACCCTGCATCGCAAAATGTGATGCAGTGCATGATACGAAATTCGTTTTAATAATTAAATTGTTTACTTACCTCCAATTATCCATATTCCGGTTTTTAGCATTCCCCACCCTGCCCCTCTCCTGCCCCACCGTAACTCCCTTCACGGGCCGTGGCTGCCCAGATCCACCTCTGCGCTGCCCTTCTTCTTGCCCCTGGGTGCTAATGTAAGAAATAAAAAAGATTAAAAAAACAGATTAGTGTTACGGTTAATTGCCACAAAATATTATGACAGGCAAATGCAATAACATTGTACTTTTCTAAATCATATCGCCTATAGTCCTCAAATCGATACTATTGGCTATCATCGAGTTGGCCATAGTAATCCTAAAATCCTTATTCCAAATTTGCTTAAGGAAAACTACATTTGGAACTAAAGCATTGCAATGAATGATCTTTGATTCTATTCTCATTTCTCTACCCCCCGGATGAACCATCTCAGTCACCCTTCTTTGTAATACACAGATACATACTACACATACCTGTGAGATTGCTTGGGAGTGTACGAGCTACATAAGGAAAAGTCACAGAGAACGCTAACTAACTGGTATTGTTAATTCACTATGGTGGTAGAGGAGTCTGCAATATCTTCTTAAATAATATCAGTCAAAGCTAGCACCAACGGGTGTGATTAGATAGTGGCAAGCACCTGCTCAGCTTAAATTGGATCAAATAATATTCTTAATATAAACTAAACATAACTTACCTCTGAGTGTTAGCAGCATGCTATTCTGGAGAAAAACTTTAGCATTGTAGAACAGTGTCAGAACAAATAATTACTCACCAAGCCCTGCAATTTAGCAGGTTGAGTAGGTCCTGGTCATGTACCAGGATATCTGCCCAGTGCCCCGTCAGCTGCTCCTGGGTGTGCTGGACCAAGGTGGAGTGGCACACACACTTGTGCACCCTCTCCCAATGCAGTTGACACACCTGCAGGAAGTAGCGACACCCAGGCCTGCATCCTGTTGCCATTATGGCAGGGAGGTGATGCTTCATAAAAAAATGAGTGTTGCCACCTATGCCTTAAAAAAGATTGCGGGCTGCACCCCTTGCAAATGCCACTGTCCACAAAGTAGGCAGATTCTGCTGGTTGTTTGGGGCAGGCCTGGCGCCGCTGCTCCCCCTGTTGCCCTGCTCTGACAACACGCTGGGTGAGGTGTAAATAAGAAAAGAAACAATAAAAGGAAGGAAGGAAGTAAGGAAGGAAGAAAGGGGAAAAACCACACAATATAACAATCAATAAAAATGAGGGGTCGCAAAGTTCAATGGGGGAGGATTATATTGAGTAAGTAAGGATTGAAAAAACAGGCACAACACCATGAACAGAAGAGAAAACAAAATGGCTACGCTCATGGTAACTGCATGGCACTGTTCACGCACAATTTCCGGCATGCAAACGCACTGGGTAAGACGTAGAAACGTAATGCAAATGGGTGTGCTGAGCAGCTCTGCCCGCTCATTTTTATTTTTTATTTATTTATTTTATGTTTTATAGAGCGCAAACCAGACCCGTGAGGGTATCAGAGCGCTTTACAGTAGAATCCGGGGAATATATAACAAGGGGGAAGGGGAGTCTAGGGATAAAGGAACAAATAGAAACAGTATATGGTAAAACAAAACAATCATAATAATCGACTACTATACTGGATAGGAGCAGAAACGATGCGATAAACTAGAAAAGCAGTCTCATCACCCAGAGGGGTAGTTCAAAGTACAGTGAGGGTAACATAAAGAAGGCAGCCACAGTAAAGTGCAATGATGATAGGTAAAGTTAGGTTGATGGGGTGACTGTAGTGTGAGCTTTAGGAGAGGAATTTGTCCATTGGGAAAGATTTGGTCTCTTTTTTTAAGTGGGCTACAGACGGTATCCTTCTAATGGCGGGTGGGAGTGAGTTCCATATTCTTGGAGCGGCCCCAGAGAAAGCCGGAATGTATGTTCTTTTTTTCTTGAAGCGAGCGGGTTGGAGCAAAAGGGCACTGGCGGACCGGGAGTTTCTGCTTCCTCCAGATAATACAAGTTTAGAGCTTTAAGGTGGGGCGAGATGTGGTCAAACTTCTTAGAGCCAGTTAGGAGTCTGGCGGCGGCATTGAGGCAGGCTCTCAAGGGTGCCAGAGAGGTCTTGGGAAGGCCTGCGAGAGTGGAGCAACCATATTCTAGTCGAGAGATGACTAAGGCCTGGATAGCTGCTTTTAGATCAGGAGGGTCGAGGAAAGGTTTCAAGTTTCGTAGGTAGTCTAGGTGAAATCTGGCGGTTTTGGCCATCACGTTGATATGGCCCTGCATGCTCAGGTTGCCGTCTAAGGTAATTCACAGGGATTTAGCAGAGTCCACGATGGTGGGAGAACAGTTTAGCGCTGTGATAGCCTTGGTCCAAGCTTGAATGTCTGTATTGGCATTAGCTTTGAGCTGATTGGATGTGAGCCAGTGGACAGTTAGTTTTAGGGCCTCATTCAGGGAGCAGATATCCTCTGGAGAAGAGATATTGATGTAGAGCTGTGTCTCATCGGCACACATGTGGTAGGAGATATTGGCAGTGCACAGCACCTTGGAGAGCGGTTCGAGGTACATTCTGTAATGCCACTCATCTGGCTCTTGTCTGATGAGACAATGCTAGATCTCCTATCTCTCCTAGGGTGGTGCCTGATCAGAGATTTGTCACAGTGAATCACCTGCCACCCCAGAAGGAAAGGGGGCTTTGAGACAATATAGCAAACGGAGAGACTTGTGTGCCTTTGAGAGCAGCCACCATCTTCTTGGTGTTGGACGCACGTCCCTTCTCTGTCCTGGAGAGCTTTTTGTCATATGTGCGTAATGTAGTGCATGGAGAGCTGTACTGCAAATGCAAGTATAGAGGTTATTCAACAAATGAGGAGTCATGAAATATTTCCTCCGCCTTTTGACATGTGTACAAACAAACGCATGATAACAGATCTATTGAATCCTTGGAGTTGAAGCACTCCTGGCAAAATCTATGTTGTGTTTTACCATCACACACTAAGGTACACCTTGTTTGCTCAACACTAGGCACAAGGACCGGAAGAGTGTGCTTTGGATTCTCAGACTTGTTGAGGTCTTTTCTTCAAGCTTTGATCAGCTTGGAACAGCACAGTAAAAGATGGCACATTGTCAGAACCCTCAAAACAAAACCAAATATAGCAGTTTGCAGTGCACAAAATGAAGCTATGAGGCCATTAACAGAAAACAGAACTCCACAGTTGGACTTGGTTAGTGCGAAGACGGAATTTCAAGATGGCCGCAGACTCGGAAGACGAGTCGGCAGTCTAGACGTTCGCTACATTTTAGACCTGAGGCTTTGGTGAAGCGCGCAAGTCCAATCACCTGCGCACTTCACCAGAGTTCTTGAGGAAGGCAGTTGGAGTATTGTGTGCTCTACCTATCTCCTAAACTCATAGTTTTAGGTTAAGGATGAAGTAATTAGAGAGTAAATATCCTTACGTAATACCACGCATTAAAGTGAGTAGTGGAGGTGAGAAATTCAACGGACCGACACCCAGCGAACTTACCGAACTCGGTCTTCGGCGGCTGCTGAAGACATCACACGGCACAGATAAGTGGAGAAATAACAAGCTACTGTATAGAAAAAGAACGAGAGAAAGTGGAGAATTAAGAAAGCATTATATTATAGTTTAAATAGAGAATACGAGTATTAGAAGCTAAAGTTCCAAGTGGGAGATATTAGAGAATGAGAGTTAAGAGAGAAGAGAACTAAATACTTACCCAAGGATGCACTTAAGAATTTCTGGACTGACTCCTGTAAGACAAGAGAAGAAAAGTTAAAAACTAGATAACAGACTTTCATCGGATTTAGACCAAAAGAAATACTGAACATTTAAAGACTCTATGTAGGAGGTGAGAATAGAATAAAAGGAAGAATATCAATAGACCAAAAGATTTAAAATAAAAAGGGTTAATGTTGGACATGTTTATTTGATCCATTTCCCCCTTCCCCCTCTGGGATTCTCGAGGGTCACGTTTTGGAAATACTGACTCTGGATATCCTGGTGAGGGAGTCGGGAAAAGAGCAGCCAACTGTCCTTGTGCAAGCCGTGGAAGAAGAACACTCGAGCCCTTTGACAGAGTGAAATGCCCACGTTATTTAATTGCACCTGAACAGAATGGCTGAGGGAATTATTATGCAAACCTTAGGGTCAGTACTTGAATCAATTCAAAAGGAACTGATAGCTGTTACGGAAGAAATTCGAAGCCTTAAATTAGAGGTGGTGAAATCTAGGAAGGAAACCGCAGATTTAGCACAAAGAATGGGAGAACCATGTGGCACAAGAGGGCAAATCTAGAGTCGTCCGCAGAGGGTTCAAATAGATTAACCACTCAAGTTATCCACTCACTTTCCCCAGTGATTCCTTTGGCCCCTCCTGAGCGAATCAGTGTGTATCCACAGAAAGCGCAAATATTTCTGACACACTGCTCCCTACATTTCATGTGCCGTCCTTCCATTTTCCCTGACGCGCAGTCACGAGTGGCCTTTGCACTGTCTTATCTAAGTGGTGACACAGCAGCGTGGTTGATGCCGTTGGTATCCAGAGATGATCCAATCTTACAGAATTATGAAGAGTTTAAAAAAGAATTCCGCCCAATTTTCAACAGAAGGAGAATTTCCTAAGCAGTGGACAATGAATTGTTGGAATTACGGCAAGGCAATAGAGATCTGGTGGCATATCTTGCTCAGTTTGACAAGCTGGTTGTGGAGACAAGTTGGCCGGAGAGTAAGAAGTCTGCAGTCTTTTATCGCGGATTGCGTGATGAGTTAAAAGACGTTTTGGCACAAATAGCCAATCGGCCCACAGAAATATCCGAATTGGTCGATCTGGTGTTAGAGATTGATTTTCATCAAGGAGAACGAAAAGGTGAAAAGAGAAAATACTTTTTAACCAACAGTGCCCAGGTTTGATTGGGTTCGGTCAGACTACAATACAACAGTAGAAGGTTCATAGAGTTCAGAACCATGCAAATAGGGACAATTCGTGGACAATTTACCAAAGAAGAAAAAGAGAAAAGAAGAGCAGGGAATTTATGCATGTATTGCGGATCAAATGGACACTTTGTAAGAAATTGTCCAAAAAAAAACAAGACCTTGTTTAAACCGAAGGAAAACTTGCAGCACGACCTGTAGGAGGAGTTGGACAGGTGGATGCTAATCAGGAATCAACTCCGAAAGATCATCGGCTAGCAAATACCCTTCAGTCCTCTTCACCTCACCTTGTCTTGCCTTGCCCATGGAAATCAAGTTCCGACAGAAGGTTTTCACAAATGTATATGTAATGTTGGACTCGGTAAACTTTTGTGATCTGAAATTTACATCAAGAGTAGGTTTAAAAGCCTTTCTGAAATCCAAGAGTGACCTGGTAAGAGCTGTGGATGGCACCAACCTTTCGTCCGGACCCATTGTAAGTCACACCGAACCAGTTAAAATGACATCTCCAGAAGGACATGAGGAAATTATTAAATTTAATCTGATTGATGCACCCCAATTTGAACTTATCCTGGGGTTACCTTGGTTAACGGAACACAATCCCACTATCGATTGGAGTGCACAAACCATTGCCATGAGCTCCAATTATTGTAAAGAAAATTGTTTTGAAACAAAAGAACTGAAACAAGAAGGAAACCCTGCACATTATTTGTGCCTAACATGTGGTTCAGTGTGTGTCATCAATTCGCAGGAGATTCCCTTAGAATATCAAGACTTCGAGGATGTTTTTAATGAAAAAGAAGCTGAACAACTACCCCCTCACCGAGTTTATGACTGTACAATAGAACTGGAGCCCGGAGCGAATCTACCCTGCAGTCGTGTCAATGCACTGACGGAGAAAGAACATCAACACTTGAAAGAATATTTGGATAATTATTTGGCAAATGGCTTTATCAGACCCTCTAAGTCTCCAGTGTCTTCACCTTTGCTTTTTGTGCCGAAGAAGGAAGGTGACCTGAGAATGTGTATAGATTATCGCGCCATAAACAAAATCACTAAGAAAAACCATTATCCACTTCCTCTCATCTCAGTTCTATTGGATCAGGTTAAGAGCGCACAAATTTAAACAAAGCTAGACCTGAGAGGGGCTTACCATTTAATCCGGATGAAGGAGGGAGATGAGTGGAAAACTGCCTTCAGAACAAGGTTCGGATTATTTGAATACCAGGTAATGCCATATGGATTGTGCAACGCCCCAGCGGCGTTTCAGCATTTCATTAATGAAATCTAATAATAGGGAGGAAATTTGGGCCCATCGCAGCATGTACAAAAAGGCAATTTGTGACGCCAAGAAGGAATGGGAGGCCTCTATGTGGGAGGAATTGGGATCTGCGCTTAGTACCAATGATTTTAAATCATTCTGGTCCATAGTTGCAACTAGATTTAATGGGCATACTCCCGCATTTGTTCCAAATATTGCCCCTTTAATTTGGGAAAGCCACTTCTGCCATCTTTATGGCATTGCTGAGCCTGGTGAAAAGCCTGTTACTACTCTTGAACCTCAGAAGCCTGGGAGCATTAGTGGGGCTGAACGGGGACGGCTAACTACTGTTCCCTTACGCCCCGCCCCAGTTGAATTCTTTACTCTGGCTGAGGTAGAGACAGCTATAGGCAAGTTGATTCCTAATAAGGCCCCAGGTTTGGATAAACTGCCAGGGGACTTGTTTAGGATGCAACCGAAAATCTGGGCCCCCTATTTGGTTGTTTTGTTTAACGGCATCCTACAGGGAGATGATTTGCCCCCTACCTGGTTAGGAGCTGAAATTGTGCCAGTCTTAAAAAAGGGCTGCCCATTAACCCCCTCTAATTATCGACCGATCAGCCTAATCGATACATCTCAAAAGCTGATGAGAAGGGTTATCCTCGATAGGATCTTAGGGTGGATTGAGGATAATGGGATACTGTCTATACTCCAGGCAGGCTTTAGGGCTGGTACCTCCACTCTAGATCAAATATTTCGCCTGCAGGTCCTGTACTGGAAGACAGCTAAGGTGGAGGGTGGCAGCCTCTACCTTGTGTTCGTGGACCTGCGGGCAGCTTTTGATCTTGTTCCACGTGGAAAATTGTGGAGAGTACCAGCAGACCTGGGCCTCCCGCCCTATTTGCTAGCTATTCTTTCCAGGCTCCATGAAAATAATTTTGCCCAGGTGAGGTGTGGCACGCAGGGCGAACTCACAGACCAATTCCCTGTTCAAAAAGGAGTTCGCCAAGGGTGCGTTCTGGCGCCAACGTTATTCAGTCTCTATATAAATGGCCTTGTGGAACATCTGAATGGTGTAGAAAATAACGATGCCCCTAAACTAGCTACAGGTAGAGTGCCCGCTCTGATGTTCGCAGACAACACTCTGTTGTTGTCTAGAACATCATCGGGCATTCAGAGAATACTTGATGGCTTTGTGGAGTTTTGCGACCTTCGGGGGTTGGAAATCAACCATGGTAAAACAAAATTTATGATTTTTAATCCCCCGAAACGCGTACGCCCAAACCCTGTTTTACATGGTACTCTCCTTGAAAGGGTTAAAACATTTGTTTATTTGGGTGTCACGTTAACAGAGAATTTTGGTTGGAATACACAGATTGCTAAATCCACACTTAAGCTATCCCAGCTAGCGGGGGCATAAGCAAGGTTTACAGGGCGTCTACTTTTAGGCTGGTGTCCCCAGCCCTAGAGATATATTGCCGTCAGGCTAGGTCGGCAGCAACCTATGGGGCTGAACTTTGGGGGCACAAGCAGATTATGAAATTTAAAAAGGTGGAGCAGTCTTTCGTTAGAAATCTAGTTGGGCTACCATCTAGCACGCCATTGATCCCCCTTAGATTTGATCTTGGCATGTAGCCAATAGAGGAGATCATTAGTGCTAGACCAATTATGTTCTGGAAGAGGTTGTGGTCAGTTCCTGAACTGGATGCGTATAGAGCGGAATTCTCTGAGATCTTCCCCCTTCTTAAAAATATAAATATCCCTTGGCTTCAGCATATTAGTGCTGTTAGTACCCATTTAGGTTTTCCTGAACTGTGGGAAACCCCTGAGATTTTTTGCCTTGGGATATCTAAGAAGGAACTTCTTTCTCAGATACGTATATCAAACTACCAATTATTAATGAGCTCTGCATCACTGGGTAAGCTGACATCTGAGTTCCTCCTAGTTAAACCAGAACCTAAAGTTGAGGAATTCATGGACTTAATCGAACCCCCAGTTGCTCAAAAGTTGTATCTACAGTTAAGGCATGGCACTCTTCCAGTTAGGTCTTTTACATCTAAATGGCTAAATCCTAAGAATGAAGTTTGCCCAGCATGTAGCTACAAAACTGAGTATGTAACCCATGTGCTGTTTTTCTGCCCTGCCTATTCTACGATTAGAAAACGTTGGCTAACACCGATCTGTAAGAACCTGGGACTTCTGCACTTTACTCAGGCTTGTAGGATATTGACATATGATACACATTCTACCATTGTGTTTGCGGTCTCTTGTTATTTATTTAATATGTGGCGCAGGAGATACACCTTTTTAGCTTGATTGTTGTATATACAGTTTTTAACGTCATGTATTGTGATAACTTTCAGTTTAATTCTCTTTTTAACATTTTATGACTATTTATTGTCTTATTGTTTGTGCTGATGTATTTTATATGCACTTTTTATGGTCGTTTGACCGAAATAAAAGTTATCAACAACAACATTAATGATGTTTTACGAGAATTCATCGATCAGTGTGCTATCGTTTACATTGACGATTTCTTGATCTATTCAGAGAGTCCACAGAAACATCACGAACAAGTGAGAGGAGTTCTGCAGAAACTCAGGGAAAATCGATTATTTGTCAAGTTGCAAAAGTCTGCTTTCAATGTATCAAAGATGGAATTTTTGGGATTTGCCCTTTCTCCAAAAGGCATGAACATGGATGAGCACAAGATTCAAGCAGTGGTAGAGTGAAAGAAATGCAGAGTTTCATAGGCTTTGCAAACTTCTGTCGGAGATTTATAGAAGAATTTTCCAAAAAGATACTGCCCCTTACCAAGCTGCTCAGTAAAGGTGTCCAATTTGAATGGTCAGAGGAAGCGGAGAAGGCCTTTGTGTTGTTAAAAACAAGTTTTACTTCGGCCCCAGTGTTACTTCATGCTGGTCCATCAGAGCCATTCTATGTGGAAACAGACGCCTCTGACCAAGCCATTTCTTTTTTTTTTTTTTTTTTTTTGGAGCTATGGCAATCAAGATGAGGAGTCAGAAGGGTCGCGCTGCTGGGTCAGGGCAACCCCGGTCTACTTCGGCTCCCTCAAGACTCCAGAAGCAGAACTGATGTGCAGGGTTAGACAAGAGCGAAGACCACTCACCGCAGTGCAGTGCACAGGAACATTTAAGAGGGCTCCTGGTGCTGCTCTCAGTGGGGGGTTCACCTGGGCCCCCTCGCCATGAACGAGACGAGAATAGGGGAGAAAGAGGCTAAGTGGAATCGAGCGCAACAGATGCACAGCGCTAGATCCGCCCACATACAACTCTCCCCGCCGGAACCGGGAACTATGCCACGCTGTGCTCTACCATTACCCTGCTGCATCTGAGAGTCCCAGCTGGTCGTACATTTGCAAGAAACTGACACAGCACTGAACATACGACATGAGTGGGGAAACGAGGACCTCCATGGAAAATATTGAGGTGAGACAGGCTTCCAGCTTCTTTTCACCCTCAGCCATTTTGGGAAAACAACTCCTCTCCACCACCCTGCTGCCATCTTGCCATCCTCTCTTCCACCACCTAACTTACGTTGTCTCCAAGATCCTAGCCAGAAGACCCTGATCTCCTGGGTAAGCCTAGAGCTCCATCTGATGGCCACAAGAAGAAATGCAGGCTACCTTGCTTCTGCTAGCTTAGGCTACAGGTCACTCGGATCCACACTGCCTCTGTGGGTGGTCAAACTGACAAGCAGAGACATCGGGGATGGCGCTCTGGAGCCTATTTGCATGATTCCTGGTTGATGAAATGAAATGAAAAATTATATTTATATAGCGCCAAACTACCCGGGGGCCTCACGGCGCTTTCATTGATTGCTGAGGCGGGCTACCAGGGAAGTTAACACATTTTTGTGTACAAGTGTGTTTTCAGCGCTTTCCTGAAAGCCATTCTGTTTGGGTTTCCTCTCAAGGCGAGGGGAAGGGAGTTCCAGAGCCTAGCAGCCGTTTGGGAAAAAGAGCGACCACCCCACCTTGCTTTGTTGATTTTTGTTGTGGTCGCTAGATGCAGTGATCTGGAGCGGAGGGCTCTGGGGGGGACATAGGGCACAACTAAGGGGAACAGGATGGCAGGGCCCGTTCGATGGAAGGATTTGTGCACAATGCACATGGCCTTGAACTGAGCTCTGGCAGCAACTGGAAGCCAATGAAGATCTTTTAGGGCATGCTTGACTGACTGCCAACGAGAGATGTTGTACAGTAGGCGAGCGGCACAGTTTTGTGTGACCTGGAGCCTATGGGTCACTGCTACCGGAGCTCCTAGGTATAACGCGTTTCCATAATCCAGGCGAGAGAGGATCAAGGCCTGAACCATGATTCTCCTTGCCTGGAGAGGGAGCAAAGGGAGCACTTTACGGAGCATCTTCATAAGCCCCACACATGTAGCAGCTGCTTTGGTGGCTTGAACCGAGAAGTCGAGCGCCTTGTCGAGCCAAATGCCCAGGCTCTTTATCTGTTTGGGGGGGGGAGGGACGCCGAGGCAGGTGGGCCAAATAGAGGCCAAAGGAGTCAGCGGGGAGTTGCCCAGCAGCATAACCTCCGTATTCTCTTGATGCGGGTTGTCTCGGCACGGAGAGGTAAGTGGTGACCCCTGCGCCTCTCCCTCCTGCCGACTGAAAGACATTGAGGCTGGTGACTCATCTGCCTCTCTCTCCTGCTGTCGATCGACGAGCCCTCAATAGTACAACTGGCTACACCCTGGCCCGAGCCACAGGGCCGGCCCCCCTGCTGCAGAGATCGGTCAGTGGCGTCAAATCCTAATCACCGCTTCGTGTGCCCGGACCCCCGCTGACTCCCTGTGTACGGTGGTTGTTGTTGCTGGCATTAGAGACTCAGCCATTTTGTCCTCCAAGCTATCTCCCGGCTGAGTCCACGAGCGCTCTACAAAGGTTATTCCCCCCCGTGTAACTAACCCCCCACAGATTCCCTGTATTCAGTGGATGTTTTCTTTTCTTTTCTTTCCTGGCATGAAATACAACCGCGTTTTTTGCCTCCTGGACAGTTTTTTAACGTAATCCAAGAGCGGATTAAGAAGGATTGTTAACTTGGCTGATTCACTTTGTATCCATTGGCAGCGACTCAACATTATTTGAAACACATCTCTTCCACTACCTCCTTACTCTCATCCTCTTACTTGTTGTGTTAATCCTTTTTATGTGCATTATGTTGTTATACTTGCTGTGTTAATGCTGTTATGTGCATTATGTCCGCATCATGCATTTATATTTTCTATTGCTTGCGCTTTGCTTGTATGCGCCATGTGATATGATGTATTATACCCTCACTATATTGCATCTCATTGTTTTATGTTGCATCAACATACCCCCACTTAACAATTGTCCCCCTGCTGAACCCACCCTCATCTAGTACCGTTTCCACTTGTTGACCACTCGCAAGCCACCCCCTTACCAGTCCCGCGCTTTGCAGTTGTGCTATCTATGCAGCCAACACGCCATCCCGCTCTCTTCCATGACCCACTCCTCTACCATCAACTACTTTGAACTCTCATCCATCCCACTCGGATTGTAAACTTGCCTGATTCTTCTAGTACCGTTTCCACTTGTTGATCACTCGCAAGCCACCCCCCCTTACCAATCCCACGCTTTGCAGCCTGGTTGTCCCTTTATGCATGCTGCCTTTGTTTAGTCTCTCTATTGTCCTATATTGTCCTATACTGTTTTAGTCTCTCTATTGTCCTAGACTGTTGCTTTATCCTGGTGTAATTACAGTGTGATATGCCCCTCTCCATCATGTATGGCGCAGTCTATTGGTTGTGGTGTGCTGTATGCTACATATGAAGTTGTGCTCCATCTCCGCCATATAAGCTGCATCACACTGCATTTATCGTAGCAAATACTCCCACCTATTTCGCATCCCTTTGCTCAGCTCACCCGCATCTAAACTGCTCTGGCCTTAACAGACCACTACTCCTTACCTAATCCCTCTCAAAATATAGTCCAATGGATCCTGCCATCCCCCCAGCTCCATTCTCTCCCAATCATGCCTCCCCTCACCTGCCCCCACACTATCACATCCCCACCCATCCTGAAGCTCTGCCCCAACTCTTGGTCCATCCTCTACCCTCCCCATCTCTCTAAACATGGGAAGAAAAACTTTAAACACAAACTTCTCTGTCAGCATCCAGAAATCCTATTTGCGGACCACCACAACAGCCTCAACTCATCCGTCACCACTAACTACATCTTCTTCTCCAAGCGCCCTTCTAAATGGAAAAGCCTCTTTCTTCAACACCTCCCTATCACCACCTCCGGCAAGATCCTTTACAGTCTGAAACTCGCCACCACCCCATCTGCCGCCTTTACGGGTGAAATAGATATTTCCATTTTCAAGTCTGGTAACATTCTCATGCAAGCCTCCGAAATCCACCTATGCATCTTTGAACTCCGCTTTCATGCTCTTTCATAACTCCTTTTACAACCCACGAACGCTCCCCTATCACCCCCTCCACCACGCGACCCTTCACCTCTCTCCTGTTCCCCTGCCTCCCAGTCTCTTCTCTTGAACTCACCCCAACCCCAGGGTCCATCACTATCCACTGTTTCTCCCACCCCCCTTCTTTACTTTCGGTCTTACAGCCCACGCCTTCCATCTATGTTATCGATTCCCTATCTCTTCTGTCCACTAGTGCCCCCAACTCCCCCACTACCCCCAACGCCCAATCCCCCAGCCCCCCTTTCCCTCTCACAAACTTACCCACTCTTGAGCCCAACCTCCTCTCCTACCCCCGATTCTCCCCACATACTAATAACGAAGTTTCTTTTACACCCCCATCTCCCTCTGAATTGCACCTCACCCCACCCTCTGATGCACTTCTCCCTCGCCCTCCCCGCGTAACGTCCCCCCTTGGCCCCTTATTACTTCCCACATCCCTCACTCCGATTCCTCCCTCCCACACTCCTTCGTTCTCTCATGCAAACCCAAAAGACACAAGAGACGCCACTCCCTCTATCTCCCTGTCCCTTTCTCCTGTCGTGTATTTCTATAGGTTCTGAATCGATCCCCCTATTCCTGACCATATTCTGGTTAACCTACCTAGCTAGTTAACTAACAGTCAGCCCATGAGGCAAGAAATCCCCCATGATGCAGATACCGTTATCTGACGCAGTCACACTACGGCACAGGAACGTGTTATCTGATTAGGTCATAACGCTTGAGATCTAATTAGACAAGCGACATTCCTCCAGCCCCTGATAAGGCATACGACGTTCTCATAACAAATCAAACCTATGACAACCTGGATAATCCGTGCGGCCATTGTTTTGATTTCACAGAGAACTTTAGTAAAGAATGTGCTAATGAGCAAGTCGTATGACATCTTTATTGACGTACCTATGTCCATCCTTACGTCAATCCCGGCACCTTTAAGGTATAAATATTGCCGACCTTGCCCTATGCAAACACACGCGTGGTGACAAGACGGAGCAGCCATACTTGCCGAAGCAGAGAGCAGAAGCAGACCCCGCAGGCAGCAGCCCCGCCTTCCTGACGCGCTGAGAGACGCGCTGCTATCTCAAGCCGAGAGACCCAGCACCGGCGCTTCCGGGCAGCCCTCGCAGGCAGCCTGGAATATCGAGAGCAGAGAAAGAGATACCATTCCTCATTCATCCTAAATTCCAGGTACAGAACTGAATAACCCCTCCTAGAGAATTCTTTAGTTATTCACTTGGCAAAAACAAACTTAACTTAAACTGTAACTTTCTATTCCCGCCCACGTATTAGACTTAGGTCAGGTACACGGGGTAGGCGTATTTAGAAACACCAGTTGAGTACGTTTAGTCAAATGTATATGTGTATGTAAATATATTTTAATCATTTTAAAACATCATATGGCTCAGAAACCATATCAATGTTTTTACAGTATTATTTTATACTATTGCTTTTAATGTATGCACTTTACTTAACTATAAGTATTGCAATAATATCGATCCATTTCTCTTGTACGAGAAAAGAGACTGATCAATAAATAACATCTTTTATTGAACACGCCCGTCTCTTCCTTTTCTCTACATTCTGATGAGACTAAGAATGCACGTACTGACTGAGTAAAATAATTGCCTTGTGCTCACACGACTCTTGAGATTGACTCTTGATTAGGGGAGAGCAAAGTTGTCATGTTCTATGGTTGTCAGAAACTAAATCCCTTCTTGTCTAATCAGGGGAGTTAATCCTTCCTTGAACATTCGAGAAAGTTTCTAGCGAACTCTGAGCTTAGCTGGCAAACCCAAAAATTAAGTCTAGTATCGACAGTAGTAGACCTAGTTAACGTCTGGTCTAGGCCTTTACTGCCGTAGGTACTATTCCAATGCGCAGAGCCTATTGGGAAAATAGGAGCTACACTACATGGCGCCCAACGCGTTTGGAAAGGGCGATAAAACTAACGTAAGACATTTAGAGTAACTCAGTCGTGCTTTCTCACTCAGACCCCTTTTTCCAAATACTCCAAAGACGTCTGGAGTGGGTGAAAGGTTATAATATCCTCCAAAACCTCGCAGGAGGGAACTCCTATATATGGTTCTTGGTCTAAGTCAACGTTGAAGGATACACTGTTCCAAAATATTGTGCATCTAATCTCTGTTTCCATAAAGAAACCTGATCTGCAAATAAACATAATACCATCCTGTCAGCAAAATGGACAGCGATGAAGAACGAGAGGTTACTAGATTAGCTACTGAAATAGCAGATGCTGATGCTACCATGCAAGCAGCAGACGCGGATATAATACTCATTCCGGTCGCCAAAAGGAGATCTATAACCTTAAAACTTATAGAAAATGGACTGACACCTAGAGGTGGCACAGTCATATTCGTAATCGAGGCACACGAATATCGGCAGACAGAGGTATACTATACATGGATACATTTTCCAGCAGCTAATACTATAACAAAGTACTTCCACTATTACAAAGTAGAGGAACCTCCTAATGAGTACACTCCTTTCGAGGAGGTGGAAGTACCACTCAAATTCCAAGAGCATTTGCTCTTATTTGATGGCGCCCTAAAACATAATAATCACATTACAAGGCTCGGTCCTTTAGGAAGACCAGGAGCAACGTGGCCGGTCTTAGCCGGATACACACCATATCCAGACATCGAAAGAATGCCTGCAGCAGAGCTGTTAATACAGCTAAAACAACTACTAAAAATTCACAGACAATTAGTTCAGTATGTAATGCGGACTTCAACAATTCAGCCAGCGATTAAACTTCCACAGCTGACCCCTCACCAGGGGAACACAAATAAAATTACACCACAGAACATCCAATCCTGCCTAGGTAAAGTTCCGGCTAAACGGGAACAGATACCATTCTGGTTGGCACAGAAAATTACCCAAATAGAGGCGGTGTTTCCTGACACCACCCCGCTGGAAAAACACAGGATTCTGACTATATGTCTCCCAATGGGAATCGCACCACACATTGAGGACTGTGACACTTGGGGTACAGTCTTTGCTTCCATCTACACAAAAACGCACGGTGTTCCATCCATTTCGGTAATACCAGATGTGCTAAAACAAATTCAAGATGAATACGGTCCAGAACCTGCTTTAACTCTTGGTATGAAATTACTAAAAGACTTCAAGCAGGTCTCGGCTATATTACTAGCCAACATAAAGGGTGAAGCAGCAAACGTGGCGATCCGCCAGAGGTTAAAAGAGACAGATATAGCAGACCAACCAGCTGAAATTGCCAGAATCATAGAAAAATCGGTATACACCCATTACAACGCATTTTTTACAACGCACTACCATTACAACGGAACTTTTACAACGCAAATACTATTACAACGCATTTATTTACAACGCATGTTTTTACAACGCAGGTACTTTTACAACGCATACCATTACAACGTAAGTATTGGTAAGTATATAATTATATTTAAAATGTTATATGTTAGGTTTTTTTTAAAGGGGTATTTTTAGGGTTCAGGGTCAGTTTTGTGTTTTTGGGTAAAGGGGTATTTTTATGGTTCAGGGTCAGTTTGGGGTTTTTGGGTAAAGGGGTATTTTTAGGGTTCAGGGTCAGTTTTGGGTTTTTGGGTAAAAGGGTATTTTTAGGGTTCAGGGTCAGTTTTGGGTTTTTGGGTAAAGGGGTATTTTTAGGGTTCAGGGTCAGTTTTGGGTTTTTGGGTAAAGGGGTATTTTTAGGGTTCAGGGTCAGTTTTGGGTTTTTGGGTAAAGGGGTATTTTTAGGGTTCAGGGTCAGTTTTCAGTTTTTGGGTAAAGGGGTATTTTTAGGGTTTAGGGTCAGTTTTCAGTTTTTGGGTAAAGGGGTATTTTTAGGGTTCAGGGTCAGTTTTCAGTTTTTGGGTAAAGGGGTATTTTTAGGGTTTAGGGTCAGTTTTCAGTTTTTGGGTAAAGGGGTATTTTTAGGGTTCAGGGTCAGTTTTCAGTTTTTGGGTAAAGGGGTATTTTTAGGGTTCAGGGTCAGTTTTCAGTTTTTGGGTAAAGGGGTATTTTTAGGGTTTAGGGTGAGTTTTCAGTTTTTGGGTAAAGGGGTATTTTTTGGGTTCAGGGTCAGTTTTGGGTTTTTGGGTAAAAGGGTATTTTTAGGGTTCAGGGTCAGTTTTGGGTTTTTGGGTAAAGGGGTATTTTTAGGGTTCAGGGTCAGTTTTGGGAATTTTAGATAAAGGAGTACAAGAAAAAAATAAAATAAAAATAAATATAAATTAAATTAATTAAATAAAATTAAATTAAATTAAATTAAATTAAATACAATTACATTAAATAAAAATAATTTTAAATAATATACAATTAAAAAAAATATATATACTTACCAATACTTACGTTGTAATGGTATGCGTTGTAAAGGTACCTGCGTTGTAAAAAACTGCGTTGTAAATACATGCGTTGTAATAGTATTTGCGTTGTAAAAGTCCCGTTGTAACGGTATGCGTTGTAAAAGTATGCGTTTTAACGTCATACATCCAGAAAAATCCTATGAAGAACTAGGCAGAGATAGTCTAGGTGGAATACCAGTAAAACCGCAACTGACTACAAGTCCAGAAAAAATGTTTTTTAATAATAATAATAATTCACCAAAAAAGAACTGGGATGGGAACAAACAATCCAATCCAAAAGAAAAGAAATTCCAGTCCAGAGGAAGGTCTCCTAGGCGAAGAGAGAAATCTCCAAACCCGAGACAAAAGTCACCTCAGAGTGAACCCTCTGGGAATAGATATAACCTTAGAAATAGGGATAATATTAAAAAACCTGATAGATATCAAGACATTGATACACGCCCCTCTCAATCTTTTCAGAATTCCTTGCAGAAATCGGAAAGAAGAGGACGATCAGAAGAGCACGCCAAGTCCAAAGACAAGGAACCTGCTCAACTGAAAAAGAAATTACAATTTCCAAAAAAGAAGGTAGCCAGTATCAAGGTAGTTAACAATGCCGAGAATACTGAGGACACAACTGAAAAACGGAGAATGGGCTCAGACAATGCTAGACAGCGCAGCAGAGGTGAGCATAGCTCGCAAAGTCCTTATGGATCATCTGGAGACAGTGGACACGAATGAATACCTTCAAGTGGAAACTGCAGATACCAGAGTTAGCAAGCCCCACAAAATATACGAGATAACATTACGTATAGAGGGAGATAAGACTAGGAAAATAAGGGGACTATTTTGGGATAACCTCTCAAAGGGTTATGACATACTTCTAGCTGAAAAAGACTGGCCACCAGAGTTTGTCAGGGAGTGCCCTCATGGCGAAGAAGTAATTATGCCTGCCTTCTCGAATCAAATCCCGATTCATAAAAAATACACACTTGCTAGAAAGTGGGCAGTGGCCTTAGCACCTGCTTTATATAAAAATCATGTAGGATGGGATGAGGATTCTCCTCCTCACAAAATCCAGTTAAAATCACAACCAACTGCACAAAGGCAGTACCCAATTAAGCAAGAAGCTAAAAAACAAGTAAATGAAATACTAGATCAGCTAGAATACCAGGGGGTGATTGAAACTTGCACCTCACAAATGAACAACCCTTTGTTTCCGGTCTCCAAACCAGACAATTCATATCGTCTAGTTTTGGATTACCGACACCTTAACACATGTTGCAAAACTTTTGCAGTGCAAAACTCACACAGTGCTGCACTAATGAATAACATAGTGCGCAAAAAATACAAAACAACCTTGGACATCTCCAACGGATTCTTTTGTCAAAACATAGCACCAGAGAGCAGATATTTAACAGCTTTCTCAGTAAATGGCACTCAAAAACAATTCTGTCGGTTAGCCCAGGGGTACAAGAATAGCCCGGGGGTATTCTCAGCGAGAATAACAGAATTACTACAACAATATGATGATGAAGCATTATCTTATGTCGATGACATTTACTTAACAGATGATGACTTGGAAACTCACTTGAAAGGAGTGAACACCATAATACTTGGTTTCGCTGCAGAGGGTTACAAATTCAACTTCAAAAAATCCAGAATTGCCCATCTGACAGTCCTATTCTTAGGATATGAGTTATCAAGTGAAGGCAAAAGCCTGGCAGACAATTTCCTAGAGAAATGTGCCGTAATCCAAGCTCCTAAAACACTAAAAAACCTACAGTCAATTCTAGGCTTCCTAAATTTCGGAAGAACTTACATTGCAAATTACGCAGAAAGGGTCAAACCCCTTTACGATCTAATTAAACCAGACTTTAAAAGATCCAGTTGGACTCAAACACACACAGAAATTTTGAGATCCTTACAAACAGACATGCTAATTAAAACAAAATTAGAAACCCGTGATAATACACGCAACCTTGTGATCCGAGTCATCCCAGGGAGATGCGGATTCACATACCTGACCTCTAATGAGGGAGAAAAGGTACCAATTGCATTCAAATCACACTTGTACACAAAAGCTGAACAGAGATTCAGCAACAAAGGAAAAATTGTTCAAGCAGTTCAAACCGCAATAGCTAGAGAAAAAGACATAGCTGACGGTAGACATATCACAGTCAGAACAGCTGAATCAGCATTTGAAGCATTAACAACACCGTGTAATTTACCAACAACAACATTGGATCCAGAATGGTTACAATGGGTAAATTCAATCACAACGGACAAAGTATACTACTTCTTTGATCCAGAACTAGAAGAATTAAAAAATCTAAAATATGAAAAGACGTATCCTCTGCCAATCGACATTCTGCCTCTACGACATTACGCCTGTGTAATCTATACAGACGGACATGCTCAACCCTCCGTTTGGGGAGAACATGCATACAATCCCACATGTGAGATCACAAAAGAAGTGTGGCGCGGAGGTAAACTAAGACCTCTATTAACAAAATCACACTCAGTAGAAACAAATTCAGAAATGCAAACTGAAATAATAGCTTTGAAAATGGCGCTAGATAATGCGGATCGCGAATTCCCGACACTTATAGTGTCAGATTCATATTTCTGCGTCAAAGCATATAACAAGGATTTGCAGACATGGATTCAGAACGGTTACAAAGATGACACAGATGCACCAATAAAGCAGAGACTTCTCTGGGAACAAGTAGCTCTTTTTAAGAAAGAACTACCAAAGACTCACGTGACTCACTCACTGAGTCATCAACGTGATGGCGTTCACGTTGTGGGGAATTCATTGGCTGAAACAGCCGCAGCGGCAGCCACTAAATCGGCTCCCGTAGATCGAAAAAAGCGTACATTAAAATACATTGACGGTGAAACATTGCTGGCGGTGAAAACGTCATCAAAAGGCGACTGCTCAGCGTTACCGATCAACTATCCACTCAATTATACATACATAATCGATGCAAACTCCGTCCCTTTTGCTCGAATCCCTGGAGTGGGGGATAGAGTGATTCCAAACATGGACAGGAGACACTTGTTAATCGCAGACGCACACATGGGCGAGGGTCACAGACACCTTAAATTAAAAGATTCTCTGGAAGAATTACAATCACGGTACTGGTGGCCAGGCATGAGCCTGCACTACACCATGTTTGTAAAAAACTGCCCAAACTGCAACAGAGATCGCAGAGGGGAGAGAAGCAGTTTAATACCTCGTCGAATCATGGCAGATAACATCACCACTAAAAAGAATGGCTTGCGATTAACATATACAGGCTAGTTCCCACTTATAATGTAGATCCACAGCACTCGGCTGACGTCCGGACTGTTATACAAGATTTGCGAGTCTAAATGGCATATACGCTAAGAGCATGCTACGTTCAACCATTTTTTTCTTTTTCTCAGGCAATCCAGCCTGGGGGGGGAAAGAATGGCCAAATGAGCACAGCCCAGCGGGAATCTTCTCACTTCCTTCCTGAGGGTATGGGATGGTGTAAAGAAAAAACCAAGACAGAAAGCAATCTATAATAGAAAGGATATTAGGTTCGGGAGCTGGGTGGGTCAAACATCTAATAAGTGTCCAACGTAGTCTAAATAACTTGCCAAGAAATTCTCTGAAGGGATTCAGTCCGTACGAATTATTATTCGGAACTAGGATGTTGATCTCTGACCTTGATAGTCAGACTTCAGTGGTAATAGAAAAAAGCTTTGATGTCAAAGACCGTTTGGCTATTTTGCAGGACTTAAACAAAACAAGAAAAGACCTGAGCAACATACAGTTGAAACAACAGCCAACAACCACTGAAGAATCACCACCTGTCCCAGCAAGACCTGTCTGGATTCCAAAAGTCGGGGATCTAGTCAGGGAGAAGATCGCGGTAAAGAAGGAATTTGGGCCTTCTTACAGAAAAGCAGTTCCTGTCTTGTCTGTCAACGGGACAAGATCAGTTGTACTACCGCCACTTGCTGGAAAAAAGGAGAACCGAGTTGTATCAATCGACCTGGTAAAACCACAACATGTGGCCAATAACAAACAGTAGGCCAAGTGGACTCCCAATAAGTAGCAGAACACCAAGGTTTGCTACCAGTACAGAGGTCCTAACAAAGAGGCTCATCACTTTCGAAACGCCTACAGAAGAACAACAAGGACTATGCAACAATGCAATAGAACTTAGACCTCTGAAAACCCAAATAAAGACATTTAGCAGAGACACACCAATCTATACTGAAGTACCAAGTGAAAATGCAAAAAACAAAAATCCTGAACCAATTGGAACAATTGACAGAACTGCATCCGGTTACTTCATCAACTTCGATGATTCCTCTGAAGGCTTCAGCGAACAAAAGACACAGCCATCATCAAAATCCTTTAAAGACAAAGCGAAGGAACTTTTGAAACAACTAAAAGAAACATATCTGATTTCTCCATGGATTGAATTTTGGGTGGGTTTTGGTGCATTTATCCTCATACTTTGGCTCATCATGGTATTTACTTTGGGACGCTTCATTGAGGGAAAATATGCTAAAATGGACACAGCAAGTCAGAACATCAACTTGGTCCTCAAACCACACACATCTTCACACGTCGAGAAACGAGAACTTTCTTCAGAACTTTCTTCAGCCAACTTCACAGCAATTCCAATACCTGGTGGGGTAGCCTGGGACAACACTGACTATGAAATTTATGGTCCGGTCGAGATCCTGAAATATCCACACCAAATTAAGATCTCTTTGAGTGACTTTGCGAAACCAAACTCATTTGCTGATGATTGGGACTTTGAAAGTATAAACAATATGATGTCTGACTTAGTACTGTCTGCTAAATTTACAAAACATGATTATTTGCAAGGTTCTACAAATTATGATAGTATGTATTGCTATAACCACTATGGTAACCATTTCTTGCATAAATCTGCACAACCTAGAAATGTTTTAAATTTTAATCAATGGGAACATTGTGCTACACCTCCAAAAGGGAGCTCTAGAACCGTTTATGACAAATATTCATACTTTCAAGGTTTTAACACTAGTAATGCTGAAACATTTTATTACAAATTGTCAAACAAGACAGGGACCAAAACCATGATAACCAACACAAAATTGATTTATTCTGATTCATTCTTTGAAAAAATGAATACTTTTGGATTCGATTATTGGGACAAAAATGTTGATTTGAAAAGTGTTTGGGGCACAAAAGAATGGCAAGTACAGGGTATAGAAGCTTTGTTTAGAGCCTGCATGATCCCAGAACAAATGATATTTTTAAATGACACTGTTCAACAAACCACCTGTCTTGGCTTAGCCAAAATCAAAGATTTAAATAACCCGTCTATTCCAAAGCCAACAATGTTTAGCAATAACTCTGATACAGATGAAGGAATAGACATAAACCATATACTTAACCAAAACAGAACAAATCCTGATTGGAAACAATGGTTGATATGGCCCACAGATACAAATAACTGTCAAGATAGATTCCTGAATAAAACACAGGGTTTCAAAATGACCAGGCCAGACCCTAGATATCCCCAAAGACATCATCCAGGGATAATAACAACCTACAGTGTGGGCAAATTATGCCTTCAATGGCTACAAACTTCCACACTGCCTGAAATTAAGCAACACCTAACTTTACTTACTGATGGTGCTGACTTGCGTGATTTCATAATGGGACCACGCAAACAGCGTCAAAAGCGTTTCATAGCAGCCTCTGTATATGCAGCATACAATGAGGCCTGGAAGGTTACTCAAATTGAGACAGCAGAAAGAATACGGGAAATTGACCGTATCAATTTGGAAAAATCACTTTCTGTAGTGGACAATGGGTTAATGACTCTGTCCTCCAGAATATTTTCATTGGACAGCATTGTGTCTTCAGCAATCGATATATTATCGCAAGACTTACTGTTATTACAACATGGTCAGTCACAATTGCGCTCTATTGTACAGCTTGGCTGGACGTTACAAAATCTGCGTTCAGGCTATGTGCCTTGGCGTTTAATCAACACAACGTCACTATTCCAAATCTTTAACCTTACTGATAGACAAATCGGTATGGCGCAGAAGGGTGCTGATTATACAATCTTGAGCATTGAAAAACTAGAGAGATTACCGTTGACAATGTCAGAACGACCTGTCAGTGAATGGATAATCCACGGAATCATAAATATTCCAATCTCAACCTTCAGGTTTCAATACTGCCAAAAATATATACAGGCTGGCATGTACGAGAAATTGGGAAAGGGGTACCTTAAAACAACTTGGAACCTGCCCTATTCACATGCATGTGTCAGTAACAAAGGACAGAAAGTGTTTCTTAGTGGCAACAATTGTGCTATGTCACTAAGCGGCACGCTTCTGTGTAACGGTATTAGTTTGCACGGAGCCTGTGAAGGGATTTCATACAACCTTTCATGTCACCAGCAAGGCGCACCTGCAACTGAAATAGAACCATTCTTTCAAAGACTCTATAATGGGAGTTACATTCTTATTGTAGACCGCAGATGTTGTAGTCTTATGCCCGGGACTCCTTATCTCGTCACTACGACGGCGAAGGTCAAGTGCTGTGGACGTTCTTTGTTCCCCAGCTCCTTTCCAGACAGGGAGGCGAGGGCATGGCCCAGTTTGAAAATTACTTCTATTCGAATAGACACTTTAAGCAGAATGAAAACAGTGCTTCTTCAGACGCCTACAAGGCTCACGTCATCTAAAGAAACGTATGATCTACAAGTCGCAAGGACGACTGCAGAGATACATACATTATTATCAACCAATTCCCCCGTACATTTCGCGGAAATCCTGAGCGAAATCTTAAATATTTCTGATACCACTGGGGTCTCAAAGGTATTTAAGAGAGTATTTTCGATGGCATTAACACCATTCAAAGCCATACTGGGTATTTTTCCAGATTTCGTCCATTCGATTTTTGGCGGACTTCCCTTGATCCTGGGACTAATTGCAGGAATCCTATTCCTAGTCCTTATTTTTCGTTATGGCAACCCATGTCACAGAACAAACTCTCACGACAATGGAAGAAACGATCCTAGCCATTGGATACCGGGACCGGATATCAAAAATCCTGGGACTTTCCCGGCTTAGAGACCTAAACATGACTTGGTTTCTATCATTTCGACCAATGTGGCAAAGGTGTGTTTTACCTGTACTAAGGTGTCTGCTATGCGGAGAAGAATGCGTGTTAGACACCTGTCTGACGCTACAATCGGATGCGCCGGTGGATGCAGATACACTGTTGGTTCCTACCAAGGTTCACGCACTGTGCTGCCCTCAAAGGCTGCCAATTCTGATGACGGCATTCCTGGAATCTTCACCACTGCGATTGAAGAGTAGTGAAGTTCAAGATGAAAGCAGCATCGAACAGGTACGACCTTCTGTCAGCAATGCAAATCAGAATGTCAATGCAGACAATCATGCGCATGAATGCATGGTTACACCTATTTCCGACTTAGTGGAACTTTCCCATGAAGCTGTTGACAGTTTTTTCGAAAGCCTGAATGATATGATGTTCTCTCCGGAACAGAAAAAGAGACTTTTGAGTAAACTCGCACACGGCGTTCCCTGAATCCGGCCTTCAACTTAAAAAATAAAGTCACATGAACAATTACAATCCAGTTCACGGACAGCAACCTTTTTCAGCAAGCCCTTAAAATATTTTTATATATATTTTTCCCCGGGACACTGATCTTCTGCTTAAAGTAAGAAACTATTCCTAGAGAACTAAGATTTCTATTTTTTTAGATACTTTATAGACTTTATATAGACTTTAGCTGCCCGCTGGTATGTTCACAATATATTTTATGTGATGAAATGGTTTCGACTTTTTTTCTGTATAGCCATATTAAGAGCCATTTCATGTGTATTTCTCATATACCAAAAAGCAATAATGCATAACAATGCATGTTTACTTTTGCATTTAATTCATAGCTTAAGTGCATACTATATATATGACTGCAATTTTTCAGTATATTTGAAAATTTCAAAATGCATTTATGTATTTTGGGGTGGTAAGGTATACACTATACTCTATAGTATGTTGTACTATGTTATACTATGCATAGATTAGTAGATATGACCATAGTTAGCGTGGAGTGGGTGTCGTGTATTTCTATAGGTTCTGAATCGATCCCCCTATTCCTGACCATATTCTGGTTAACCTACCTAGCTAGTTAACTAACAGTCAGCCCATGAGGCAAGAAATCCCCCATGATGCAGATACCGTTATCTGACGCAGTCACACTACGGCACAGGAACGTGTTATCTGATTAGGTCATAACGCTTGAGATCTAATTAGACAAGCGACATTCCTCCAGCCCCTGATAAGGCATACGACGTTCTCATAACAAATCAAACCTATGACAACCTGGATAATCCGTGCGGCCATTGTTTTGATTTCACAGAGAACTTTAGTAAAGAATGTGCTAACGAGCAAGTCGTATGACATCTTTATTGACGTACCTATGTCCATCCTTACGTCAATCCCGGCACCTTTAAGGTATAAATATTGCCGACCTTGCCCTATGCAAACACACGCGTGGTGACAAGACGGAGCAGCCATACTTGCCGAAGCAGAGAGCAGAAGCAGACCCCGCAGGCAGCAGCCCCGCCTTCCTGACGCGCTGAGAGACGCGCTGCTATCTCAAGCCGAGAGACCCAGCACCGGCGCTTCCGGGCAGCCCTCGCAGGCAGCCTGGAATATCGAGAGCAGAGAAAGAGATACCATTCCTCATTCATCCTAAATTCCAGGTACAGAACTGAATAACCCCTCCTAGAGAATTCTTTAGTTATTCACTTGGCAAAAACAAACTTAACTTAAACTGTAACTTTCTATTCCCGCCCACGTATTAGACTTAGGTCAGGTACACGGGGTAGGCGTATTTAGAAACACCAGTTGAGTACGTTTAGTCAAATGTATATGTGTATGTAAATATATTTTAATCATTTTAAAACATCATATGGCTCAGAAACCATATCAATGTTTTTACAGTATTATTTTATACTATTGCTTTTAATGTATGCACTTTACTTAACTATAAGTATTGCAATAATATCGATCCATTTCTCTTGTACGAGAAAAGAGACTGATCAATAAATAACATCTTTTATTGAACACGCCCGTCTCTTCCTTTTCTCTACATTCTGATGAGACTAAGAATGCACGTACTGACTGAGTAAAATAATTGCCTTGTGCTCACACGACTCTTGAGATTGACTCTTGATTAGGGGAGAGCAAAGTTGTCATGTTCTATGGTTGTCAGAAACTAAATCCCTTCTTGTCTAATCAGGGGAGTTAATCCTTCCTTGAACATTCGAGAAAGTTTCTAGCGAACTCTGAGCTTAGCTGGCAAACCCAAAAATTAAGTCTAGTATCAACAGTAGTAGACCTAGTTAACGTCTGGTCTAGGCCTTTACTGCCGTAGGTACTATTCCAATGCGCAGAGCCTATTGGGAAAATAGGAGCTACACTACACTCCAATCCTTCTACCCAATTCGAACTCCCCACCCCGTCTATCTCCTGTGCCCCCGCTCTCCCCAATGACGATCCTCCCCCTCAACACAACTCTGGTGTCCTCCCTCCCCCAGGCTATCCCCCATCCCCCCTTCTATCTCCGACCCTTAGACCGCTCTAACCCCTCTAACTTCATTAACAATATTGAACCACTTCATTCCTCACTTCTTACCCAATCACTCCTTAATGTTGAACTTCTCCTATCATCCCTTGCCATTGAACTCACCTCCCTTAGAACTGATGTCTCACTCCTCACCAAAGCCCACTCCTTGGTTCATGCCCCCACATCGATCCCTTCACATTACACCATCCCCTCTTCTATACACTCCAACACCCCTCCCCACAACCTCCCTACAAACTGCCCACATGACATTGTTGCCAACACCCACACTCCACCTGGCACTGCTACCAACACCAACATTACCCCTTGCCCACCCCTCCCCCTAAATGGATCTACCCTATCCGAACCCACTGAAACTACCAAAATCATCCCCCCTTCTATACCATCACGCCCCCCTCCCCAGCCTGACACCTGCACGACAGCCCTAGAAGGTAACTCTCATACTAGCGCTCTCTTCTCTCCATCACCATCCTTTCCCTCCACTCCCCTTAACCATCAGTTCACTATCCCAGTTCTCATTGGTACAAGCAGACTCCCTCTACTTCCGGCATCACCTAGACCCCACCGATAACTCAGACCTGTCCCCCCTGTCCCCCTCCAAACTGCCCAACCCCACCCCCTTCTCGTGCATGCTGATTAACTGCCGATCCGCCTCCTGCCACGCGACTGAGATTGCGGAAACCATTCTCCGCGATAACATTGACATAGCATTCCTTACTGAAACCTGGCTCAGCCCTAACTCCACCCTTGTTCTCGACCTGCTGATCCCCCCTGGTTATTCCATCATCAAGAAACATAGAAGTGAGCAAATAGGAGGTGGTCTTGCCCTAATCTTTAAAGAAGATCTTAATCTTTCAACAGTCCAGGTGCAAGACCCTTCCACATTTGAGTACCTATGCGCTGACATCAACATTCCAGGCTCCCCCTCCATTAGGCTTCACACTATCTACCACCCTCCTGGTAATTCTATCGCCTTTACAGAAGAGATGTCTGATCTTATCACCCAAGCATCGCTCTCCCACTCTAAATCTCTTTGTTGGGAACTACAACATCCACTGGAATAAAAAATAACGACCCCGCAGTCTCCCTATTTAACGGCATCATGGGCCTCACTGATCTGACCTGACTCAACTCTGCCAATCCCCAACTTATGCCAAAGGTGTCACCCTTGATGTGATTCTGACCTGCAAGGATCTGGCCTCCCTCTCTAACATCCTTCCTGTTCACTGGTCCGACCACCACCTCATCCTCTTCACCCTGAATTGCTCCATTACGCGCCCCACCCCATCGGCAGTCTACCTCTGAAACCTACTCGTAAACTTCACCTTATTCCGCCGGGCGAATTGGAATCCACTATTAAAACTCACTTACTCCTCGCCCCTCTCTCCCACAGTACTAAAGACCTAACCGACCATTACAATAATTCTATTACTGAAGCCTTTGACCAAATTGCCCCAATCAAAATCAAACAACAAAAAAACTTTCCGCCCAAATCCTGGTTCAATTCTGACCTCAATAATGAAAGATGGGCCCTCAGACAATCAGAACGGACCTGGAGGAACCATCCCTCCGCTGGTAATCTGGCCCTCCTCAGAAAGGCCAGAGCCCTATACAAAAAACACATTTTCAATGAAAAAGCCTCCTATCTCCGGTCCCAACTAGATCACTCCAGAAACCGCCCCAGAGAACTATTTAACATTGTTAAAAAGCAAACATCCTCTGCCCCCCAAAATGCTAGCGTCTGTTGAACAATGCGAAGAAATCTCCAGCTTATTTTCTAATAAAGTCAACTCGATTGAACTCTCCTTCGCCTGCACCCCTCTCCCACCCCAACCTCCCATCAATCAACTCCCCCCATAACATCCCTGACACTAGTTCATCCTCTTCCACCCCACCTCAAATTCCCACTAAATCCCTCACTGTTCACCCTCAACGTCTCCACTGTCACGAAGCACCATGCTAAAAATTATGCCTCCTGGAGCGAATTCTTCTCTGTCTCCGAAACCGCTGTCACCAATATCATCTCTATACTCAAACCTTCCTCTCACACTAAAGATCCTCTTCCCGCACACCTGGTCCAAGAACTCAAACATGTCATTGCTCCGGTTTGGACAAACATAATCAATTCCTCTCTTTCCATGGGCTGTGTTCCCACCTCCCTTCAGCTAGGCCAAATCTCCCTCATCCTCAAAAACACCTCCGCTGACCCTAACGACCTTAACAACCTACGCCCCATCTCTAACCTGCCTTTCCTCTCAAAAGCCCTGGAAAAATGTGTCCTGACCCAACTAGATAACCATATCGCCTCATTCAATCTCCTAGACTTATTCCAATCTGGTTTCAGAAAAGGATGCAGTATGGAAACTGCTATGCTCAATATTACTGATGACATCCATTGCTCCTGGTGAATCCTCTCTACTAATCCTCCTTGACCTCTCGGCTGCCTTTGATACTGTCCACCATCCCACCCTTCTTAACACCCTCGAAGTCCGCTTCGGTCTTGAGGGCACCTTACTCAAATGGTTCTCCTCATTCCTTCAAAATAGATCCCAACACATTAAGCTCAGCCACAGCCTCTCCAAGCCTCAACCTGTCTCACTTGGTGTTCTGCAAGGCTCCATCCTCTCCCCTACCTTATTTAACCTATTCATGGAACCTCTCACCCACATCCTTAAACAAGCTAAAATATCCTACCACCTCTATGCCACGACACCCAACTATACTACAGGATTAGATCTCACAATGACATCCTTCACCTCAACGAGGCCCTGATTAAAATAGAAGCTTGGTTCCATCTTAATCATCTCAAACTTAACCCGAATAAAACTGAAATCATCCTTTTCACTCCTAAAAACAACTCCCTCCCCATTCAGCTTTGGATTAAGGATATAACAGCTCTCAACTGCTCCCTCTCCCCCTCGAATACTGTCAAATCCTTAGGCATCAGCATTGATCATAACATGAATCTCATCCCACACATCAAAAATGCTGCCAAGGGTGCCCTCTTCACCCTCCACCACCTCAAAAAACTCAAACCTTTCATACCAGCAGATGACTTTAAAACCGATGTCCAATCGCTTGTCCTTTCCCGTATTGACTATGGTAACACCACACTCGCTGGCACCCCTAAAGCCCACCTAGCTCCGCTCAAATCTGTTCTCAACCTTGCCGCCAGACTTATCTCCGATTGCAAACAATTCGACTACATTTCTCCGGTCCTAAAAAACCTCAATTGGCTCCCAATAGAAGGAAGACCCACCTACAAGATTGCATGTATCACGCACAAAACCCTTCACCAAAGCACCCCCTCCTACCAGGAAGAGAAATTGCAAAAAGCTGGGTGCTTCAGGTCCCTGAGAAGCACCAACTCTCTTGCCCTAATCCCTCCTAGACTCAAACACAAAAAAGCCCAATCTCGTGCTTTTTCTGGGAACGCCCCCACGATTTGGAACTCTCTCCCCAAACATCTTCGATGCAACCCCTCCTATCCCCTCTTCAAAAAAAGACTCAAAATACTCCTTCTCAACAAACATTGGGGAACGTAATCTCACTGAAGTCTGACACTCTTCCCTCCTTGCTCCCTGGCACTCGCCTCCTCTCAATCCCTTCCCCGCCTTTCTTTCCTCTCCCCTTTTCTACACTCCCGTCTCCCTCTGAATTTCGACACTCCCCCCCTATTGATCTCCATCCCCCTACCCCCAGCTCATTCAAATACCTTATTTTATGTCACTCATGTTTTAATGCATACTGTTTATTTTGTTGTATATGTTTACCTACCATGTAAAGTGCTCTGATACCCTTGGGTCCAGTAGCGCTATATAAAACCTTGAAAATAAATAAATAAAATAAAAATCCCAAAGGCATAAGGAAACAGGCCAATTACATCCAGTGGCCTACAGATCACGAAAATTAACTTTGGCGGAACAGAACTACACCATTACCGAAAAGGAATTGTTGGCTATTAAGGACGCCTTTAAGGAGTAGCGCCATTATCTTATGGGAGCCAGACATCAAGTAACTGTTTTTACTGGCCATAGGAATTTGAAGTTTTTGAAATCAGCCAAGACCCTGACACCAAGGCAACTCAGGTGGTTGCTGTACTTTGTGGAATACGATTTTGTGATCACCTACAGACCTAGAACTCAAAATGGGAAAGCCGATGCCTTGTCTAGAATTGATACAGAAGATAAGAAATCCCTGGAACCAATACAAGTCATTACACCACCTTCAAAGTTAATCTGTGCTACTTCTCCTGCCACCTTTGGGAAACAAATCATTCAAGAAATGACTCCAGAAGACATGCAGCAGTGGGTCAAAGGAGATGAAGGAAGAGAAATTCAAAATCACCTGCCCTATTTTAAGGGAGCTTTGTACATACCCACTAAGGATTTTCAGAACCAGGTACTACACGAATGTCATGTCAATCTCTTGCCTGGGCAACAAGGAAGAGGATAAAACCTTGGATTTAGTTAAGAGACACGATTGGTGGTCTCACATGACCACTGATATAGAAAATTATGTAAAAACTTGTGAAATCTGCGCTCAGGGAAGATCTGAACGGCAAGCACCAAAAGGGTTGTTGCAGCCTATTCCTACCCCTCCAGGCCCATGGCACACCATCACTATGGATTTAATTTTGGACTTGTCTTCCAATCAGGGCTATAATACCATATGCGTGGTGGTAGATGCTCATACTAAAATGTCCCAATTCATTGCCCTCAAGGGTTTACCAACATCAAAACAGCTAGCGAGTCATTTTAGCACTCATATAGCAAAATCCATGGAATTCCCAAGGTTATCATTTCAGACCTGGGTACACAGTTTCTGTCGCATTTCTGGAAGGCCTTTTTGAAGAGTTTGGGAATTGAGGCTAGATATTCCACCAGCTTTCATCCAGAGACTGACGGGCAGACAGAGAGGGTAAACCAAGAAGAGCAGTATTTGAGGATGTTCATATTGAAGCAAGGTGGGATTGGTCCGATTATTTGTGGGCAGCGGAATTTGCATATAACAATGCTAAGAACGCTTCCACTGGGTATTCCCCCTTTATCTAAATTATGGTCAACATCCTCAGTCCACAATAAAAGATTCTGAGCTCTCTGTTCCAACCATAAAAGACTTGGTTTCCCACTAAAAAGAAATTCAGCAAAATGCCTCCCAAAATCTAGAACAGGCTAAAATAAAGTATAAGACCTATGCTGATAAGAAAAGGAGAGAAGTTCCCAGTTTAAAAGAAGGAGATGAAGTTTGGCTAAGTACGAAGAATCTGAAATTGAAGGGGAACAGAAAGCTTCTCCCTAGATTTATAGGTCCTTACCCCATTGAGACACAAATAAATCCAGTAACTTATCGTCTAAAGTTACCAGTCAAAATGGAGGTCCATCCAGTTTTTCACGTATCTCTGCTAAAAAAGGCCTCATCAGAACTACGAAAAGAGACACCACCTAAACCTCTTCAGTTGGAATCAGGAATGGAGTTTGAGGTGAAAGAGATCCTAGACTCAAAGAGATCGAAAGGAAAATTATATTATCTGGTGGACTGGAAGGGTTATGGACCAGAGGAGCAGTCGTGGGAGTTAGCTTCAGATGTACATGCCCCTCGGTTGGTAAAATCCTTTCACAAGAAATTTCCAACTAAGCCAAGAGAGGAATTACCTCCTTTGTTGGGGAGTACTGTCAGAACCCTCTAAACAAAACCAAATATAGCAGTTTGCAGTGCACAAAATGAAGCAATGAGGCCATTAGCAGAAAACAGAACTCTAAACCGCAGTTGGACTTGGTTAGTGCTAAGACGGAATTTCAAGATGGCCACCGACTCGGAAAACGAGTCGGCGGTCTAGACGTTCGCTCCATTTTAGACCTGAGGCTTTGGTGAAGTGCGCGAGTCCAATCACCATCACACTTCAACAGAGTTCTTGAGGAAGACGGTTGGAGTATTGTGTGCTCTACCTATCTTCTAAACTCATAGTTTTAGGTTAAGGTTGAAGTAATTTGAGAGTATATATTCTTACGTAATACCACGCATTAAATTGAGTAGCGGAGGTGAGAAATTCATTGGACCGACACCCTGCGAACTTACCCAACTCGGTTTTTCGGCGGCTGCTGAAGACATCACACGGCGAGTCGGCATCTCTTCCTGTCAGAAGACGGAAGACATGGAAAACAGTGGAAGACACAGATAAGTGGAAAAATAACAAGCCACTGTATAGAAAAAGAACGAGAGAAAGTGGAGAATTAAGAATGCATTATATTATAGTTTAAACAGAGAATACGAGTATTAGAAGCTAAAGTTCCAAGTGGGAGATATTAGAGAATGAGAGTTAAGAGAGAAGAGAACTGAATACTTACCCAAGGACGCACTTAAGAATTTCTGGACTTACTCCTGTAGGACAAGAGAAGAGAAGTTAAATACTAGATAACAGACTTTCATCGGATTTAGACCATAACAAATAATGAACATTTAAAGACTCTATGTAGGAGGTAAGAATAGAATAAAAGGAAGAATATCAATAGACCGAAAGATTTAAATAAAAAGGATTAATGTTGGACATGTTTTTTAGGTAAAAACTCCAAGAGCACGAGAGTAGGAAATCACCGAATAAGAACAAGAAAAGAAAAAAGAGTAGCATAGACTTTAGACTGTTTGGTAAGAGTTTACTTAAAAAAGTTAGAATTAGGAACAGAAAGAGTAGGGAGGACGCTAATAATCTTTTGTTGTGTGCATTAGAACTCCTGAAGCTTCAGAACTACAAACAAGTAGGAAGAGGCAGAGAAGAACAGGTCCAGAGCAGTCTCTTCTTCATTTATTATCTTATCCATTTCCCCCTTCTCCCTCTGGGATTCTCGAGGGTCACGTTTTGGAAATACTGGCTCTGGATATCCTGGTGAGGGAGTCGGGAAAAGAGCAGCCAACTGTCCCTGTGCAAGTCGTGGAAGAAGAACACTCAAGCCCTTTGACACACATAGTGGAGAAGTGTGGCTCAGGGGTTAGAGGCAGCAGACCCGGAAGCTGAGATCGGTCCTGGACCAGGGTTCAATTCCCCGCCTCGGCGGGTCTTGGGCTAAAAATTCCACGGACTCGATAATTCCCGCCCCGGTGCCTCCTCGACTCACGGGTTCACACTCTGCAACTCTGGGCAATAGCTTGCTTAATCTCCACAACGGCCCCTTGCGGCGGGATGCCTGACTTTCACCTTGTGGATACCCTGCTATCTCACAGGGGAATACCAGGAAGGGATCCCTAAGCAAGCGCCGGGAAACCCACTGCGGGTAGCTGTGCGCTATATAAGCTCAACTACATTTACATTTACATTTAGGAATTTCATGGGGCACTAATACTAAGGCCTCGATATGCATGATAAATAATACCCACAATGTCTCAATGTTCAAGAGTTGTACTGTTTTCTGATTTTCTGCATCATAAAAACAAATATTGGGTTGATACATGTTCTGTTAGTGCACTAACCTTAAGAATGGTGCTTAACCATGTGTTCTCCTTTTATTTTATAGGTGCGGTGTTGCAGGTACGGTGTTCGCTGCTTTGTTGGAACTGGTAGGGATTAGATGTTCACAGCTTTAGAGATTCGCAGGAGAGCAGCAATGCAGAAGACGTTCAGGTGAGCGGGATCGCTAAACAGAATCCTTCTCCTTCAACCAGTGGGTAAGCCAAGCACTGGTTCGTGGTTTGGGTGCAGTGTAAATACCATTTCCAAATCCAGGATGGCAAGGCAATTTGAACGTGAGCTGCCACAGGGACCATGAGTCAGCTCAGATATAATCTTAGTCAAGATGAATCAGCCCAAATATCACCATAGTCATGAGCCGCTTAGTCATCCCAAATATCACCATAGTAGTATGACTACGAGTCATCCAAAATATCACCATAGTCATGATAAGTCAGCGGCCTGAAGGCCCTGGGGGATGTTACTGCTTGGGCTTTGCTGTTTCATGACTCAGTGGTCATGACATTCATCCCCTATCTGCCCATCTCAAAATTGGTCAAAAAGCCCACCAGACTATCAAGGAAAAAGTGAGAAACAGAATGGAGTGTGGCCTTGCCCAGACTGACACTGCACTGCATCCTCCACCTCCAGGCATCAAAATGTTTTTTCTGTCACAGAGAATGGCAGAATGTGGATGTTAGCCTCCTCTCTGTTATGCCATATGTGAAAATGATGTCGCAAACTATCTAAATTGCCTCTCACTTGCCATGGGCCTGGCGGCTGTATTCAGGCTCCAGGCATTGGGGGCAGAAGGACTGTTTTGAATTTGGGGTATGACCTATTGTCAGAATGGTTGAGCCACCACACCACTTGTTTATATAAATATAAACATCACTAGCATTTAGTGTGCTTTCTGCTTCTTTATGGAGAGGACAGATTGGGAGTAAATCCTCACTCAATCAGTGGTGGACGGTGACATTTGAAAGTGGTGCGACGTAAAATAATTGTCATACTGTACCGAGCGAGTCCGAATAACCTAAGGGGGATTCGTGGGGGTTCTTCCCCCGAGAAAAGTTTGAAAAAAGAGTGGAAAAATTGTGCATTTCCAAGCAAATTTGAGAAAGCATGAAGGTTAATAAAGCAATTGTGAAAGTGCAGTTATTACATTAATAAAGAGATGTCATATAACATAGGTAGCTGCTTATTCAGAATAACTACAGAGCTTCATAACAGACTTCGAAATATAATGCATTTCTGAGTACCTCACAGATGTTTTTTATTTAACAAACAACTAAACAGGTCGTAAACTAGCTGCATTCAACAGTTTACTTTTTGTATCTAAAATCAGCACGTCTGTCTTTAGGAGCAGCAAACTTTTGAAAGTTAAAGTCTGGGATTTTTTTAACTAGCTTGCTCTCTATAGATAGCATTGCAAAAGCATTTAGTCTTTCCTCAAGCATGGGGTTCGTCGGGAATGTATTAATCCTCTTTAAGGTGGAAATAAATTGTTCTGACTGTTGTCATAGGAGTGTTAATGACAATTTCTACTAAAGCCACTGTCTCTGTAAGTGACTTTTCCATATCAAGTTTATGAATTAAAGCCAGCAAATACCTGGCATCTTTGGTCTTCCGGTACACAGGTATTGCGTACAGTACAGTCAACTCAATTTTCAGGTCCTCTTGGTTGAGCATATGATAAGCTTCCACAGCCTCATTCAGAGCATGCTCAGGGAAGGATTTATCATATTTTGCAGAACAGTGTTTGTCTTGACAGGGACCCTGTAAGCCAATCAGTTTTTGTGTACCAGGTGTTTGAAAATGTACATTTGTAAGATTTTCCTCTGTCCTGGGTAACTTCTACTAGTTGTAGATCAGGCTGATCAGGTCCTTTATATGTAGTTTCTCTTCTAGTGGTCATGTATGGAATGATTTTGTATTGAACTGCTCTACTGTATTCATCATGCCAATGCTGTCCTTACCAATAATAAAAAAACCTGTCAATAGTCAAGAACAACATATAAGGTTTGGTGCAATAAGATCACATTTAAGTATAAATACATATATCTTGTGCATTGTCGCAATATATCTCCAACAGCTCCCCTTTGGACAACATGACTGCTAAAAATACAGCCTTACTGCCTGCTGCCTCTGTGTGCCGTAGTGGTTGCTGAAGGCACTGAAACAGACACTGCTTGAGGGCCTTGAACAAGGCAAGGAATAGATAGTCCCTTTACCAACCGTTATTGCCCAAAGCACAGGGCTAAGGCTATGAGTAAATTCCATCCACTGAGGGTCCAATGTTCAGAATGTGCACCCACCACAACCACCATGCAGAGTGACTGACCACATACATAGCCCTCACTCCAATCTAAAAAAAAAACATTAGTTTCCTTATCTTTGACACAGGTGTTTGCTGGGTCGTAGCCGGGGTGAAAGAGCAGCAAAGGAATTTGGGGCCTCTTGTTCTTCGTCTAAAAATTGCCCAAAAATTAGGTAATGGTTCAGGTTGTCAGGCTTTACCAGGTGCTGAAAATAAAAATATAACAATTTATTTCTTAAACATTAGGGTAATCAAACAAAGACTGGGGGGGGGGGAAACATAATGCTCCAATTTTTACCTTGCAGTTTGCATGCTGCTCTTAGATTGCAGTAAATAGCTCACTGTTGTATGTTAGGATTTTAACTTAAAAACTGCAAGTAAAAAAAAACTCTCTGACAAGAGCAGTGACTCACTGACCTATTTACATCCTGTGCATTTTGTGATCTGCATCAAGTACATGTTCTTCTCAGCAGGCACATTAACCTTCTGCGCTACCTTTCCATGAGTCAAAACTTCCACTAGACAAAACTATGATCTCTCTCTAGGAAAACCATTAACCATCAGCGTTATCGTGACATTTTTATTGTCCCTCGTCAGGCCACAACTATGGCCCAAAGCACCTTCCAACCAAGTGTGATTGCTGAAACCAACTCTCAACTTGTAACATTTCAGGCACCACCCCTATATATATGAAACCTGTGATTCTTAACTCTACATATGTGAGATCCTTGACACCATCCTTCACATCTATACTACTATTATAAAGAGAGAGCCCAAACCTTTGAGGCGGGTAAGCTCAAGAAGTACAGCACCAATCACAACACCCAATACAGCATAGGAAAGGACAGTTGCAGCAGATGGACATAGGCTATACAACTGGCCACCATCTACATTACAAAGGTAAAAGAATATTAGGTGTAAAGTAGTCCCTTCTGGGCGTGGGCGTTGTGCTGTCAGCGATGGGCATGGCAAACAAACCTTCACAGGACTCCCTTGTGGGCGTGGGCGTTGTGAGAGGGGCGTGGACAAACAGCAAACAGCAATATGCGTGCTATTCACGGGGTGCGAGGTGCGCTATTCCCGGTCATTACTAGTAAGCAATACAATATGCGCGCCATTCACGGGGTGCGAGGCGCGCCATTAACCTTCATTATTGCTACAAGCGAAAGCGGCATTTTAAAGTAAAACATTCACGTAACACTGTTGTGGGCCTGGCCGTTGTCAGAGGGGCGTGGCAAAACTTGAATGGGCGCGGCATTCATGGGGCGCGCAAACACCAATGGGCAAGGCTTAGAGGGGCGCGGCCAAACACCAATGGCCAAGGCTGCACAGGCCGCGGCATTGCTACGGTGCTCAGGTGGGGGCTCAACACACTCACACTAACAACAGGGAGCATAAGATTTGCTTATTGCTCCGGTGCTGAGGCGGGGGATAAAGCCACTCAGCCTACCAGTGGGGACCACACCCTTCGCCTTTACCACTGCACAATTTGCTCAGGTCCTCAAGCGGGGATTAAGGCGAATGAACGGACCAGAACTTTGCAAATAACGTTACTGTCTGTCAGCAAGTTCAATAAACAGGTACATAACAACGTGTAAGGTCAATGGTAAATAACGCTCCTAAATTATTTTACCTTTTGTGATACTTTGTGGTATACCATGAGATCCTACAATAAATTTTGCTTGCCTATTACAACCCTTTGCGCACATTCTATTTCAGCCCGGGACAACGTTGGGACGAGCTATTAGTATGAAATAAACCTTCTGATTTCCACAGGTGCTTCTAGACACCCACAGAGAATATGCCAGGCCCTTTCTACAGACAGTAAACAAGTCTGCAGACCTCGTGCCCCTGTGTACCTCCCAGCCAGCACACACTTTATTACCCCAGCCCCTTATGCTGACACAGTCTTGTTGCCCAATTTTCATTGCCATTCAACACATATGGCCTTTCAATACCAGCAAGCATATAATGTGGAACAAAAGTAAGTGTTTTTTATATAGGAACATGGCAATGAAAAAATGAGGCCTAAAATGTACACAGTTAGGCTAACACAGGAAAACCACAATGGGCCATGCAGGAAACACACGACATTGTAATGCATTCCATCAAGGATGAACTATCATTTACGAAAGCCCTCAAGACCCGTTTATTTGCATCCTGCTAGTTCCAGCATTTGGGCACCTTAGTATGAACTCCTAGCTCCGAGACACTCCTTGGAACAGTTGTGCACTATACAAATTCATTCATTCATTCCTTCACTAGGGACGAACTGTAGCGAGACAGCACTCTGTTCAGTAGTTCTACGGAGCATTAAAATCCAATGCAATATCTGCCAGAGGAAACCTGCATTTGGTAAACATTGTTTGAAACCTCTCCAAGTAAATTGCTGGCTCGCCATTTTTCTGTCAATATACGCATGGCCCTAATACATGGATATGTACGGTAGGGCTATGTATTGTGTCACTGATACTGTACGAAAGTGCACGATGTTGCATTTGCGTGTGATCAGGGCCAGACTGGGAACCAAAACCGGCACTGGCAAAGTGCTCTGCCGGCCCCCCGGGGGGTGTTGGGGGTGAGACCGAGCTCTTTGCCGTGGCCGTTTTTCAGCCGATTTTGTTACAGGGCCGATTTTGCAGCCATGCTGCAAAAACGCCCCCCAGGGGCCCAAAACCGGCCCCCACCCCCAACCCCAGGGGATTGCCCGGTGCCCGCAACGGCCAGTCCGGCCCTGTGTGTGATTGGCATGCTGTGTGTACATAAACCAAAGTTTCTATTGGATGTTTTATTTTTCTAACGACAGTCCCATTTGTACCACAGTGATTAAATAGTTCCTTCTGGTGATGAGGTGGGTTTAGGAACACAATAGAATGCTATCACTCCACTCTCTGCCTAATTGACAACCCAAAGTGCCTGGCTTATCTCCCTCCATGGCCTGTGTGCTCCTGGCTGTGGGAAGGGAAAACCTGACCTTAAGAGGTGTGGCTGCTTCATGTCCCCTGATTACCTGGGGCCTGGTACTGGGCAGCGCACAAGGCTATGAGGCGCGTCTATGGGGCCAAGGGGACATCCTTTGGGGTTTTAGTCTTCCAGGACTGTTTTCACTCATCGCTGGCCCTTTACTTTGACATCAATATCCAATTACTAAGCTTCTACATTGGGAGTACATAGTCTCCCAGACTGTATTTCTTACCTTGCTTTGCAAACGCCTTTAGAAACTAATTTTCACTTTCTTGACTCTATCTGTGTTTCCCTTGGTTTCTGTTTTTGTGTTCTCTCACTCACTTTCGATCTCTCACACTTTTTCTACATTCTCTCTCTCTGGTCTTTCTCCTCTGTTAGCCATTTCTTCTCTTTCGCTTTCTCTGTTATCTTTCCTTCTTTGTCTCACGTTTTATCGTCGTCCTCTCACTAGTTTAAAAAATTATCATAAGTGAAGAATTCCTAGTGATATGCGTCTGTCTGATATTTCTCGGATTTGCCCGAGATTCTCTATATGTCTCATATAAAAGCTGGGGAACTGATTGTTTTGTAGTACTATTTCCGGACTCTTGTGAGGTTATTTGATCTGATTGGATTGTGTAATAAAGCAGATCGTTTTAAGACTGAAATATTGAATTGCAGAGGAGCTCAGCCCAGCACCGGAAGCATACACGCGAAAAATACATGCGCGTGTGGCTCTGAGACAGTAGTCCCAGGCAATCAGATGACAGAAGCAGTAAACCATAATTCAGGGTGTAGCAGATCTGCAGGCCCGGAATGAGGTGCATTGGCAGAAAGTTAGGGGGATCTCAGCAGTGGAATAGTAGCAGATCTGCAGGCCGAGATTGAGGTGCAATAGCAGAGCTGTCAGTGGATCTCAGTAGTGGAATAGTAGCAGATCTGCAGGCTAAGATTGAGGTGCATTAGCAGAGCTGTCAGTGGATCTCAGCAGTGGAATAGTAGCAGATCTGGAGGCCAAGATTGAGGTGCATTAGCAGAGCTGTCAGTGGATCTCAGTAGTGGAATAGCAGCAGATCTGCAAGCCGAGATTGAGGTGCATTAGCAGAGCTGTCAGTGGATCTCAGCAGTGGTGGATTAGTAGGGGAACTGCACACCCGCATAGAGGTTGATGCAGCGCCCCTAAAGAAAATCAGTCTCAACAACACTACCTTTCACCATAATACTCACCATTATTTATAAAACTTTCACAAGGCCCATAAACTACTGAGACAAACTGAATCATGTGACCTAATTAAACAGAACCTATTCAAAAACTATTTACACATTTATATACATCTGCAGTTTATCATCTTTTTACCATGGATTTTATACGAATAACATTTTAATTAAGTCACTTAGGTAAATGGATCATTCTGATGGTAACTAGACCAAGAATAAACAAGACCAGCTTGTCATTTCAAAATTTAATTTATTAATTGTATTCTATAAAGAAAAAGCATCTTCCTTAATAAATCATTATTTATTAGCAATTAATCAGCATTTTATTGAGGAAAGGCATATTAGACTGACATTTCAAGAATCAATAATCAACATGAGTTAAAGTAAAATGATCAGTTTCTCAAACCCTAAGTTCAATTTTCCATATCTAAAACTCACTTCATCTAAAAGTTAAAGTAAAAAATGCCCATTATTCTTACGTGTGCCGAATGTTCATCAGCACGTCACGCCCTTCTGGATTCGGGAAATGAGCAGCCCCCACCCAAGTTAGGGCTAAGTTTTTATACTTTTCTAACTAGCTAATCTCACCAAAAAGTATTTCTTTCTCGACCATCCAGAGTTCGGATTGGCTGACAGATGTCAGTCCATATGAGGTCACCTCCTTTTCAATCCAAAGTTAAACTTTTATAAGACACCATTGTCCACTTTCTCATGGGAGCATTAACTTCCTCGGAAACGCAACAATATTTGAAACAATTCGTCGCTTCCTTGGCTTGGCAGGTCTACCACATCTTGTGTGTCCTTGATTTTGTCACTTGCAGAGCTCATCTTGCACAACCAATTTATTTATTTGTTTCTCTGTGCTCAGCTCTTCACGACAGGATTCCAAACACCCATTTTCAAAACACTAGGCCTCAGGCCTTAGGCCTCTCTCATGGAAAACTAGTATTCAAAGAAACACAGGACATCAATTAATTAGAGTATTGATAACCCTTCTGTTACCCACCCCCTTTGCTAATCATTAACCCATTAATTAAAGCTTTACCTAGCAAAAGCTGAAGCACATAGTTTACAAACTCATACCACATATAAGATAAAAAAGACTTAACGTAAGCACACAAAATAAGCACATGCCATTATTCAAACAGCCGCATTTAATACCGACAAAGACAATAGACAAAATGAATTCATTATTTTTCACGAACTTGCAATTGCAACATAAAGCACATATGTTAATCCCTTGTGTCGTGTAATGCAATTTTAACTAGGTTGATTAGTATATTTCGCCAAACACTGATTAATACTGTTATATTATGGAAGTTTAACTTCGCGAGTCAGAACAAAATATTATTCTGAACCTCGCTCCATCAACTCCCTCACCTGGTGATTTCAAAATCACCAAACTACACCCAAAATGTTAACAAAATTTTAATCCCAAAACATGTTTTGATTTTCACAGTATTAGTATCTCTAGAGTCTTGATTCTGCTATCTGCTAGTAACTCTCATACTGTGATCTGCGAAACTCCTCTAATTCAATCTCCTTTTCTTGTTCCTTTCTGAGCTTGTAAATCCTCTTCTTTTCCTTTAGATATGTCTTTCTTTTGTGTAACATGCAACTGATTTTCAACAAAAGTATCACAAAGACTATGACTAATAATGGTGTCAATATTTTACCTAAAATTGAACTACCAATCTCCTGAAACCAGGTTTTGATTGTTGCAAATCTTTTGCTCAGACGTTCTGAAAAGTCTTCATCTTCTAAAGGAACTATCTCTGAATGAAGCTCTGTAATGTTTTTAATGTACATTTCAATATTCTGACTCTTATATGGAATGTATGTGCAGCAATGCTGGACATGTACAATTCCACAGACTCCTCCCTCTTTTGCTAAGAGAATGTCTAAAGCAAGACAATTCTGCATAACCATCGTTCTCATAGCAATAATCTCAGTATCCACCAACTGGAAACCACCAGCAGTATCAGTGGACAGTCTGTCAACAATTGTTGATAATTTTCTGATTTTAACTGCATTCAGGGTTATACCCACAAAAGGTATTACTGCACCAAAAATATCTCCCAAAATTTCTGAGAAACTTTCTCTTTTAAATCTACTCAGATGATCGTTAATCTCAAATGAACCCTCTGCATTCCTGTCAACATGAAACATTTTTGGAAAAACTAAACCAACAAAGCAAGTCACATACCAGTGGTCTGGGAGGTTGTAGTAAGCCTTGTCCCCACAAACAAAATAAATTCCAGGAAAAATTGGATCTTTGCCACCTTTGAAACCCCAACCACCCAAGATTTGATAAGTATCCTCACATTGACTAGCACCCACAAAATAATTATCAAAAAGCGTATGTAATGTAATGTAATGTAATTTTATTTTTATAAAGCGCAACTTACACTCCACGGAGCATCATGGCGCTAATCACTCGTGTCCAAGAGGTATTGCCAAAGGGCTAGAGAGGTCTTAGAAGAAAGTGTCTGGTGTCTCTGGGGGTAAGGTTTAGACTAGGGCTAAACAGGCTGTGTCTGTGAGTTTGAAAATCCATGTTTTTAGCGCCTTCCGAAAGAGGTTCTCTGACGGAATCTGACGCAGTTGGAGTGGGAGTTTATTCCAGGCTCTGGCACCTAACACTCCCAGAGATTTTCCTCCTTTCGTGGCTCGCCTAAAGTTGGGAGTCACCAGCAGGTTCAGGTTGGAGGATCTGAGTGAGCGAGAAGGCACATATCTTCCAAACCTTTTGGACAGATAAGAGGGACCTAGCTGGTGGTAGGCCCTGAAGGTGATTATTAGGATTTTAAACAACACTCTCTTGTGAATGGGCAGCCAGTGCAAGTTCTTGAGTGCTGCTGATGCAGACGACTTCCTGGGCCATCTCAGCACAAGGTGGGCGGTGGCGTTCTGGACCATCTGCAGTCTATGCAGTACTGCTTTACTGGATCCTGCATATAGACTATTGCAGTAGTCCAGACGAGAGGTAATAAGGGCCACCGCTACCGTCTTTCTGGCAGTCAGAGGAAGGAGGTCAAAGAACCTTCTGAGGCCTTTGATTATGTTAAAGCAGGACCCTGCCACAGTACCTGCTTGTTGTCTAAATGATAAAGCCTCATCAAACCTGATCCCGAGGTTGCGGGCCGTGGTAATGGTGCTTGGGGGGATTTCTGCATCTTGAGGCCACCACAATTTTGGGGAAAAAAGGTTTTGTTTTCCAAATGGAAGGATTTCAGTCTTGCCCGTGTTGCATTTGAGATGGTGTTTTCTCATCCAGTCAAATGTGGTGGTAAGACAATCTCTCAGGTTTTCCTCTGCATTAGTTGTGTTGCTGTCCAGAACGAGGATAAGCTGAGTATCGTCAGCGTAAGATATAGTGTTTATGTGGAAAGATGAAATAAGCTCTATCAAGGGGGTCATATAAGGATTAAACAGTACTGGGCTCAGACTGGAGCCCTGTGCTACTCCTGTTTTTAATGTTTTCTCCTCTGAGCAATAGTTCCCTAATATCGTGACTTGCTTCCTTTGACCGAGAAAATGTTTCAGCCACTCAAGAGCTACTCCTGCTATTCCTGATTCTGCTAGGCGGCCAATTAATACAGGGTGTGAGACCGTATCAAAGGCCGCCGATAGATCGAGCAGAACCAGAACAGCCTTTTTACCTTGGTCCATAGCGGTTTTCAGAGTCTCCACCGTGTGTAAGAGTGCTGACTCCGTGGAGTGTTTGGCTCTGAAGCCCGCTTGGTTAGGGTGAAGGATGTCGTTTTCCTCCAGATGCCTAGTCAGTTGTTTGTTTACTGCTGCTTCCGTAAGTTTAAAAAGAATTGGGAGCAGCGAAATAGGGCGGAGGTTTGAGAGCGTAGTGGGGTCTGCTAGGGTTTTTTATGCAGAGGTTTGACAGCGGCTAGTTTCCATTTGGATGGAATGGCAGCAGTGGACAGGGAAGAATTAATGATAGCATTAATGCTCGGGTTTAAGGTGTCCACAAGGGCATGTAGCAGCAGGGGGGGGCAGGGATCGAATGGGGAGCCAGATTTGCTGGATAAAATGGCCTGACGTGTTGCTTCCAGACTAACATGAGTGAATTCATGTAACTGAGTTTTATCGTTATTTGGTCTTATGGCTTCTGCGAGGGGGAGTGCTGGCGGATCTAGAAAATCTTTCGTAAGATCAGATATTTTCTTTTCAAAGTAATTGGCTATTGAGTTACATAATACACGCGAAGGAGGGATCTCTTGTCTAAGAATCTTAGGGTTCATAAAGTCATCGACTATTTTAAAGATTGTCTCTTCAATGCAAAGCTTTCCACTAACTGGTTAATCTATATGAATAGCAACATTTTCTGATGATCTATCATTAAGTTTTTCATCCTCAATTTGCCAAAACTTTGACTTGGTTTGCTTCAACATTTCATTTCTTTTATAAATTGCTCTTCTCTCTTCAACTAAATTCAAGAAAGACTTTTCTTCAGTTCTTAACTTACAAGTTAAATTGTTTCTAAAAGAATTCTCATAGGTGAGTTCATTAGTCACTATGAAAAATTCTCTCATCTGTTTAGCATGTTTATGCTTATTCAGGCTTTTATCAACTTTCAAATTTGCAAAAATCTCATCATAGTTTGACTATTAGTACTCTAAACAACCTGTTTGATAAAACAGACTAGCTATTACACTGCATGTGATGCCATAAGTAAGGGGAAGCATATTATAAGTTACCACCTCAGAAACAGAAGCTGGTAATTTCACACAGATGTAGCAATCTTTGACTTCCATCACTCTAACATATTCTGAAAGAAGTCTTGAAAAAGTATTAATAGAAAAATCACCAACAGATCTATCTTGGTGGATCTCTGGCTTGTGATCAATAACTCTGTTAGTTTTGCCTGCTGTACCATGATTATCTTGTTTAGCCTTAGCTTTGCTTGCCATATTAGCCTTATACACTTCCTTGTCAATTCCAAAAGGGAAAATGACAGCTAAAACTAACCAAACCAGGATTAATAAAACCACACAAATGAAAGACATTTTGCAACATTTTCTCAAAATGGAACATCTTTTTTTTTTTCTGTCCTCATCTCCACCATGGTAAAAGAAAGCCATATATAACAAGCCATAAATCAGCTGTCTCAGTATTATAACTGGAAGGGATCAATCGTGATAGGGGGGCCAAGCATCCCTCAGCTGTCTCTGGTTGGTCTCAATCTTGGCTACCATTGGGGAAGCCTACAGCGAGGCCAGGACCGGGCTATGACCGGATATCTGCTGTGCTCGTGGCAAAACATAGGCACCATAGTAGTGTAATCATTGGACCCGGGGGGAAAAAAAAACCCGGATTTTTATTGTGCCCAAACAAGCATGTGCCAAAAAGCTCTTTTACTTTGATTCCCCAGCCTAGCAAGGTCAATTTGTGCCGTCTGTAGACAAGAAGCCAGCCAGTCTCCATGGGAAGGAGGTAGGGGGTCCTTCCACCTCCTGCAGATCTCCCTCCTTGCCAAGAGGACCGTATAAAACACTAAGCTTCTAGCTGCATTCTGTGATCTTGTTAGGATCCCAAAAATCACTAAAGGTAGATCAATAGTGACAGGGTAGCCCAACGACGCTGTAAGAGTATTACCAATAGCTTCCCAAAATGTAGCAACCCGAGGACATTAAAAAAACATGTGAATGTCTGATGCTGCCTGCAGCCCACACCTTGCACATGCCACTGAATTACCTATGACGAATTTAGATAGTCTCTAGGGAGAGTAATACGCCCTATGGAGGGTATAGAGGTGGTTCCTTCGAAGCCATGAAGGCTTTACTATACTTTTTATGAGCTCACATGAAGTGGACCAAAGTTCTTGCACGTCCTGGTCAGTTATTAGGGCACCCCACAACTGGACAGGTAACTTGAATTCCCCATCCGATTCCTCAAGTAAAAGTTTATACCATTGTGAGATCTCGCTTTTAGTCGGGCCGATGCTCACTAAGTTGGTAATTAATTGGCTATACCCTCCAAGGGGGAACCTGTTTCTTTTTGAAAGTGGAATTTTATAAGTTTGCGTCCAGCTACTCATTTGTAGGTATTCAAACCTCGAAATAGTTGGACCTATCCTATTCTGGAGGTGCTCCAACGAAAGCAGGTCCCCTTCATAAAAGAGGTCTCCCCATACTTCAAGGCCCGCCTCTTTTAAAGGCATAGCTAGAATGTCTTCTAGCCAGGCTGGGTTTTCAGGTAACCCCCAAAGTGGTGTTTTATCGCAAAAATACCCCTGCTTGATTGAATTTGTTACCTCACACCACATTTTAGCCAGTCCATAAAGGACCTTCAGTTTGATTTTTATTTTTATTTCGGGTTGCCAAATTTAAATAGATAACCCGACTGGCAGAGACCTTCCCCCTCCAACATAGCAGAAAATATTAAGCCTACCCCATAGTCCGTAGGCCTTTTTAATAGCTGAAACGCCCAAGCATATAATTTCAAATCTGGGGCAGCCAAGCCCCCCTTCTCCCATCTCCTCCTCAGCTTCTTCCAAGCTATTCTAGGTAATTGTTTGTTCCAAATAAAAGAAGTGATTTCTGACTGTAATTTAGATATATATGTCTGATCAAAATAAAGGGTAATAGTGTTAAAAAGAAATGACATTTTAGGCAAGATCGACATTTTAATCAAGTTTACTCTCCCAATCAAGGACAATTGAAGGTGGATCGATGACTGCATTAACTTCCTACATTCTTTAGCAACTGCTGTAAAGTTTACTGTAGCAAGTTTATTAAGATCCTTTATTATGTTCAGGCCCAGATAGCGCATTGATTCGCCCGCCTGTACTTCCAATGCACTCACATCATAGTTCCAAACCAACATCTCTGTCTTTGATGTGTTAATCTGGTAGCCTGATATCCGACCAAACCCCTGAGCCAATTAGAATATTAAAGGGAGAGCGATAGTTACGTCTGATGTGAGGATGAGCAAGTCATCGGCATAAAGGGCCACCTTCCTCTCCCACCCTCTGTGACAAAAAGGTCTGATGGCAATCTCTCTCCTCAGTTGTTGCGCGAGAGGTTCGATATAAAAATCAAACAGTAGGGTGGAGAGCAGGCACCCCTGCCGTGACCCTCTAGTTATTGAAAAGGGATCTGATAACTCCCCATTGATCAACAGACTCGCCACTGGGCTACCATACAGCAGCCGGACTGCACGACGTAATCCCTCACCCACATCAAACTTGGCCAAGGCCCCTGACAGGTATACCCAATTGACCCTGTCGAAGGCCTTAGTTGCGTCTAGCGTGAGAGCGGTCAAGGGCAAGTTCTGTGACACTGCTATATCAATTGCGCCTATTAAGTCATACGTCAACTCGTATAACTGTCGCCCCTTTACAAAACCATTTTGATCTGCATGAAGGACCGATGGGGCTACCAGGGCCAACCTAGAGACCAATACTGTGGTGAAGATCTTATAGTCCACATTTAAAATTGATATTGGCCTATATGATTCACAAGCATCCTTTGATTTCCCAGGTTTCAGAATAAGCGTTATTGATGCACTGTCCCATGATGAAGGAGGGGTATGAGCTTCCAGGAGAATCTGATTAAAAAGCTTGGTGAGAAAGGGGGCTATATCAGCCTCTAAGATTCTATAGATTTCTGCAGGTAGCCCATCGGGCCCTGCAGCCTTCCCCTTCTTGCTTCTTTTTATAGCGGCCCTAACCTCTTCTTCAGTGATGGTACTATCCAAGAATTGGGACTGTTCATACGTAAGACAGGGTAGATCCACTTGCCTTAACCACTCCTCGACCTCCTCTGGCCGTGTTTCAATGTCCTCCTTATAGATGGATTCAAAGAATTCCCTGAAGGCCTTCCTGATTTCAGCATCTGATGAGAAAGAGGTATTACCCACGTTGATAAGGTCAATGTTGTTCCGGACCGGGTCTACTTTGGTCTTCCAGGCAAGTTGTTTGCCTGCGCCCTCGCTATACTCAAAATGAGCCAATTTGCTTGCCTCCCATCTCTGCTGTAATCTGAGATCCAATACTGAACCTAAACTGGCTTTCAGAGTCGCCATTTCCTTTCGTTGACTATATATGATGGACTCATCCGCCCCAGTACTAGTATCAATGAGATTTTGGAGATTGATTATCCTTTTTTCAATAGAAGAGATTTGCTCCCTATACTGCTTCCTTTTATAGGATACTTTCCCTGTTATAAGACCTCTCAAAAATGCTTTGAACGAATCCCAGATGATCCTCGTAGTTGCTGAATCGTTGTTAATCGAGAAAAAGTTGTGTGTCTCTAAATTGAGGTAAGACGTATCATCTGGAGAAGAAAGAAGTGATCGGTCAAAGGACCATCTAGGGAGCAATCTCTCCGTACGTTGAGCTCGTTCCATTACTACTGCCGAATGATGGGAAAGATGTATTGGTAGATATTCTATGGATCTAACATGCTCAGCCAGCCTCAGACTAATTAAGATAAAATCAATCCTTGACTGGTGCTTATATTTGTAGTTCCGGAAAGAGACCCCTTGATGACGACCCGACCTTTCTCTCCATATGTCCAGGTAGCCGTATATTTTCATTGCGGAGTGTAACACTGACCTAGATTTAGATGAAACTAAAGATCGACTATTAGGAGATTTGTCCAACACAGGGTCCAACACAATATTAAAATCGCCAGCAATGATGGTTGTCTCTGGAAAGGAAAGGAGATGAAAAAACATAGCCTCCAATGTAGACGGATCATCCTGATTAGGGCCGTAGTAGCCCAAGACTGTCATTTGAGAACCTGCTATTACCACAGATGCGATGGCCCATCTGCCACCTGGGTCCACCATTTGAGATACCAGCCTGGCTTTAGCCCCTTTTTTGAAGATTATAGAAACACCTCTGGTGTTAGTGGTCTGGGTAGTTGAGACTGCGAAATCTATCCATCTATTTCTTTTAATCAAGTCAAGCATTTCTATTTGCGTTAAGTGAGTCTCCTGGAGTACAATGACCTGCACCTCTGTATCTCGCAAATATTGCATAATTTTATTTACCCTTGGTTTTGTGCGCAGGCCATTAACAGTCCAGGAGAGATGTTTTACATTACCCATCTTTGTCATTGAAAACCCACAGAGAAGAGGAACAAACAAATAAAGCTAATCCAACCCATTGTTGCCCAAATTTCTTTCCAAAAAACTGCAAATTCCCTTCCTTCCTACCATATCTTGGTTTACTGAGGACTTTTTTCCTTTTTTCCCACCCCCCACCACCTATCCTACCTATGTGACCCCCCCGCACCCACCACCCAACCCCTGGAAAACCCTTGCGATATCTAACCAGAACGATGTCCAGTTGATAGCGCCCCTCCGCGAACTCCCGGAGAAATATGCCCACCATTAAACGTGAGAAAAGATTAATCAAGTGGTAAGATTGAATCATTATATTTTCCCTTTATATCCTAAAGGCTTTGCAATAACAGTACTCTAAATACAAAGATCACCGGGGAAAGAGAGAAGGACGCGTAGTGCTAGGGCATTATCACTAAACCTAAGGATCATGGGTGCTGGAGAGGAAAACATGGCGGCTGCTGGTTAAGCGGTCGCGGTGCTCCGGAACGAGCTCCCGGAGTGATTGCCACATCGTATAGTACAATGCCCGAAAATGGAGGGTAAACATCGGTAGTACTTGATATAACCTTGCTGAGCTTAAAAATTCCTACTGTTTTTGCCGCAGCAGAATACGAAAAGTTTACTTTGTGACTCCGGTGATGCAGAGCCGTCTCTCGACATCAGACGGGACGTGTTCAGCAGTCCGCTTTCTCTTCGCATGCAGAGCGGCGGCAGAGGGCGGAGAGAGTGTAGGCTACGGACAGACAGGTCGATGCTTCGTTGTCCACCCCTATTGCCGCTGTGCTTGTGGATTTTGGTGTTTGGCTGGGTGTGGAGTCCTGTGGCGGGGGTCTCCGCTTCGTCCCTCACGCTTGCTGCATGCACCATCTTGCGAGGAGGGCCGGGAGGCATTATTGGAAGCAATCTTTGAGGAGGGCGTTTATGGTCCGGTCATCCTTGGCGGGATTAAGGTCAAAGCGGAGGAGGTCTTGCGCTATTTCCCACAGAGGATCCCTGATCACTATACTGACCGCAACCTACAGAGATCTTCACAGGATCCATCAGCAGAGAAGAAGAAGCAAACACTGCAGCTACGTTTCTGGTCAGCCGCGCTGGAGCTGAGGAGAGGGAGGGTATTGCGGAGCCTGGGGCAGCCATTTCACGTTGGTTCCACTGATATAAATTTGCACGGCACCCCAGGGAATGCAAGCCCTCAGGTAAGACAAGACCACTCTAATTTACTAATATCAGTGGCGGATACAGTGGAGGGGGTAATCTCCTGGGAAGAGTGGTAAGGCGGCTCTGGATACATTAGATCCTCTCTTTGTTACACTGTCAGGACAAGAGGGGACAACAGAGACTGCAGCTGCTCCTGATATATCTGGTAAGGGGCCACCCACCCTGAGTAAAGGTCACGGCAAGAGAGCACGAAAGAAGAAAGCTGTCTTGCTAGAGGGGAAGGGAGGGGAACCAGGTCTATCTAGTAGGGAGGTTGACGGCACCGCAGAGGTGACAAATAAAAAAAATCCTCTTCCTATTTAAATACAGAGGTTAAATGCAGAGGTACCAAACACAGTTTGAAAACTAAGTCAAAATCTAAAACCCCCATCACTGCACTAGCGAAAGGTTCTAAAATTACTCCCTCCTTACGCTCTTATTTTAAAGTTGTTCCCCAGATATTACATCTTTCAGAGGATCAAGCTATGGCATCTGTGTTGGAGGCCTCCCCCCCAACAGCGGCATTGGACATAGTCTCTCCTCTACCAGCTTCATTGGACATAGTCTCTCCTCTACCTGGGCATGAAATGATGTTGAGGAAGAAGGAACGGAAGTAGGGGCTATAGAGCATGATGCCTGTATGTTGGTCCTTGGAGGTGGGGGGGAAGCCCAGCCTCCACAAGACAGTCAGCCGAACCAGGAACAGGGTCTGGGATCACTGTCTTCTCGGGCTCAGGTGGAGTTAGAGCAGGGAACGTTACCGGCCACCCCTTCAGGAGATCTAGTGGTACTGGATCTTACTGTCACCGCAGCTAGTGGCATTAAAAGAGGAGTAAGCACTGTTGGGGGGGGGTCTTGCGGACCAGGCTGAATGCCCCACTGAACCTCCCACTTATCAAACTGAATCCGAGGCTAAAGATGACATAACTCCGGCTTCTATAGTGGGCATGTTTTCTGCTCTTACGATGGAAATAAGAAGGGGTTTTGCAGAGTCTTCTGCGAATCAAGCCGAAATAAGAGAGTATTGTGAGTCCCTCGATAATAAAATCGATGGGCTCACCTTTAGAACCGGTGTTCTTGAAGAGACAACAGGATCACTATCAACTTATTTGGACCAGGCGAAAATTGACATCCAGAAGCAAGCACTGAGTGAAAGGATGGAAACATTAGAAAACAATGCAAGGAGGGGGAATCTTCGTATTTTGAACGTACCAGAAGGTTCAGAGGGTTCTGACATAAAACAATTTATAACAGTCTTGTTGAAGGAGTCCCTGAGTTTGGAGCAGTCATTGGAAGATCTAGCATTGGATATCCAAAGAGTACATAGGGATCCCTTTAAACGCAACCCCCAGAGATCAAAGCCTCGCAAAATACTAGTTAACTTTCATTCATATGTTTTGAAAGAGCAAATTCTCAATCTGGCGCTTAAGCAGAAATCTCTTGCTGGGAAGGGGTTTACTTTCTTAATAAGGTCGAACCTCTCTAGAACAACCTTAGAGAAACAATGGGAATTTGGGAGGCGTCTGGAAGCCTTCAGGGCGTTGGGGGCCACAGCCCAACTAACGTTCCCAGCTGCCATGAAAATTATGTATAACAATAAGATGACTAACATTAGGTCAGTACAGGCAGCCGATGAACTTTTGATGCAGATGGGTAGCAAAAATAAAGTATGAAAGCTAGCTTAGACAGCTGATTAGAGAGTTGCTTAACTCTTTCATATACTTAGGTTTAGTGAAAATGGAACATCTTGAGTTATTATTTACAAAAGGCATCTTTTACTCAGAATAAGAGCCTTTCAAAGAAAACAAAAATCAAAAATTCAAAATTTCTAAAATTTCTAAATATTTTTACAACACCCCCGTATTTTTGATTTTTTTAAAAAGAAACCCTACTTTCTCACAGCTTTTCTTCGACCTTGCGTCTTACATCAAATGTATTTTACAGCTAACACAATTTCTTGGACCTTGTGTCACCTAACACAATTTCTTCAGCCTTATGCTAAAAACAAATCCTCAAAATTTTACAGAGATTACTTTAATCATTTCCACTCGTGTCATCTAAATCTTCCTGACTACTACTATTCACCTCCACCACAGGTGGGATGATTATATAAGTCCACTCAGGGGACTTGTACTTCTGATTTGGCTTTACAACTCTTTTTACTCTACTATTGATCACTTCTATTTTCTTTCCTGTTTGAATTTTCTTTTCAGAATCACTTATCTGACTAGTGACTTCATTCACCTGCTCTTTTGATCTGTTCACAAATTTGAATTTTAGGCCCTCATTTTTATTAGGCCAATTATCACCTTTTCTTGGGAATTTCTTCTTTGGCTCAGATGTGTTACACTCTGCTCTCCAAGCTCTTTTTCTAAAATTTCTTATTTGAGAATCTTCATCACTTTCATCCGAATCTGTTTCTGATATTTAAATTCCAAATCTAGGTTCTTCTTTACTCGGCAGTTTCACTCTGTTAGGAACATCATCCTGATAGCTGGTACTCGGAATTTCGTCTTCTTCTTCTTCTGCAATAACTTCCAACTTCCCAGTTTCAAAATTATCGTTCCTGCCTTCAGAGTTTTCAATCCGCTTTTCAATACTCTCCTGATTTCGAATTTTCACTTGATCAGACTCTTCTGCTTCTTTTTCTAGCAGATTTTCTTCATCATCCGAGTCTAGTATCACTATTTCTACATCATTTTCATTTAATGCATTCGCAGATGGACTCTCCAGATGTTGACCTTCTTGTCGATCTTCAGAATCTGGATTTCGTTCAGCTTCTTGTTCAGAATCTGAATCAGTTGTAGTGTCACCTTCGTCAGGATTTTCAGGTGTTGGCACACAAATGGTGTGACTAGCATGAATCCACCTTTTCAATCCTTTGCACTTTACTGCATTTGTTGTAACAAGAATCACCTGTCTTGCTTTTTGCCACCTGGGTACTAGACAATTTCTTCTCCTGTGTATTTTTGTTCTTACCCAGTCTCCTGGTAACAGATCATGAGCTTTTTCTTTGTCTCTTGCAATTATATCTGTTCCCACCTGATGGAACACAGAAGTCACGACGTCAGAAAGGTTCTTACAGTATTCCAAAATGACGCTATCATTTATACTCATTAGCTTTCCAACTGGTACAAATGCTTGTCTCATGACTCTACCCATGACAATGTCATGAGGATTTAGACCTGTCTTTTTATCAGGGGTACTTCTTAAAGACATTAAAACAAGTGGAAGTGCATCTGTCCACTTAACTCCTGTAGCTAAGCACATTTTTGCTATTCTATTCTTGATAGTACCATTCACTTGCGCAACCACTCCTGATGCTTCTGGTCTGTAGGCACAGTGTAATTTCTGTTTAATGTTCAATGCTTCACAAATCATTTGTAACAATCTGTTTTAAAAATGTGTCCCACGATCACATTCAACAGTCACTGGAAAACCGTACCTTGGTATGATCTCCCTTAAAAGCAATTTTGCAACTGTCACTGAATCATTGTGACGTGTTGGGAACGCTTCCACCCATCTTGAAAACAAACAGACTATTACAAGTACATACCTCAGCTTGTTGTGGAGTGGCATGTCAATGAAATCCATTTGGAACCTGGTAAAAGGACCACCCTCCCGTGCTATGGTTCCCATGCTCACAACTGTTTTTCTGTTTGGGTTCATTTGTTGACAGACTAAACATCTTTGACAAAAAAGATTCTGCAATTATTCTGAATTTTGGATTGAACCATGTCTCCCTAAATAACCTGATCATAGAATCTCTTCCAATATGTCCAGGACCATGATACATTCTAGCCATGTCAGCTATCATGCTATTTGGCATAACTGGTCTGTCATCTTTGTAAACCCAAATCTCATCTTCCTCTCGCTGTCTGCAACCTGCTCTTAACCATGAGTTTTTCTCCTCATCGTCTGCCTCATCTTGCAATTCTTTAACTCCTTGCCATGTCTCAACTACAGATGTTAGCATAAGTGAATTCAAAACATGTTCATCATTCTTTTCCCGATTGATTGAATAATTGTGTATTGCACAGTGCTTAGCAATCTCATCCGCATAAGCATTTACTTTCATTATATAATCATTTCCTTTTTTGTGTCCAACACATTTCACGACAACAATTTTTTCTGGTAACTGAATGCCATCGATCAATCTTTTGATCAATTTTGCATTTCTTATTGGAGATCCCGCAGAAGTTAAATAACCTCTTTGTGACCAAAGCTGGCCATAGTCATGTACTACGCCATATCCATACTGACAATCAGTCACTATGGTGATTCTTATTCCTTTTTCTCTTTCACAAGCACGAAACAAAGCAATCAATTCTGCTAATTGAGCTGAACGAATTCCTTCGAGACAGGAAGCCTCAACTACATCTGCAACTGTGCAGACAGAATATGCTGCTCTCAAAATACCTTCTTCAGTTCTTAAACACGATCCATCAACAAAGTAAATAAAATCTGATTCTGTCAATGGAACATCTTTAATGTCCTGCCTGGGTTTAGTACAATATTCTAAAACATCCAAGCACTCGTGATCAATGTCATTTTCATTTCTAATTTCTGTTACAGTTCCATCAGGTAACAATGTGGAAGGATTTAAATCCACACACCTTGCTATTGAGACATTATCTGATCCCAGAATAGTTTTTTCATATTTTGTTAACCTGTTACTTGTCAGGTGCTGTGTTTTACTTCTGGTAAGGAGAATTTGAACTGAATGTGGTACATAGACCTTCACAGGAAATCCCATTATGATTTCTTCACTTTGCTCAAGACTTACACTTGTTGCAGCCATTGCCTTTAAGCAGCCAGGTAATGCTTTTGCAACAGGATCAAGAACAGCTGAGAAATATGCTATTGGCTTTCTCAGTTTTCCATGTCTTTGTATTAGAACTGACAATGCACAACCTTCTCTTTCACTGCAATACAGCTCAAATCCCTTCTCATAGTCTGGCATACCCAGAGCTGGAGCTTCATGCAGACTTCTTTTTAGCTTCTCAAAAGCTTCTTACTCAGTTTGTGTCAAAATATTTGGGTCTTTTATGTCTGCTTTTGTTAGTCTCTGAAGTGGTTTTGCAATTACTGAAAATCCACTAATCCATTGGCGACAATAACCCACCATTCCTAGAAATATTCTGACCTGTCTCTGTGTTTTTGGAGGTTGCATTCCCTGAATCATTTTAAATCTCTCAATTGTCACCTGTCTGATTCCCTTTGCAATCCTGTGACCAAGGTATTTCACTTCTTGCTTACAAAATTGTAATTTTGCAGGGGATACTTTATGTCCCTCATCTGCCAGATGATTCAAAATAGTAATAGTATCTGTCAAATCTCGTGTTTTTGCTGTTACTAGCAGGTCATCAATGTATTGAACCAATGTTGATTTCCAGGTAAATCTAGATCTTCCAGGGATTTCTTTAGCAACTGATTAAAGATAGATGGACTCTCTGTTTACCCTTGTGGGATACGACACCATGCTAATATGCAATCCTGAAACCTAAACGCAAACATTTGCTGGCTATCTGGATGCAATGGAACAGTAAAGAACGCATTGCAAAGGTCAATGACTGTATACCATTCTGCATCATGCGGAATCTGATAAAGAATTACTGCAGGATTAGGAACAACTGGGCAACATGGAACAACTATTTGATTAACTTTTCTCAGGTCTTGAACAATCCTAAAAGTTCGGTTTGGCTTTTTAATCCCCATAATCGGTGAATTACATGGACTGCTTTCAATCTCTTTTAAAACACCCTGTTTTATGAACTTACCAATCACAGGTATGACACCTTCAATAGTTTTTGCCTTCATTTTACACTGAGGAATGTTTGGAAAATCTACTCCTTGTTTTACTGTAATTTTTACTGGGTCTACATTTTTCATCAAACCCATTTCACTTCCTGTTAAATCCCAATTTTTAGCATTAACTGTTTCTTTTAACTCTTCTGGAAGATTATCTTTCTCAAATACAGGAAATAATTTATTTTCTTCTGCTTCAACCATTAACATTGTTAACTTGTACAACCCATATTCTTCAAGTGTTTGAAGCTCTATACCATCCGGTGAGCAATATATTTTGCAGTTCATCTTGCACAAAATATCCCTCCCTAACAGGTTTACAGGACTGCTGTTACAAACCACAAATTTATGTTTGTCTTTGAATTTACCAATCTCCACTTGGACAGGTTCTGTTAAATCTGTTTTAATTTGCTGATTAGCTACGCCAACTACTTGGATGGTGTCCCCAGAGAGAGGCAGGTTTTCTATTTCCACTGATCTAACAGTAGAACGGGTAGCACCTGTGTCGACAAGAAAAGTGATTTCTACATCATTCACTTTACCATTAACAAATGGACCCGATTGGTCTACCTCAAGAGTGGCTCCAAGCACACACTCTTCCTCCTCTCTCAGGCACCGTCTTAAGTAGTCCTCAGAATCACTCCCTCCATTTTCATTCAGCAAATATTGTTGAGAAACATTTTGCACATTCACTCTTTGCAACCTTTTTACCTGATTACCACCACAGAATCCTGTCTCTGTATTGTATCTCTGTACATTCACACAATTTGGAAGTAGTGGTTGTGGAATCTGACTCTGCTGATTCACTACCTGTCGCTGTAGCTGTTGCTGGAGCCGTCGCTGTAGCTGTTGCTGTAGCTGTTGCTGCAGATTTATCTCATTCTGCATCTGTGGATTCAATGATGAATTTTTAAAATTTCTGGCCGGATTTTTACATTCACGCTTCCAGTGTCCAATTTCGCCGCAATTTAAACATGGTAATTTCTGCTTGAGTTCTTCAATATTCACATTAAATTTCGGTTTGTTATAATTACCCTTAAATTTACCTTGATCCTGATTGATATTTTTATTATCGAGGGTTGCTACTTGCTGTTCAGCTACTTTTACCTGTGCCCACATAGCTTTTTCTTTCAGCTTCTTTTGCTTGGCATCTATCTCATCACTACAGTATTTTGCTTTTCTCAAAATATCATCAACTTAAAGTGATTGCCAACCTACAATTCCATTTCTAATCATTTCTCCAATTTCAGGTCTTAAGCCGTAAACAAACCTATATATAAAGTGGCTCATGTCCTTTTCACTAAATTTTTCATAGCAACTGTATTGTTTAAAGACCAACAGTAACCTTTCATAAAATGAATGTACTGATTCTTTTGGTTCCTGGTTTGTTCTATCTATTTTAACCCAATCAACTTCTTTCGGGGGAATCTTGTTTTTCAACCACACAATTACTTTATCATACAGATCCATAACAGTTAATGATGGAGCACCTGTTACTCTATTTCGTTCAGATTCTTCCTTGGACCAACTTACAGAAATTTTACATTCTGTCCAAAGATCCGATGGGACAACAATGTCAAAGAATCCATCAAGATCAATCCACAGAACTTTTGAGACTTTGATGAATCTATCCACCTGTGGATACCATTCCACAGGCTTTTCTCTCAGGCAAGGAAAATCATTGGTGAACAATAAAATGTCCTGTCTTGTCCAAGGGACATGCACATACCCACCTCCTGCTATTTCTCTCATCGGGGATTGATTTGCTACTTCACCTCTTTCTCTCCTTTCTTCCTCACTTTTTCTTTGTCCATTTTACTCTCCATTTACTTAAATCTCCTAATCTTTTTAAATACACAATTAAATCTTTTATATGCAATATTCTTCCATTTGAATTCCTGTTTCCAATATCCCTTTCAGTAAATTCTATTCTGTAATGTTTACCCAAATTCTTCTGTCTGCTCAAATCAACCTCTAGTTCAATAGCTAATTCTTCTATCTGTTCATACTTATTTTTAGTTTTCCATTGAATGCTTTTACAAATAAACAACAATTCTTCATCTTGATAATGCTTTAGGTTGTCAGGTCCAATTGTGGCAATAATTAGTTCTTCCAAATCTGCTTTCAGTTTTGCAACATCAAGTAATTTATTTTCTGCAGTCTTTGGGGTATGCGTTAAATCTATTTTGCTTATACTTCTTTCTGGAGTTTCATTATCTGATTCTGCTCCAAATGGGGTTTTACATGGAGAACCTTCATTAAAAGTTAAGTCAGGCATTGTTTTTTCTCGGTGTATCTCTGATAATTCTGAATAAAAATTTTCAGCCTCCTTTTGAATTTCCGCATTTAATGGAATAGTCAAAGCTGAGTGTCTAATTTCTTTTTGATCAAATACTGGTTGAACAGGGCCAATCATTACTGGTACCGTTACTGCTTCCATGCCTTTAGTTTACTGCTGTCTTAAATCTTCTTTTGCTCGAAGATATTCAGAGGTATTTGACATTTCCCCACATCCTTCTGTTCTCCTTACATTTCTTGGGATTTCATTTCTGTGGATTGGGGTTTCATCATAATTCCTGTTTTCACCAGAAATACTGGAATTAGTCCTAGTTTCTACTCTTTCAGGTGTTTTTGCATTATTTGTATATAATCTAGGTGATGCCTCATTAATATTTTCTCTAGGAGGTGCACTTGGGGAAATTCTTGTTCTTGGAGGAATCATCGGTGAAGGCCATGTACAAGCTGGTTGATAAGGAGGAGGCTTTTTCAATTTTGTATTATAAATCTCTTCTAAAACTGGGTCTTCTAAATCACTTTCTTCAACAATATTATTTCTCTTTTGGGAATTCTTTTGACCTGGTATTTCAGTAACCATCTCTCTTACTGTGTATAAACCATCACACATGTCTGCCTGTCTCCAACGACGCATTCTATCTTCATGAGTTTCCCTATTAATGTCTAACCTTGGACCTCTTGTTATACCACTGTTTTCTCATGCAAGTTCAAACATCTCATCCTCCCATTCAACTAAAGCTTCAAATTGAGTAGGTCTAGGCTTTGGCAGAAGAGCCATCATTTTTTCTCTCAAGTTTTTCAAAATCTTCATATTAAATGATCCGTCTTCCGGCCATGCTAAAACACCATCATCTTTGGTATAATCCATCCAATTATCCATCCAAAGACAAGTATGATAACCATATTCACCTTCCATATAGGCTGCAGGTGTTTTGTACTTTTGAAGTAACTTTCCACCTCGCGTTTCAATTTTCTTATCAGGTTTAAATACATTTTTAATTTTCTGAAGCCATGTAAGCTTCTTTTCCTCCTTCTTGTAATAATAACTCATGTTTTTAATGAAATTCGCTTATTTCTTAAAGATCGTAAATATTTCCTTGTTCTTCCGCGAACCCAACCAATCCGTGCGCGAAACTCACCAACAAGCCAATCAGGTTAAGCTATGTCACCACTCTGCTCAACCAATAAAAACACTGTTTTCAGAATAAGCCAATCAGCTATCAGCTTGTCTTAGTCACATGAACCAATCAGCGCGCTTGCTGTGACGTATGCGAGCCAATCACAGCGCGGACCCTGTGACGTACACAGCCGCTGCAGCTTCTCGTCTCTCGCTCCTAGAGCTCACCCCTCCTTCACAAAATATTTTCACAGCACTATTTTAAACAAACTTTTCGATGTAATTCAGTTAATAACTCCAGGAAAACAAACCATTTGTCTGTTTAACTAAAATAAAGTGATAGCCTTTACAATCATACAATCATACAAGTATTCTTTGCGTGGAATAGACTACGCTATTCTCACAGAATATTCATTCGTCGATAAAGTAAAACTACTCTACCCTTCTAACAGGTAATGACAAACTCGTCTCTCTCTGAATGCAGTTAAAGTGACACTACCTTACCCTTCACTCAAGCTTGGATATTTTCTACTACTCTTTTCACAGTGAGTTTTAAAACAGGCTCCAAGTCCCTATACTCGAAAGCTACGATTTCATAAACAATCCTCACTATACATTCTACATAACACACCTAGAGTCCCTAAACTTGTGCTGTACGTCCACAACACTAGTGATATATGTCAATACCGCTATTTTGAAACAGAGCAAATGCAGTGTGCAACTTCACCTGTTACACTACTCTTGTACCGGTACAAAAGCAGGAATTTTCACACTGCTGGAAAAAACTTTTTCGACTACATATAAACAACTTGACAAACTCAACATATGTTAAACATCTATCCTATGTAACTACCATGTAACATGTCCATTACCATAGCAACCGTAACTCTGCTACCAAGAAATTGATGCAGCGCCCCTAAAGAAAATCTGTCTCAACAACACCATACTACTCACCATTATTTATAAAACGTTCACAAGGCCCATAAACTACTGAGACAAACTTTGGGCAGCTGAATCATGTGACCTAATTAAACAGAACCTATTCAAAAACTATTTACACATTTATATACATCTGCAGTTTATCATCTTTTACCATGGATTTTATACGAATAACATTTTAATTAAGTCACTTAGGTAAATGGATCAATCTGATGGTAACTAGACCATGAATAAACAATACCAGCTTGTCATTTCAAAATCTAATTTATTAATTTTATTCTATAAAGAAAAAGCATCTTCTTTAATAAATCATTATTTATTAGCAATTAATCAGCATTTTTTTGAGGAAAGGCATATTAGACTGACATTTCAAGAATCATTAATCTACATGAGTTAAAGTAAAATGATCAGTTTCTCAAACCCTAAGTTTAATTTTCCCTATCTAAAACTCCCTTCATCTAAAAGTTAAAGTAAAAAAGGCCCATTATTCTTACGTGCGCCGAATGTTCATCAGCACGTCACACCCTTCTGGATTCGGGAAATGAGCAGCCCCCACCCAAGTTAGGGCTAAGTTTTTATACCTTTCTAACTAGCTAATCTCACCAAAAAGTATTTCTTTCTCGACCATCCAGAGTTCGGATTGGCTGACAGATGTCAGTCCATATGAGGTCACCTCCTTTTTAATCCAAAGTTAAACTTTTATAAGACACCATTGTCCACTTTCTCATGGGAACATTAACTTCCTCGGAAACGCAACAATATTTGAAACAATTCGTCGCCTCCTTGGCTTGGCAGGTCTGCCACATCCTGTGTGTCCTTGATTTTGTCACTTGCAGAGCTCATCTTGCACAACCGATGTATTTATTTGTTTCACTGTGCTCAGCTCTTCACGACAGGATTCCAAACACCCATTTTCAAAACACTAGGCCTCAGGCCTTAGGCCTCTCTCATAGAAAACTAGTATTCAAAGAAACACAAGACATCAATTAAGTAGAGTATTGATAACCCTTCTATTACCCACCCCTTTACTAATCATTAACCCATTAATTAAAGCTTTACCTAGCAAAAGCTGATGCACATAGAGTTTACGAACTCATACCACATATAAGATAAAAAAGACTTAACATAAGCACACAAAATAAGCACATGCCATTATTTAAACAGCCGCATTTAATACCGACAAAGACAATAGACAAAGTTAATTCATTATTTTTCACGAACTTGCAGTTGCAACATAAAGCACATATGTTAATCCTTTGTGTCGTGGAATGCAATTTTAACTAGGTTGATTAGTATATTTCGACAAACACTGATTAATACTGTTATATTATGGAAGTTTAACTTCGCGAGTCAGAACAAAATATTATTCTGAACCTCGCTCCATCAAGGTGCATTCGCAGAGCTGCCAGGGGATCTGTCATCATCGGTCGAATAGAAGTGGATCTACAGGCCCACATAGATGTGCATCAGCTGAGCTGAATGTGGGTCCCAGTACAACAGCAAGAGGACATGGACACTAGAGCTTGGCTGAGTTCTCTGCTACCTGCACAGACGTGGAGGTGAGGACTCAATTGTATTGGCTGAGATGTTCGTTTATATCCATACTTGCACAGCCATGGATGCTGCATGGAAAGGCTGGTAGAGGTGCTCAGGCAGAGCTACGGTGGCAGCAGGTGGTGGGAAGATGGCCGAGTGGAAGGATGCCCTGCGTTTGGCATCGAATGGGAGCGAACCGCAAACTCAGCACATGGGAGTTAGAACAGGGACCTGATGGACACGGGCATTTAATTGTTGCTATAAAATTAAGGCGATCAATAAAGTTAACATTTCCCCAAACGCAGGCCATAAACTAAAGTGCACGCTCGTAGTACACAGAGCTCATTGAATGTGCCAGCCACAGCCGCGCCCTCCTATTAGCATCCAGCAATCGCCGACCTTCCTCCAACAACGCTGTGTGCCCCTACACATAGGGTATTTTATTTATTTTTCACTCTCAAAGCTGCGATGACATTTTTTCGGCCTTGGTATGGTTGTAACCGTTTTGTGTTATTATTTGCAGCAACAAATGTAGGCACAGAGCAAAAGGGTGATTGGAGACTGGGAGCAAGACGTGTGGGGTGATGGGACTGCAGAAAAGGACAGGAGGGGTTATGGGTTCACTAAGGGAAGGGGAAAATCGTGAGCAGAAGTGAGATTAACCTGGATATACTGGGGGAAGGAAGGACGCTGAAGTGCTGAAATGTAAGAAGGAAAGGAGGTGTGGGTGTTATGAAATGTTACAGTCTCAGGCTTAGGGACAACATAAAACTTTTCAGGAGGGCCTTCGGTACCTACATGTCTCGGTCTTGGACTCGTTGTCCCGTCGTACGACACGAGCCACCCAACACAAGCAGTAGTAGTCAAGACCCCGCACAAGGTCTGTGTGTGGTGCAGTGTCGTGTGGCGGCACGGTGACGTGACTGCTGCACTGAGACTTACATAGGTAGGAATGAAATGGCCATCCAATCATACTGCATGGCTTCACAATGATAGCCACAGTGATTGATCAGACAAGTGTGGCTGCGACAGTGCCACCACCCACGCGGGCACCCAAACCAATACTTAGTTATTCCTGGACCTGCCCTCAGGCTCAGGCTAGCGGTGTCTCAACCAATCCAGTGCCAGGATTGGCTAAGAGCAGGGTGAGTCACCGCCCATTATGAGACCCGGGGGCTGCTGTATGAAGCTCCCTTGGTTCCCTCCCTCACCAGTCGCTCTGCAGGAAGGTGGTGTGCTGTGCATGTTCGGGCTGGTCATAGAAATGACAAGCCCAAAAACGGACATGCGCACTAGTGGTGCCGCGCTGAGTCTGTCACTCAAGCTGCCGCAGCCCCACCCCATCGCCCGTCTGCGTCTGACTGCTTCCTCGAGTCAGGCGTCAATCACAAGACTTTGTTTTTAATGTATTTACTTAAGGAAGTTGGTAACGGTGACGGTCGGTGGTGCAAAGCCCCAATGCCCCTAATGGACGCACCGCTTCTGCACTCAATATGCATCCTGAGGAAGCAATACATCTGTTGGGTCTTTAGGGGTGGTTACATGCCAATGGTAGGATGAGCAGGCTCCCACATTGTTCAATTTTTATATAATAGTAAACACCGGTCCCTACTGTGCTTTCTGCTGCCTCCCATGTGGATGGATTGGAGCTAAATCCCTCAATCTGCCCCCACAGGTGCAGAAATATTATTGGGACATTTGGGGGAGGGGAAAGGCTGGAAATCTGGATATTTTGGTCCCCACCCCATTTCTTTTTTTAGCAAATATAAAAGATCCCCCGTCTAGTGAGCTTCTCCCCACAGAGAGCGGATGGGTGGTACATTTCCAAACTGCTCCATAGTACAATAGCTCCAATGCACAAAATATACATTTTTGTCATAAATCCCGACACACCATATTCTGATACAGACACAAAAGAGTTGGTATTATATAATAATACTTTTATAACATTTTACAACAACAACCAATATATAGAAAAATGTAAATGTAATAAAATACACCGCAAATCTATCAAACTATAGGCAATCCCCAAAACCCCACTCTCAGACTGGTGATCGATGGTGCAGTGGGAGAAGATGTAGGAGCCATGTGCACTCCCACAATTCCTAGCTATCATGTTAGTGAAGCAGTAGCAGGAATTGCATATGGTGTGTGCATTTGGTTGGGGTACAGCTGAACAGTGGCTGCTGGAGGAATGAAATTCACATATGTGAAGTTCATTGCACATAGTACATTGGGAAATGTTGCTATTTGTCATAATCACTTTTTAACCAGCTAACTATTCAGGTCGAGTTTTGGGAAATAAAAGTGCTGTTTTTTTATTTCGAGAAGGCATCTAGGACAGATGGTAGAAATGCTGATGGTGCTCTCTCTGAAATGTCTGCCACTGTAGCTTATGTGTTCTGAAATAACTCAAAGCCAAGTAGATATAGTAATACCAAGAGATTCACTTGAGGTTGTAAGGCATGTGACCAATCAGTGATGGGCTTTAAAGTGGCTGTAATATCATCAAACAGAGATATTGGGCCCGAATCACAGAACTAACTTAAAACAAAATCCTAACTTAAGACTACTAAATGCCTTCTGTGAATACCAAAAAGTATTAAGTTTAGGATTTTGTCGTAAGTTAGTTCTGTGAATCGGCCCTATAATCATGTCTTTCTTAAGTCAGTAAAATTTAGAGATGTCCTCATCTCCCTGATCATGAAGAGAAACACCCAAAGCCTGAAAACCCTATGCTTTGTCTGACGTTTTCTGGCAAGTTCATGGAATCACAGATTTTGCAGCAGAGAAAAAATCTCAATGTTGGCAAATGTGTGAGCTGTTTTTCATGCTCCTTTCTAAACTGGTGATATTTACTCTGATTTTGCACCTATTCTGAATTTGCCTTAATTTTTTTTGCACAAAAGTTATTGTGTGTTAATTTGCCTGATTTTTGCTTCATGATAGATTGTTTTGCATTCGTTTTGAAAGAGTTTTGCGGTGATTTCACCATAAACACGCACCTTGACAATAAATCTGACCCATCACATTTTTTCTGCAAAGTATTGGGAAAAATACAGACCCTTACCAAATAGTAAATTTTGTTATGACAACAAGTTACTTTCAGAGACAGAAGCGATTTTCAGATGGCTTGTAAATGTGGCCTCAGTTTGATAGAAGAATTGTACACCTTGATAACCCATCACCTCATATACAACAAGGTGCATGCTAGCGAGCCATATGGACTGCCTTTGTCCAACTCAGACAACTGACAGGATCATGCTTTTATCACTCATTACCTTTAGGTTCTATTGCTTTTTTACTATGATTTCGATTGGTGACATTTCTCTTTTTCCTGTAGTTTTTGACCCCTTTTTCCGTTCTTCGCTTGTTTTACTTTATTTTTCTTATTAAATGCATTTTTGTTTATTCAAACTCCACCTGAGGTTTCTGTACTATTTCTCGACCTTACCCTTAGCAATCCCTCAGAAAATCCTTAGTGAATTGAACAACTTGATCAGAAACCTTTGTGGAGCAACAGCAGAAGAAGGGTAGCCATGGAACAGCTTAAGCTACTGATGGAGGAAGTAGGACTTGCGGTCCAGACATGCAGCTGTATGATATGCCAGTATAGCCCCAGTGATTGGTGAACTGGTCCGCAATGCATCAACCATAGAGGTCATCCTAAAGGAGTAAATATTCGCACCAGCCCTACTGATATCAATCCTGAGTGGATTAAAGGTACAAAACAGGCTGAATATGACATAGCAAGTATCATCATCAAAATTGTGATGTGTATGTATTTATTCTTTTCTGATCTTTTTAAATTTTGATCGAATAAAGAGTTTTGATGATGATGACATAGCAAGTAGAAATATGATCAATTGAGGCACGACTGATGGGGGTCCTTCTACTCTCTCCTCCTCCTCTCCCCACCTCATATAAAGTATAGAATGTACAAAATGAGACTGTTAATAATAATACATTGCCACCGTCAAATAAATAAGAGAAGGTTCCTTGCAGAAGAAATACTATGGTGGCACAGTAAAAAAAATGAAAATATAGTACCCACTTCCTGCAAAGTGCTTAAAAGAAATCAACCACATTTTAGTTCCAATATGGACCGAAATAATAAATGCTTCTCTATCACAAGGGATACTCCCTGACTGCCTAAAAACAGGTCAAGTTGCTCCCATAATCAAAAAACCTTCAGAGGACACTTCAGATCCAAACAACTTTTGCCCAGTGACCAACATCCCTGTACTAGCCAAGTTAATTGAGAAATGCGTACAGAACCAACTCAGCCAACACATCACCAAGTTCTCCTTGCTTGATGAATGCCAATCAGGATTCAGAGCAGGACATAGCACGGAAACAGCGATCCTCCATATTGTTGATGATGCGATACAGGCCCTTGACCAAAATCAAGCATGCCTACTGATTCTCCTTGATCTGTCTTCGGCGTTTGACACGGTAAACCACGAAGCATTACTGACCAGGCTGCAGGACAGGATGGGACTGTCGGGAAATGTGCTGAACTGGTTCAACTCTTTTTTACAGAACAGAACACAGCGATTCCTGGTCAACCAATCAATCTCACCTCCATGCCCTATTTCAATAGGAGTCCCTCAAGGATCGACGCTATCCCCAGACCTGTTTAACCTATACGTCGAACCGCTTACAGAAATTCTCCAAAAATCACAGATATCATATCACATGTATGTGGATGACACGCAAATATACATAAAGATCGCATCCCTAAAAGACATTGAACTAATGAATGAGACATTAAAAATGGCACTACAATGGTTAACCAACAATCATCTGAAACTAAATGCTCACAAAACAGAGTTCTTACTAATCTCACCACCAAGGAGCCATACGGAAATAAAGGAATGGACGAAATTCGTGACTGCGCTTAACTGCACCCCAACCCTAGTCAACTCAGCTAAATCGCTTGAAATCACCTTAGACGAGAATCTGGACATGAAAGCCCACATTAACTCAATGGCTAAAAATGCCCGCTTCCACCTGAACTACTTAAGAAAACTGAAACCATTCATCTCAGAGCAGGATCTCAAACTGGCAATCCAATCCTTAGTTATCTCGAGGATTGAATATGGCTGCACCACCTTAGCTGGCCTACCAAAAACGTCCACAGCACCACTAAAAGCCTGCCTTAACGCCGCGGCAAGACTTATCACCGGATCTAGGAAATATGATCATATATCCCCGCACTTGAAAGCTTTAAACTGGCTACCTTACGAAGCCAGAATCCAAATGAAGATAGCATGTATCACACATAAAGCGCTCCACTACAACACCCCAGGATACCTAGCCAAGAAAATTCAGCTGTCTGGAGGTAACCGACCAGCTAGAAGTGCTGAGGAGCTGCTATTACGGCCAGCCATCTTCCGAAAGAAAAAAACCTATGACAGAGCGTTCTCAGGAGCTGCCCCCAGAATCTGGAACTCACTCCCTCCAAACATTAGGAAGATCCAAAATGTGGCAACATTCAAGCGGGAAGTGAAGAGCCTTCTGATGAACAAATACAATACATAGAGAAGATTATCGATCACTGCTCTGAACTATTACTGCCCTAATACAGAACATCTATGACATCAGAAAAGCGAAGAAAAGTCAGTAATATAAAGATCGCTAATTCTAGGATGTGAAACCGTCCAAAAAATGTATCAACAAATGATATCTTTAACTGACCTTATAACTGCATCCCTCATGGACTTATAACGATCTACCTCACCTATGTGTATATATTTTGCTTATGATATAATTGTAGCCGCAACTCACTATTAACGCTAACTGCACATGTGTTATGAATGAATATATTTCATCTACCTCATATCTGTGATTCTTACAACTGTTAATATATATGTTAAGCTTTTACCTACTCTATGTTAAGCGCTCTGATACCCACGGGTCTTGTTCGCGCTATACAAAACTTTATAATAAATAAATAAATAAATAAATAGTATTAAACTCAGGAGCAGCTAATTTAGTTATGAACGAACAATCAGACAATGTATCAAAAGTAATTTTAAAAATGGCATGTATGCTGGTTAAACATGTAAATCAAGAACTTTTGCAGACAATGCACGCACCTTGAGATGAGCATTAATGTCATGGTGGCTGGCAGCAGGTGTTCGGAGGTCACACTCTCCCTGTCAATAACCATATCAAGTATGAGGTGTGGTGGTAAGTTGCCCCTCCTCAGCACCTCTTCATCGGGCTTAGTAAAGTGTGTGAGGCTTCATTTGAATATCCGCTGTCACGTCATGCTCCTTCACCCGTTAATGATAATGAGAGCCATAGCACCATTTACTTGCCCAAATGACTTGGCGAAAGACTCAGCTCTTATTAGTAGTGCTCCTGGATTAGTGACCAGGTCAGTATTTTATTTTACTAGTGTATTATATGGTTTGCTTTGAGTTGCATGAGTTCTATTTAGATCTATCAGTTTTTGGCAACTTATTGTCAAAGTGGTATAGTGCAGTTGACAGGCAGGCATGAGTGTGTTATGGTTTGGTGTGACTGCTTGTGCAGCAACTGGTGCATGTCTTCTGTCTGGCTGTCTGGTCTCTGTTCAGTGTGAAATTGACTTGTGTATTTATGCTGCCTGGGATGTATGATCAATTCCATTGCACTCCCTTTTTTGGCATCGAGTTTCAATTTTTGGAAACCCACTTATTTTACTTTTCCAACAAGAGTGTACAATTGTGAATGGGGAGCTTGCAGTCGTGACCGACTTTTCTTAGTTATATATCGTAATTCTAGCCCACGAAATGACTGATTATTTCAGACGGTAATTTAGAGGAATGCATGCATTATGTATGTTCTCCACTAAGGTAATGCGTAAAATCCCACACGACCTTTGGCCTTCTCTCAATTGGCCCATTAATGAAAACCGATATAAGTGAACTGCAAGCCATATCTTCATAATGCTGCAGCCAGTAAACTGTGTATGAGAATAAGACACGCACCCAGGAATAATATTTTGTGATTAACAATCACTAACTTGGGGTCATCAGTCCCTGACTGAAGCGTTTGGCTCTGATGTGAATCTCTGCACAGCCAAGGCTTGCTTTGCATTTTTGATCTCATATTGCTACAACTGTAATTTGATGCAAAGTCATTACCATTTAAATTAGATTGCAGATATATTCTGTAATTCTGAGTCTTAAGTATACCATAATGTTTGTCTGATCACAGCTGTACTTCTAGCAGTCGAAAGCAATCCCTTCTGCTTGATTATACAGTTATTATATGGCCGCAGCGTCACTAAGCTGTACATAAGAATAGCCTGGGCAGGAAGGGGGCAGAACAATGAAAGGATTAAGTCAAGTGTTTCATTACTGAATTTCTAATTCCAGAAAGCTTCCATTAACCATATTAACCTCATTATGACCTTATTAAGCTTGCATAATTTTATGCAGCAGAATAGTCCATGCAATTTATGGAAATTATCTGAATACCTTAAAAAAGCAAAGTTGCTTTCCTGGCAATAATAGATACATCATTTAACATGGTGTAATGTTATGTGACTGTTATAGTTAAAATTACGTATATGTATAGAAGTTACTTCTTGATTAAAATAACTCTTAGTAAGTGAAATGAGAAAGAGTTAGTTGTGCTTTTGTTTTTTGAAGGGGACCAGGCTATGAAACAGAAAACCAGTTATTCCATAAACTTCTTGGGCCTCATTTATGAAAAGTGACGAATTGCTGCGTGAAAACAGCGATGCGTCACTTTTCATTGCGCCCTCCTTGCGACACCAATGATGCGTCATATTTACAGTATGACGCATCATTGCGCAATGAGTTCCAGACATGTCAGTATTTCTGACGTATCTGTATGGCGCAAAAGTGACGCATTGCTGGAGTGTGTCACAAAAGTGACGCAACTCCAGCAATGTGTCCTTTCACATGGTGCTAGCACCATGTGAAAGGGCCTGCATCAGACTTCCACATGCTGTGAGGCAGGCATAAGAAATTGACGCATTTGTGTCCTAGAAGTGGCGCAGTGAAATCTTATAGATTTTACTGCGTCACTTCTATGACCCTTTCTTGCATCAGAACGCCCCCCTGCATACATTATACCTGGCGCAGGTATAATGTAGCACAGGGGTTTACAAAGTGACGAATCTACCTCGATGCGTCACTTTGTAAATATGGTGCAACAAGGCACATTTTTTACGCTGCTGGTGCGTCACAAAAAGTGACGCACCGGCGGCGTAAAAGTAACGCACGGCCTCATAAATGAGGCCCCTTGTTTCTAGAGAAAATTGTAAATAGACCACGAGTGTGAGAAATATAATCAGCGAAAGGAAACACTTGAATACAAGACTAGAAGGTAACAGAATGCGTTTGGTGCACACCTTCAGGATCACATAGGCACATTTCCCCAGGGGGCATTGCACGCAGAAACCTTGCGAAATATAAGGAAGTCATTTAGAACTCACAGGCAATAATTTGAGCTCTTCAAGTCAGAAGTACTTGCAAGTGTTCCCCTCACGGAGTGGCCACCATATTTTGAGTTCCCCATGCCTGTTTGAGCCTCACTGCTTTCAGTGCATAAACAGGTGCCATAGCTGCACAAAAGAACAAAGAGTATAGAGAGCAGGTGCCATTTTGTGTTTCCCTCTCAGCATACTATTTGTTCACAAACAAATTCATGAAGCGGGGGTTTGATTCGAAAGTTGATGTGCTGGGTGTTTTCGCCTGGTCTCTAGATCCATGTTCGGGACTCCCAGACTTTTCCTAGTGGTCCAAAGCATAAAATACAGATGCCAGAAGCACTGTGTTAATTAGAGTGTATATTTATGGTGACACACTGCAAGTCAAAGGTTTTCAATGGCGGTGTGAACTGAGACTTTGCTACAAGAAATTTGGACTAGAGAGGCGAGATTACTGGTAGTTTTGGTGGGTGAAACGTCCATCGAGCTCCCACTCCACAACCTCCAAAGAAGGCCCTACATGTTATTTGTTTTATTTTTATTTGTGCCATAATATTATGAAATACTCCCAATGAAAAGCTTCAGATGCAGTTGTAAGTGGGTCAGAACTGTGGTGGGGGCCTAGTCAGTACCACACGTTTGCCGCCACACCCCCTAACACATTGAACAATGCCTTGCATATTCAGTCAAGCAAAGAACCTGTGCGGTCTGAGCCCCCTTTGTTTGTAACCTCTGGTCGTGCCTAGACAGAGGGTGTAGTGCGATGACATATGGGGGAGGAGCCACCTATGTAGAGTCCAGGTGGCTAATTACATCCCTTCCCCACTTGGCTCTGAAATACACCCTTGGCCATGGCTTACAAAGTTCTTGAGCATTGGATGCGGCTTTGGCTTCTGTCTTAAAGTATATTGGGGATTGACATGAGCTGCCAGGACCCATTTCACTGTTCTGATCTCTTTCGGTCCATCTATTGTCTCTTTCCTTGGCAGCAAGGTTCCTCTATTCTGATATTGGCGTACGGGCTCCTCTGCTACGGGGCTTTCCTGACCGGGCACTCTCACCTTCTGGAACCATGACACATTCCGACTTATCGTTTCACCACCCTTCTGTAGAGTTACCATGGTGCCATCAACCCTCAGCACTGTCCACACTCCAGGTTAGAACAATATTCTGAATCTGTAAGAATTACTCTATCTCCCTGCCCCAGTGGACACAGCACCACTCATCTTCTAAGGTTTGCCATTGTGTTGTTCTGCATGTGCCTGTGTACCTACAGGTTGATACTCCAGAGGAGTCAACTCCAGATGAACTGGATTTGTGTCCCTCATGGCCCTCTTTAGCATCAGAGACCATGTATGTGTGCACTGAGTTGTTCAGTGTGGCATTCCTCAACATTCAGGTGGAATCTTAGGAGGCTCATCTCTGGGCTGACCCCTTCGAGTTTGGAAAACCAGAGAGACTTGTTTTAGGTCAGCATGAAACATCTAAGCTCCTTGTTTGTTTGCGGCCACTGTAGTATGTTCCGGTAATGTTTGGTCCATAGGCGCTCCAGCAGCTCCTTGAACTCCAACCCTTGTAAGGGCAGCTCATTGTCCACTTAGATTTCATCTGGCAGGCCAAACAGCACAACGATCTTTTCCAGTGCCGGTGCGACATTCACAAATGCTGTTGACTCTACCAGCTTGACAATAGTGTATTTGGGATGACTGTCGATGATAGCCATGGTGACCCAGCCATCTAGCATGCTCCTGAAGTCCATGCTTTCTTTGAACCAGGGGGTGATGCATGGTTCCCTTGTGATGTCTGGTGCTGGGATTTCCAGCTGCTAGTAAGTTGACAAGTGGAACACTGTTTTAATGGGTCATCTACTACAGTTCTAGGCCTTGAAAACACATCCACCATGGGTCAACATAGCCACTTGATGCTGCAGGCTTTCAGGAATTACCAGCTTGCAGTCTCGCAGAACCAACCTCTCTTGGATGACACTCTGTCTCGAACTCCCCACATTTGAGTGAACCTTCTTTGTTGGGAATGTTCCAATTGTTGGCGTCACATAGGAAATTGCACCATGATCCTTAATGTAGTGCATTCAATACCTTATCAGCACCGTGTCTTTGGCCTTCGCTGCTTCAATTTCACATAGGCTCAAGGATTTAGGGCAAGCCAAATTGGAAATCATTCAAATGTACTCTTCCATCAGTTCCACTTCATTTTCTGTCTGGACCTGGACTTCAGGTGGGTGACGCGAAAAGAAGTCCACCAGATTTTTGGACCCTTGCCAGTAGACTACTCTAAACTGGTAATGTTGCAACTGAATAGTCCATTGTTCAAAGGGAGGTGGCGGGTGAGATGCTGTTCCCCGTAACAGAGGAACCAATGGCTGGTGATCTGTGATTACTTTGAAGGATCTTCCACAGAGGTACAAATGGAAGATTCTGTATGCCCTTTTGATGGCCAGGATGTCCCTTTCAATCTGAGCATACCTGGCTTCTGTTGGCATGAATACTTTGCTTGAAAATGCTAGTGGTGTCCAGATCCCTAACTCTACCTCCCGGGTTAACACTGCCCCAAGTCCTACAGGGTTCACATCAACCAGCGGTTCTGTCATCTTTTTCTGGTCAAAGTATGCTATAGCTACTTTACTCAGCATGGCCATCTTCACTTTCTGGAAGAACTGTTCTTCATTTGGGCACCACACTCAGCGAGCATCTACTTCTGTCAACGCTCTCAGCAATATTTGCTAAAGTGTGAATGAATCTTCTACAATACTTGGCCATGCCTAGGAAGGCATTTACCGGGGTGGGAGCCTGCTTTATAGCCTGTGATTTTCTGGGGGAAACCTGGGGGCATATTACCAAGCTATAGCGATAATTATCGCTAAGCTTGGTTAGCGGGTATAAAAATATCGCCGCGCTCCGACGTCTTTTACCGCTGAGATACCTTGATATTATCAAGGTTTATCTCAAAAGCGGTAAAAATCGTGGGAAATGCATGAATATCGCTGTAAAATCAGCGATATTCAAGCATTATCGTGACAATGCTCTTAGCCATGTTATCCACCTTCCATTGGATAATATGGCTAAGAACTGCTCTGGGCAGGCGTTAGCTTTTGGAGATAATAGTGCTTAGCGCGATTATTTCCAAAAGTTGGTAATAGGTGATAGCGATGTTAGCGACTGTTTCCAGTCGCTAACATCTTGGCACGCCCACTATGCATGTCATTAGCGATAATTATCGCTGACATGCATTGTGGGCCCCTAAATGCCCGCTATCGCCTATTAGCTGTCGCTAACTGGTGTTAGCGACAGCTAAGTAATTGGACGATTAAATTATCGCCGCTTTAGCGGGAAAAATTCCTGCTAAAGGGGCGATAAGGCCCTTGGTAATATGCCTCCTGCACCGTGTCCTGGGTGAATATGTACCCGAAGAATTCTATGTATGTTTGAACGAAAGACCACTTCTCCTTGTCGAGGGTGACGCCATGTTCCCACAGTTGTTTCATCGTGGTTCTCCGGTGCTCCTCCACAGTTGCTGAATAAATCGGAATATTGTCACTTACATTGATTACGCCTTGCAATTCCTGGCAGTGTTTCTCTTATGGCATTGTGGAACACTTCAGCCACCGACGAAATGTCAAATTTCAAACGTTTGTTCCTGCCCATTCCTATGTTTGTTGAAAAAGTAGCAATGTTTCGGCTTTCTTCTGACAGCTCAATTTGCTGGCAACCACCTCAGTGCAAGTATGCTTGTTGGTATATGTGATTTTTGGATTCATGAAACATTTGCCAGAGTAATTACCAGCAGCAAAGTGCTAGTGCAGACAGCAAGCACAAAACGAAAGGAAACATAATTTTGACTCAACTTTATTTGGTGGTAGAGGAAAATCCCGTGCAATTTTTATGTACATCTATTTATGTACTATCACTTGGGTCTATATAATTACATTGCTAATATTAAAGATTTACTTAGTTTTTGCTGTATTATGCCTTAGGTGTTCGCTTTACAACACATTTTGTGCATTTACATTATTTGATGTGCAAAAAGAGAATTCTGCGAAAGAAAAATACCAGTCATTGTTCACAGAATCAGGTTTTGTGGAGTTTTAAGTTTGCAGGATATGCTTAAGAAAAGTGGCCTAGGAAGCATAACTAACGCCCCCACTACAAGCATAGAAAAATGACACCAAAACCCTTGGTTGAATAGTAAAAAAAAGAAACAATGAGGACTCAGGCGGGTCCCTCTGGTCTCCGACTATTACTTTAGGGGTATAGATCTAAACGTTTCTGAGTAGGGCCCAGTACGAATGTAGGTTAATGCTCACATGCCTGTGTGTTTGTGGGTACTCATATGCCCTCCTGCAGGTGGTTTTCTATAGCTGAAATGCTAAGTAATGTGCACCTCTCAAAACCGGAAGTATGGCAATATTGAAGGTGGAGACAGAGTATCACCAGATTGCATGCTGATCTATCAGAAAGGGATTCTGCACTGAGGACAACACTACTGTCATTAAGACAAAAAAATCATTGTGCAATAGTACATTTACTGGCATTTACACGTGCAAAAATGTTCACCTTGTGGAATATCCTCATATGTAGATGGACGCGCTTTTGGGCAGTGTTTAATCCCATACCGACTTTCATCTCAAAATCTTGCAGTTCGGAGGTCTTGTTGGGGTGGGAACCAGTCCCCCAGCATCTACACTGTTAAAAGAAGGTGCAGTGCAGTACGCATCACCAGTGCCTTAAAAGCACCTCTGGTGACCCTCAGCCCGGGACGCGCTTTTGAGCGATATGTAAAACCGCACTGACTTTCATCCCAAAGCCTTGCATCTTGGAGGCCTTGCTGTGGTGGTACTCGGGCCCCCCGGAATCCACCCTGTTGAAAGCGGGGGCCGAGCAGTAAACGTCAGCGCATCATATGCTCTTTAGAAGCACCTGGGCCTTCCCTCTGACAGGTACATCACACATACTCCGAGGGACAAGATGGTGGCCGAATTTGCGAGGAGCGCCCATCAATGACGAGCCGAGAGCGGCGCTAGCAGATGAGCGCTGGGAGGCCTGGCAGTGCTCGGCGCCACAGTTTATTCATTTGGAGATGCGGTGTGGTGACAGCGGGAGTGCCGACCGAGCTGCCGATCGCACTGAAGTAGAGATGCGAGGGAAGATCCTTAGAAGAATGCTGGGGTCTCAAGAAGATGCCTCTCCGTGCTGCGGTCTGGTAAGCCAGATCTGACTCCAGAGCGTGGCGGCGCTGGATCCCCATATAGCCATATTGCTGAGAATTGTGGCATATTCTGAATGGTGTCCATTTAGGCAGGGTTAACCCTGGTCATTTGGGGCTTGCCTGTCCTAAGATGGCAGCCGTCAGGGACAACTAACAGGTGGAGCTGCTCCCTGTCGAATCCCTGAGCAATATAACAGGCAATCAACTGAGCAGATAACAGGTAGACCCATGAAAGGCTCAGTATTTAAACAAGCTCTATCCTGAACAGGCCCCCTAAAGACATGCAGACCCTGGCACTGCTCATCATGCCGAGCCTATGCTTAGTTTGCACCCCCTTTCATCCGGATTATAGAAAATTATTGGGACCCTCGGAATTCGTATATGAATGACTCATCCCCCCTGCCTATCCTCAAGACGGTCGCCCCAGGCATTGACTCTATGAACCCTCCATCGACAGCTGAGACCCAGCCATTTTCACTGACACCCAGGAGATGGGCTATGGATTCCCTCCTTGGCCATTACCTACCGAGCCGGAATTTAGGCAAACGCTCCTGCGTCTCTCCTGACCTTATCTCCCCCCTCTCCCTTCCCTCCACTCCTACTCTTTCCAACTTCTGTCCTTTGCCCTCACCTGCCATTGCCCTTTGTCCCCACCCTCTTTGTTTTTTTGGAACTTCTTCCCTCGCCACTTGAGACTGAACTATTTTGTCTGATGCCCGATGGAGCGATTTGTTTAGCTATAGGGGAGTTGGGCCGTAGATTCCCTCCTTGGTCCTCACCTACCCAGCCGGTCTTTAGACAGACTTCCTTTCGTCTCTCCTTGTTGTCTCTTCCCTTATCCTCCCTTTCTCACCTCCGCTGCCCCCTCCACTACTTTTCTCTCTCCTTTCTTCTAATGTATTGCCTATTTTTTGATGTAATGTGTAATTGCTGATCTTTTTCTGTTACATTGTTGATTCTCATGTAAAGCTCTCTGATACCTTCGGGTCTAGCCAGCGCTATATAAAACTCTTTAAAAAAATAAAATAATAATTATATAAAATACTACCTTCTATCAGCCTTTGTAGGTAAGAGCTTCCCTACTAGTAGTCTCACTGCCATGGGTAAACAGAATGCCTTTGAAAAGCCCACATTACCTCACAAAGCTACCAGCTTAGACTCAATGCTGGAGAGGGCTATTGGAGCTCGTAGCAAACCGAAATAGCCCTGAATTAGTGCAGACTATCCTTGGGGAGCAGAACGGGCCAGGGAGAAATTGCCCCTGGGGCTGGTATGCCAGCTGTATCATCCCTTAGTTTAGCAGTGTAAAGTCCTGGGAAAATTGTTAGTGAGCCATCCACTTCCTTTAACACAATTAACATTCCTAAAGCTACATCCTTTAAAGATGGTCCTTATAGGATTTTGGTAATAATAATCACAGCACCTCCCCTGAACTGGTTGTTAAAAGAAATAAAAACAACAGTCAGGCACCACGGGCACAGCCCCAACCTAAACCAGTTCGCTATATGTCAGCAGGAGAAGTTAGCATAAAAGCTGTTTGCACTAAATTCACAGAAATGTTGGCAAAGCACCTGTCAGTAATTGAGGCCCACTAAGCATCCTTGCTGTGTCTGTAGACACGTGTAAGCAGGATGAGGGCCTTCCTGACCCTGTCTTTACCAACAGGGACACTCAGGATGTATCGTCTACATGCAATATTTGCCCCCGATTGTCCGTGAATATTTCAATAAAAGGTGCTGAGGCCTATACTTTTGTTGATCAGAATGTAACTCGTGGTGAGACAGACAGGGTCTTTGCCCAATTGGCCCACCATCAGCAATAGCTAGAAAATATTGTGCGACCCCGGCGAAGGTTATGAAAAGAGTCACAGAGAGCACGTTAAATAGGTCTCCTAGTACTATGATCGTCAATTTACCACCTAAAGCCTACCTATATGTTTTGGTTATGGCTGGTGTGTCACCTTTGCAGGAAAATTAAACAGAAACATGGAAACAGGCCAAGAACAAAGTTCTTGTTTGGCTCAGCTAACATAGAATTTAAGGGCCAGATGTAGGTAAATCTTTTTTTCTCACTCTTAAATACCGACTCATACCGAATCGGTATTTAAGAATCGGAAAACGGGATGTTGATAAAAAATCAGTAAAATTTATCGATTCGGTATCATTCGGAATCTCAAATCGGAATTTACCGAATCGGTATTTACCGAATCGGTAAATACAGAATCGGTGAATATCCATTCATTCCTATGGTCCTCTGGCCCATAGGAATGAATGGAATTTACCGAATCGGCATTTACCGATTCGGGTACTTTTTGGCACCTCCATCTCAAATTCCAAATACCGGTCATAACGGCCAAAATGACAGAATTTCGGCCGTTACCGACCGGTATTTGGACACCTACATCTGGCCCTAAATGTGGCTAACTCAAAGGAACTTTTAATGATGCGTCGAGTATGCTGGGAAGGCACCTCAAAGAAAGAATTAAAGGAGACTGTATAGTCATTATTTTTAGGCTCCAAGCCTAGCGAGGTATCTACTAAGCTGAAATTTTGAGATGCAGTGGATCGGATATCATATTGTTACATTGCCACTGGGTTACTTCTACAAGCCACGCAAAAGGTGGATACACCTATGCCAATGCTTAAAATTCAATCTCAGCATCCTCAAAGTTTTTGTTGTACCGACAGATGTTCAATCTTAGCTGACTGCAATCATATTGATTGACCAGGGTTCCCAGTCTGCCTAAGGAGTCTCTAAAGTCAACAGAGGGAGGGCCCCTAGCTCACTTCCAAATTGTTTTGCTGTCTCCACCCTATCGGGCTCATGTTACACCTCTGCATCTTGTAGCCCCAAGCATGCCAGTGTGCAATGTGTTAGATGTATGTTCTTCCAACATGGTGAAACCTACATTGAACTGATTCTCAGAATTCCATCATCGCCCCCTTCAAATATTGAGCTGGACTATTGCTAGCGTACTATCTAAGATGGCTCTCCAGGATTGGCATTTGTTTATCAACTGCTATGACATTCTGTCAATGCAAGAAACCTGGGACACAAAACCCACAGAGTATGAAGTATTTCTGTGTTTTAGCAGACCGGCTGTCCCATCCTGCTCAGGACGAGCATCGGGTGGCCTGACTGTCTGGATTAACTTGTTGCTGGGCGGCCACCCAGAGGCTATGAAAACCACAAGAAGCGCCTTTTAAATACTTCTTTTCATGGGGGTTTGGCACTATATCTCTCATTCTGGCATTGGCCCAGTGGACAATGACTGAACTTGAATCTAGTTATAGGTAAATACAAACTGGCAAAGGAGTCGGCTTTATACCTCGCCTTTATGGACCTGTCAATGCCCTGTGACTGAGTCAATAGAATACAATTATAGCGATTCCTCTTCTAGATGGGATTAGATGCTAAATGAGTGCATTTATTAACATCATTACACACACACACACCAAGGCTAGGATCAGGTTCCGGCAAAATAGAGAGATAAAGAACGAAATAAGAAGCATTGGGCGAGGAGCTGAACAAGGTCCAATGTTATTTATTCTTTATATCAATAAACACAGCTCCCAGCTATATTCTCGTACTCCCAATGTTCCCAGGATAAACAGCACCCCTTTGCTAGTTCTGCTTTAAGCCATACTAATTGCATGCACACCTAATGCCTTGCACTTGTTAGTGGATTCTTTTATATGTTTTATGGCCAAACTTGAGTTAACAACTAACTTTGCGAAATTATTCATCATGTCATGCGGTCCCAAGCATATCAAATTTACTAGCATAAAACTGACTTTAACTGTTTAACAAACACAGGAACTTCTTTTTATCTGGTTGTAATGTTTAGTTCATCAGTTTCATTGGCCCTTCAATTTTTTCCAAAGCAAAACTGTCTAGAGCAGTAGGATCACTTCTTAGTTAACCTTGCATCCTTGGCTGGAAGGGCTTTAGCTCCTTTTTTGCAGATATGCGCCTCCCAATATGTCCCAATAGCATCACATGGGACAGAAAGTTGGGGCAAAAACGGCTGTGCAATTATACAGGGGGAAGAAGTTGTTTCCTTAGCAAAATCCTAGCTGTCTGCTTATGTGTGCCCCTGGGAAGGGGTTAAAATATCTGAGAAACTATATTTGCACTAAACTACCCTCATGGTGGTTATCTATCTGAAGAAGGAAGAGGAGGTACTTACAAGGGATACAATCAATGATTGTTTGGCATGCGACAGGGGCCTATTAAACCCATGCCTACTCTATGTAAAAAAACAACTTTGATGGGATCGACCTAATTTGTATTTTTGTGATAGATCACCTCATGCCAGTCCCAATAGAAAGCGTTGACAAATTTAAGGGCCTCATTATGAGTTTGGCGGTGCGGAAGCAAGCCTCAAACATTCTCTTCCCGCCAGATTATGACACAAATCATTGTCTGGTAGGCACGCAACATGGCAGTCCTGTGGCGGTGCATTAAAAAGACTTTATAAGCCTTTAATACTGCCCGCTGTGGGACCGCCACAGCACGTTCCAACATGGAATGGATTGTAAAGTCCATGCTGTGCTGTAGCTGGGGGGATACTTGCACACAGGGAGACATAACATTTGCCCCCCTGCTGATCGCCATGTAAGACCTGTGATCAGAAAACTCAAAATATAAATGGCAATGCCGAAGCAGCATCACCAGCATATTCTGAGCCCCTAGCCACCACGCCACCACCAGGGAACGTGGTTCCCTGGCGGTTGCAGTGGTCAAATGGTCGTCCGACAGCCAAACATATAATATGGTGGTTGAACCGCAGGTGCGGCTGTTGCCTGCCTGCCACCGCTGTACCCCCGTGAGTCTGGTGGTCCATGAACCACCAGTCTCATAATAATACCCTTATTGTTAACCCAGTTGCAGGATGAAACCATCTGCTGCTAATATCTGCATTTAAACTTTAAGTTCTCTTCCACTAGTTATTTGTGGAATACCAGGGGTCATCAGGAGCATTTACTGTTATTCCAATTTAGGATTGATATGAATAACTATTTGCTTTGCTTTCCACTTGGATACCAGCAAAATCTTGAGCTCAGTGTATGTTGTTCCAACAATGTATTCAGTCATCTTTTTTGTGACTTTTCTAAATTTTACACTAAAAAAAGTTTTAGTTCCCTTTTTAAAACTAAGGAATCTCCGGCACTGTATTCACGCCTATCATTACCTCCAAAACATGTGGATTAAGAGACTTGTGTCATGGTAAGCCTATTTCTCCCACAGTTTTGAGGTCACGGGGCACTATGTATCATGAGTAATGTATTTATTTTTCTGTATATCACATTTTTAGGAAGAATCTTTAGCACTGAGTCTTAGCCAGTCTTATGCTTCTTTTGGTATATCTATATGCTTTTATGGTTTATTTTATGAGCTGAATAAAGTGAATTAAATGTAAATGGCAGGTGTAGGGGGTACACAAATAAAACTAAGATTGTAGCATATTTTCTGGAATACACCAATAGTCCTCGTTGAATCCATAACACTCCAAATTAAAATCCCATCAATTAAACTACAACTAGTCAGCTGTTGTTCCTTTGTGCAATTAGTGACTTCAAATTATTTATGGACACCACACATCAATCTCTCCCTTGAGACCACGACCTTCCCAGAGAGCTGGAAACACACCAAGATCAACGCCCTACTCAAAAAACCCAAGGCAGACCCAAGAGACCTCAAGAACTTGAGACCCATCTCTCTGCTACCCTTCCTGGCCAAGGTCATCGAGAAAATTGTTAACAGACAGCTAACCCGATACCTCGAAGAGAACAGAATCCTGGACCCTTCCCAGTCAGGGTTCAGCAGCAACCACAGCACCGAGACCGCCCTCAACGCCACCACTGACGACATCAGGACCCTGCTAGACAACAGGGAGACTGCAGCACTCATCCTCCTAGACCTCTCTGCCGCCTTCGACACCGTCTGCCACCGCACACTACGCGCACGCCTCCACGCCACAGGGATCCGAGACAAGGCTCTGGAATGGACCACCTCCTTCCTCTCCGGCCGAACCCAGAGCGTCCGCCTCCCCCGTTCCGTTCCGAAGCCTCCGAGATCATCTGCGGCATACCTCAAGGATCCTCCCTCAGCCCAACACTATTCAACATTTACTTGGCCCCACTCGCACATGTCGCCCGACAGCACGACCTCAACATTATCTCCTACGCCGACAACACTCAACTGATCCTCTCCCTCACCAAGGACCCCATCACCGCCAAAGCCAACCTCCATGAAGGAATGAAGGCCGTTGCCGACTGGATAAATGAACATCAGCCGTCTGAAGCTGAACTCGGACAAGAAGGAGGTACTCATTCTCAGCTCCAATGTGTCAGCCTGGGACGACTCCTGATGGCCAACGGCACTGGGGGCAGTCCTGACCCCCACCGACCAAGCACGCAACCTGGGAATCATCCTCAACTCAACGCTCTCAATGACCAAGCAAGTCAATGCCGTCTCCTCCTCCTGCTTCAACGCCAACCGCATGCTCCGCAAGATCTACAGGTGGATCCCAACAGATACAAGAAAGACAGCCACCCAGGCCCTCGTCAGCAGCAGACTCGACTACGGAAACGCCCTCTACGCGGGAGTCACGACCAAGCTCATCAATCGACTACGACGCATCCAAAACGCCTCGGGACGCCTGATCCTCGATGTACCACGACACGGCCACATCACCCCACACCTGAGAACCTACAGGTTCACAGTAGTGAAAAACTGATTTATGTGTTCTTCACTACCAGGGCATGTAATATTTAAAAGTCTATTTTCAAATTATTATTTACCTAGCACCCTGCCCTATGGGCTACCTAGAGCCTATCTTAAAGATGGCTTATATGCAATAAAAGGGAGTTCAGGGCTTGTCAAGGGGCTTTAAACGTCAAGTCTATATGGCAGTTTAACACTGCATTCAGGTTCCAATGGCAGGCCTGGGACATGTTTTATTGTGCGACTTAAATTGATGGCACAATAAGCGTTGCAGGCCACTGGTAGCATTTAATTTAAAGGCCCTAGGACTTACAGGTAAATTAAATTGCTAATTAGTTATGTACCCATCAAAGCTTGCTTAGGGGAGTGAGCACAAGCACTTTTACACTTGTTAGCAGTGGTAAAGTGAACAGCGTCCTAAAAAGAACAAAAGCAAAAATACAGCAAAAATGTGAACTAACTAGGCAAAAGGTTTGGGGGAAGTCCACCCTCAAGCTTACACATCTAACATTCAGGGTATAGATGTCATTGATTGGTCTTTGTATTATGTGACAGCCACTATATCATAGAATACATGTTATTGGTGGAGGCTGAAAATCCTTAGTCTGGTTCATTAAGTAAATGATGGCTGACATGCAATGTTTGACAAAGGTATGAATGCAGAAGAGAGACAAAACATACGTGACGAGGAGGAATAGTGAAGCAAGCACGGCAGTACAGAGGTGTTAGGGGATTTAAAGGAAGGGTAGAGTAGGCTTGAAAGTGGGGAGCATGTTATTGAATGGAGATTTGGGAGAAGCTAATAGAAAGAATGTTGGGAGGATGGGGTGAGAACTAAATGGATAGAACTTTTGGGATGGGAATCAGAAACGGGAGACGTTAGTTAGTGTGTGAAGTGTCAACTCTGAGGTTGAGATCAGAGAGGACCTTAGCTGTTGCAAGGACATTTTATAAAGGCCAGTTGTTGAGTGAGGCTGAAAATAAAGTTTGGTAACTCTTTGTCACTTTGAAGAAAACTCAGAACTACAGAGCCCACACTAGTAATTTTGTGGTTATGCCACTGTTACTTTGTGACCTCTACATAATTAGTCAGTTCATTGTGGGGCACACACCAGATGTCTTTACATAGCAGGCATGTTTTAGGGCCTTTATTTGCAGGATGTCACATCTGCCGTATTGTAAATGCCATAGGCTATATGTCACATGTAATACAGTGGACAGGATATTCGTGATAGAGTATCCCACCCACCAAACTCTAAATAAGGCCTTTAAGGGTACCTTTCCCCAAGCATAGCCTGCCTATATGTGGATGATTTTGGAAAAGAAAAACATCTATAAGTACACAAATCCTTTCAATAGAAACATTAAAATGTGGAAACGATTCATAGGTGACATTCTGGTGATTTGGAATGGATCAGTAACAGAAGCCAGAAAAATCATGGAGTGCTTGAACAAAAGGGATACATTTCTGAGGTTTACAATGAACCATCCGAAAGCCATGACAGACATCCTACCAGTGGGTCAGTTCCTAAGACTCCGAAGGAATTATATTGAAAAATCAACCTACGACAACCAAGCAGCATTACTCTCAAACAAACTGGAGGATAAACTGTTCCCCAGGAAATTGATAAAAAAAACAGAAAAAGAGCAAGGAACAGTCAGAGAGAGGAACCCTACTAGAAACTCACACAAAATCTCAATCTAATAGACTGGTGTGTGTTACCACAGATGGAATATATGCAAACATGGTGAAGAATATTGTCTTTTAACATTGGATAACTCTTACATCAGCAACTCTGGAACTTTAAAGGCCAATGTTTGCCTTTAAATGATGAAGAGCCCTGAAGGACTTACTTGTCCACATAAGACAGAAATGCATACAGAAATCACAGCATACACTACAATCAAAGTGGAATTTACCTGAGGTAACAGACCATTATCCATGCGGACAATGTAACGTTTGCCCATTCACAAAAGCAGCAAAGAATTGGATGTGGGTGCACGCACACCATGGATCCTACATACACATACGAATTGTAATAGTGCAAATGTGGGAAACATGATCACATGCAAATATGGCCTAAAATATATTGGCATGGGAACAAGAAAGGTGAAATTATTCATATATGAACACAGAAGCCCTTTCTGCTGTATTAAAACTATCACAAAAATGATGCACCACTACCTATCAGAGGGGCATTCACAGAACAACCTCACTTGGGCTGTAATAGAGAAACTACCACCAACAGCATCAGTGGGGCAACTATTGAGGAGTGAACAGAGATAGGTCTACAGATTATCCAGCATGACAACTGGATTGTACTAAGAGATCCCCTGGAAGCAACTGACTAGGTGAATGTAGAGCCTCATGAGGCATAATGTGGGGACACACCAATGAAAAACCACCAAAAAATCTTATTAAATAAAGAGACCTGTAGGATACAATTATCTTGATGCACAAAAAGAACACACACACAATTGCTGTAAAATATAAATACAAATAGATTAGGGAGAGAACCACCTCCCTCGTCCACCGACCTTTAGATTGCCAAAGGAGAATGAACATACGGAGATGGCATTTATTCAGAAAAATAGACAACCGCTTGGTGTTATTTAATTGCACATTGACATGCACAAAATGAAAGAACTTAAAGAAGTGAAATGATAAACTCCACTCAGCACGGACCTTTAGACTCTCAAAGGAGAATGAACATACAGATTGGGCATTTATTCAAAAAAATAGACAACCGTGTGGTGTTCTTAAATTGCAACAATAAACCCCACCTCATGGGGGGCACCACTAAGCACATTAAATCCTTTCACTGAGCCAATACTGGGTCAGGAGTAAAGAATAGAACCAAACAGAAACTAAACTACCACTCCCAACATTCCCAATCAGCTATACAAATATATTTGGAGCCTAATATCTCCTGAATTACGGAATGGATTCACACAAAATCACAAAAAGCATGCTTTCTAGACCAAGATCTAGTTCCATGCTAAGTTTAGAGTAAATCTGTTGAGCAGTTTTTGCATTATTGGTTTTCCAAAAAGTCGTCAGAAAATGCATGGGTAATTATATGAACGTATATATATATATATTCACTGAAAAAAACATAGGTTATAGACCATATATAGTTAGGAATTAGCATTTACAAAACCTTTAAAATTCACTTAAAAAACCATAGGTTATAGACCATATATAGTTAGGAATTAGCATTTATAAAACCTTATTTTACTCACACAAAACCATTGAAATTCGCATACATAGTTAGTTGCACTAACTATATATTTCGCGCACCCGCAATCTACTGCTGATGATGTCACATATTACATCATTCATGACATGGTCAGTGACATCACTGATGACATCACTGATGACATCTCAAATGACATCACTGATGACATCACTGATAACAACATCTAGTGTCTGTATGTTTCTGTAAACTTTAAATATGTCTTACATATTGAAGAATGAGTGGATGTATAAGTGTCTGGATGAAGGATTTAGTAGGTGCATGACTGACTGTATGAGTGAGTGATTAAATGTGTCTCACTGAGTGCATGGGTTAGTGACTAAACTGTCTTAATTTGTGTATCATTATGTCTGTTGTTCTGTAAACTGCTGTATGTGTTGATCAGTAGCTATATGAGTAACTATATGGGTTATTGATTGGTTGCCCAAGTATTTGTATGGGAGACTGAGTGTGTGTGTGGGTGGTTGGGAGGTGTATGACTCTGTGCATAAAAGTGTGAGCAGTTGATTCACTAGATGTATGGGTTCAAAAGTGCATGTGGAAACAGCTGTATGGGCGGTTGACTGTGTGCATGAGTGTATTGGTGAGTGAATGGATATCTCAGTGCTACATGTCAAAGTAAGAACATATGTAAAACACAGTATATGTGAGAGTTGACATATATAAATAACTGTGCATAAGAGCCAGTGAATGTGTGAGTGTCTGTATGGATCATTCTGAAATTGTATCAGGGATTGTATAAGAGAGTAAATATGTGTTAGTATCTGTTTGAATAAGTAAGGTGTGTATAACTGTATAGTTGAGGAAATGGAGGTGTGATTGATTCTTTGCATGACTGACTAGGTGTGTGAGTAATTCCATGGATGAGTGACACTCTGTGAGTGTCTGTTTACACTCAGTGTATATAAGGTTATATTAGAGTCTTAAGAAGTTCATCGTATTATCATATGAATGATGTCATCAGTGATGTGATCAGTCATATCAAATGAGATGTTATCAGTGATGTAATCAGTGATGTCATTTGAGATGTCATCAGTGATGTCATCAGTGATGTCACTGACCATGTCATGAATGATGTAATATGTGACATCATCAGCAGTGGATTGCGGGTGCGCGAAATATATAGGTAGTGCAACTAACTATATATGCGAATTTCAATGGTTTTGTGTGAGTAAAATAAGGTTTTATAAATGCTAATTCCTAACTATATATGGTCTTTAACCTATGGTTTTTTCAGTGAATTTTTAAGATTTTGTAAATGCTAATTCCTAACTATATATGGTCTATAACCTATGGTTTTTTCAGTGAATTTCAATGGTTTTTTAATAGCAAATATTAAAAGCTGTTAAATGTATTCTTTTTTTAAAGGAAAAATATATTTTATATGTATTTAATATAATTTTTTTATGTATATATATATATATTTTTTTTTTAGTTTCGCTACCGTCCGCGCACCGGGTAGCTTCCCGTTAGCTCAATTTTATGCCGCGATCCGGTCCGCGCACCGGGAAACGTTCCGTTTGCACAACTGCCATGTTCGAGAACAACATCGTGACGCGTCGCATAAGCGCGACGTATCGCGTTGCCGCGTAATGCGTCTTATGACGCGCCGCATTCGCGCAATCGGAAGTACTCCGGAGCGCGAACGAGGTGCGAAGCGCAGCACCCCGGAAGCACTCCGGGCGCGGAGCGGGACGCGTAACGTAAGCGTGATAGGTCATGTGACCTGTAAATAACACTTTTCATTGGTTTAGAACTATTTTTTTTCCCAAATGATGAAAACCCCTCCTTTTTTCCTCACTCTGACTTTCATCTTTGTGAGACACAGGAGTGAGGTAGATTGAGAAAATGTTAGTGACCTTAAAGCAAAGGGTGATAACAAACTACATTTTTTTAGTCATACTTACCATATAATAAATGTAACTTTAATTTTTTTTACTACAGTTGGTATCTGTGAAAGAGAGAAGAAAAAATAAGTTATAATTAGTAAAATATGTATTTTAAATTAAAAGATACAAATGAAGAGCTAAAAACATCATAACACTCTATTTAGAAATAAAGTTAGAGTGAAGAACACAGAAAGTGAAATAAACTAAGGTAGAAGGACAAAAAGAGGGAAAAAGAAATAGAAGGAGAGCAAATTACAAAGAGTAAGGCATATAGATTCACTAAGAAAAAGAGAGAGAAGTACAGAAAAATGAACTGATGGTAATAAAGATACTAAAACAATGTGAGTTAGCAAAACTAAATCAGGAAACAGAAGTAAGTAAAAAGATAATGACTGAGACAGAAAACAGTCTAATTAAGGATGCATTTAGAAGAATGAGGAATAGAAGATAACTGAGAGTAAGTGAAGAACAGTCATAGAGTGAAAGAATGAAGGGAGACAGAATAATATACAACAATTGAAGGAAATGGACTGAGGAAGTTATAAGGTAGACACACTAAGAGAAAAACTGAGTGAGGTGGAGTACAATGAGTGAGAAAAGAAAAAAAGTAAGTGAGCAAAAAAAAGGAAAGAGAGGAGAAGACGACTAAAACAGTGGTACTGAGAGAAAATAATTGGGTGATGAAAGTAAAGAGAAGGACATTGAAAGAAAGGAAATGATGGATAGTAACGGAACCAGAGTAAAAGAAATGGGATGAAGAACGATGAGAGAGGAGCAGTGAAGTTGTTGTAAAAGAAGTGATAGAAGGTAGATAAACACAAATGAAAATAACACAAGTAGAGTGAGGCACTGAGCACAGAGAAGTAGTGAACGAAAAATAGAGAGAAAAGGTCAAAAGTAAGGAGCAAACAAAGATAAGCGAGGGAGAGTGGATGTCAGAGAATGGGAATACAATTTAATTTACACAATCCAAAGTATACGATAACTTCCACAACATGTTACATAGTTTATTTTTGCTGTTCTCAGAATATATTGAATTTCACTTAAAGCAGTGAGTTCAAATTACTCATCATATGACAGCGGGAAAAAAAAAACCACAATCTAAAAGATTGTGTTTTAAAAAAAACCTTATATACTGACAAATGACAAATGTACGCTAATCTTTGATTGACTTACTTTTCCCTGAGGCCAAATAGTATATCATGGAGGTCCTTTTCTCGTTGCATAGTATTTTGCTGTTCACTTAGAAATCCATTTCATCGACTTTCTACAAGAAAAGCTCCAAGAACATCTGAAATATTTTCAAAATTTTAATATACTCCTTTTTTTCAGTCATGACTCTTTACTCATTCTTGCACCTTTCCATTTAGCCAAATAGTGTCAAATGTATGAGTATATATGAGTACTCCTCCCGTCTTCATAGGCCAATTACCTTTACCTAAATTTTGGCTGTAAAAACACTAGATAAGAATTTACAAAGCCAAAAGGCAAACGTTGTTTGAAAGTCAAATGATTGTCGTTACATTGGGTCCAACCTTTAGAAGTTTTTAAATGGCATGTGTAATGCCCTGATGTTATAGAAGGACCGTCATGAAAAATAATAGCTACAGTTGCAAAGGTTCTTCCTGATATCGATAACTGAGAAGCCACAAAATTTTTAATAGAAGTTGTCAATTTAGTTCCATCAGGTCTACATCGTTGGAACATTAAAATAACATAGTGACCATAATTTTGTAGAAATAATGTGGACAGCATTGCAGACTTACATTGGGTACACACCATATTGTGATCCGCTGCTTTAACTAGATTATTGAAAGACACTGATTTGCAGTCTGGTAAAGTTATATATATAAATCTTTCAGAGTCTATTCTAGTAGTACTTGATGAAGCACAGTTATCACAGTCATGTTGCCATTGATAAGAAAGGCCAAATAGATTTTTTATATCTACTCCTTCATCTTGTAATACATCAAACATATATATTAAAAATTCCTGACAATCCTGCTGAATATTCTGTGAAAATTGATTTTGACCTGAACATATATCTAGAAGATTTCTAATTTCTGAAACACTTTCTATTTTTGCTCTATCACTACTACATTTGTCTAGCACAGAATTCAATAAACAGCACAATGTTTGTTCCCGATTTTCAACAATCTGTCTTTGTAAATTTTGAAGAAAAAAACCAACATTAACTACTACATTAGCATAGCAGTTGACACGAGAACTGTTTTCAAACTGAAATCCAACAACATCTTCAACAGATTCCTTTTTGTTTCTCTTTACAGTTACACTTTTATCTACTTTATGCCTTTTTGCTGATACCTCACTGCAATTACTCTCATTTCTCTTTTTCGGCCTACCACACGTTTTTCAATCAGAGGATATTGACGCAAATGTGGAGCATACTCTCTTCTTAACCTATTGTATTCTTTTACACAATCTAGATCTGCACAAATCTTTGTTTCATCACACTCAATCAAGTACAATCCTGATAAAGTTCTGACTCGGGATAATGCCACATATGCCATACCCTCTTTAAACACAGAACTTCCAATGTTCACCAAAGCGCTATCTACACTTAAACCTTGAGACTTATGAATTGTCACCGCATATGCCAAACAAATAGGAAACTGTTTTCCGTGAACATATAAGTCTTTCACGAGCAAAAATCTAGCTGAACAACGACAAATTTGTTCTATTTCATCAATGTCATCAAATTTAATTTTTAAAATTTCAATTCCATCTCTATTTTTGTAATTCACAAAACCAACAACATAACCCATTGCTCCATTTACCAGACCTCTTTCAACATTTAAACTCCTTCTTAAAATGACACGACAATTCAAACACACATTCAGAGTCTTTTCAAAACCAGCAGTTTTAGATATAGTCTTCTCTAATGAATCCAATTTTGATTTCAAATTTTCAGACAAAATAATTGTTGCTCCCATATGCTCTATTTTATCAATAGCTTCCAGTTTCACTATCTCTTCATTTTCTAACTGTAACATTTTGTTGTTGAACATGGAACATTCTTTCAGAGTTGGCAACAAACATATGCCAGATTTCTTCTCGTTAATTTTTTTAAAAATGTTCTCTGGAAGAATGTTTTCATTTGGGTACAAATTTGAAATTAATCGTGCATGTAAAGCTTCTTTCCTTTGCTGACTTACTTTTCCGATCCTTACATCTTGTAGAATATTTTTATAATCTTCATCCTTTGCCTGCCGCATATTTTGAAGCAGTTCTGCATATTTAAAGTTTAACCATATATTAACGTTTCCAATGCTCCCTAAGCACTTCCTGGTATCTTCATGAGTGAGTATTTTGAACACAGGTTGTCCTTTCACTGGAGTCAACTGCAGAAGATCTCCAAAAACAATAATAGGTTTTCCTCCAAATAAGACATCATAGTCTGTTCTAAGAATTTCTTGCATTCTCAAATGCACAAAAGCAAGCATGATATTTGACACCATGTTTACTTCATCAATGATAAGAAGTTTCATTTTCTTCAGGACTCTCGAAACTTCGAAACATGCATCTCCAGATAGCTTGTGATACTCCAATTTTTTATCATGCTCCACTGGCAGCATCAGTAAACGATGTAAAGTAATCCCTTTAATGTTATGTGCTGCCAGCCCAGTTGGAGCGGTAACAACACAAGACAACGGTGATTCAGTCCTTTTCTGCAGATAAGTTGCAATGGCTGTAATCAGAAAACTTTTTCCAGTTCCCGCTTCTCCACTCACGTACAGTTGGACAGGCTTAAATGATGTACATGAGCACTCTTTTTTCTCATGACTGAATCCATGTTCAATCTGTTCTGTGACTTCGTCATATATCTGTTTCTGCTGAAGGTTTAGTTGTTTCACCAAATCTTCTAAGTTAACTTCATCATCTTGAGCTTGTTCCATAGCTCTTTCCACCTCATCCTTGGCAGTAGCAGCTTCATTTTGGATAATTGGTCCTCCTAGTGGATCCTGACTCAATGAAGCAGAACTCTGACTGCCTTGAGAACTGTCTCTCGCAATCTCTGCAGCAATTGTGGCTTCTTGCTCTATTTCTTCATTCAACATTTGCAAATAATTTGGAAAAACAGGACATTCTATGGTATCCTTCGTTGCATTAAAGGAGTCTTCATAACATAGAAAATCTCCAAGAAGTTCCTCTTCTTCACGCCATGGTTTAAACAGTTGCAAAAGAGCCAAATAATACAATTTTCTTTTATCTGGATTATCACAACTCAATTTGCGATGATTAATCAAATGACCTTTTTTCTGTTTCACTAGACATCCTTCACATCCAATGACTCCATATATTCCATTATTGATATCTTCTCTGATGTTCCTCTTATAAATATATCTTTGCAGAACTTCATAGAGACAAGCGTTCTCAAGGTGATGACTTCTATTTGGATAGTATGTATTATTTATTTATTTATTTTCTGATTTGTAGAGCGCATGGCTGCCCATGGGCGTCCCAGCGCTAAATGACAAGAACCAGCTGTAATTGGACCTCACGGGAATAGCCAAGTTTTAAGTGCTCTGCGAAATGAGAGAAGATTGGGTTGTGCTCTGATGTTAGGGGGTAGAGTGTTCAATAGTTTGGAAGCATTGTATGAGAATGCTCGACCACCAGAGTGGGCTTTCCTAATTCTAGGTACAGAAGCTAGATTACTGTTGGAGGATCGAAGCGTTCTTTTAGTGGAGTGAGGTGTGATGAGGTTTTGCAGTATTGGTGGGGCCTTACCATGCAGAATTTTGTATGTCGTACAGAGAGCTTTGAATTGTATTCTCTCCTGGACGGGGAGCCAATGTAAGGTGTTCAGAGCGGGTTTGGCTGAACAGCGGCGATGGGTTCCTGTGAGGATGCGGGCTGCGGCATTTTGTACTGTCTAGAGCTTTGACAGTGCTTTTTTGGGGGCTCCCAGATATAGGGCGTTCCCGTAGTACAGGCGGGAAAGCACACGGCTATGGATTAGGAGTTTACGGGATTGTGCCGGGAGTAGAGGTAAGATTTTCCTCGCTGACCGTAGGAGGCCGTGGCACTTTCCAGCTGTTTTCCTTGCCTGTATCCAACATGTTTGTCTTCAAAATATCTGTACTTTCTGGTTCTTTCTCCGCCAAATACTCTATCTCTTGTACAGATTTCAAAACTCGATTTCGTGTTGCAGCAAGACCTAGACTCACCCAAATGATGGTTCTAGATTTGGCATAGAGACTTGCTGACGACAATCGATCAGAACATTCATACGCTCCAATTTCTCGATGCGACAACATCTTCAGACTGTAACTGTATAATTTCTTGCTTAGACTCTTTTCATGTGAAATGTCCTCCCACATTTCCTTTAGTTCTGTCTTTTCTTTTTTTGTGATGTAAAACATCACATATCGAGCCACAGCAATAGAGTTGTCAGCAACGAATTGAATATCCATGTTAGCATTCCACATGGACAAAATCACTGGGTTGTAGTCGTTGATGTACTTGGACTCTTCGTCTCTTTTTAAATTGTATGTATTTTTTGGTGATTTCCTCGTCACAGTATGTCGCAGAGAAGACATCAAATTATTTACTCTTCCTTTAGAAATCACTGGTCGTGGAAAGCCGAAACGACATTTTGTGTAGAACTTGTCCTTGTTTCTGAATTTTCGACGACAGTACTTTCCACAACGATGGGATTGAAAGCGTAAAACTTGTTGTCTTAAACTGTTTTCTTCCGTACTTTTCGGAACAGCACATGTTGAATACTCTTCAATGAAACTCATCACTGTCTCATCCGAATCTGTTCCAAATTTGGGTGCATCTTTAATCCATAACAACATATGTATGTGAGGAGCACCTCTCGCTTGATACTCCTTTCTCCAAAAGAAATCCAAAACCTCTCCAAGGGGAGGATTTTTTTTGTTGGTAATAAAAGACATCATAGCTTCAAATCTATGATTGAAATATCTGCATACATTCACTGGATCCAAAGAACACAGTTCTCCAGGTGTTTTGAATTCTATATTTTGTATATTAGCATTGGCCTCTCGTAGAAATTGAAGTAAGTCCTCCCATGCATACTCGGCACAACTAAGAGTGAGGAACCATGTAGGAGTTCCTAAGTTTCTTAGCATATATTTCAATTCCCCATGACGACGGTACCAATACTCATTTGTACCACGCTGACATGCCATGAGATTGATTAGATGAGATTCCAAAATATTATCTTGCAGATTCACTTTCTCCATAAAGTCCCTCGCCGAAACATTTTGCAGATGTGCTCCACTTTTCAGTATATGATTTACTGCATAAGAAAGAGCAGACAAGTCACTTTCATACAGTAGATGAAACAAATAGGGAATGCATTGACGAAACCTTGGATCTTCAGCATATAATCTTAAAGTCCGGTATTCAGATGCAGGAATTTGAAGTGGTCGATCGTCATATCGTCCACCTCGACCTGTTGGAAATAGCTGTGGAAAACAACGAGCTTCCAAACTTTCTTCCCATACACTAATGGGACTTCCTTTTGCTGTTTTCATTTGAAACAATTCAATTGCGTTCCCCATTACTTCTTTGGAATGCAAAGGATGAACAGTATAATGTTCATATATTTCTTCACTTCTAGACACATCTACTTTTTCAATTTGGCCGCCTGAACAATCACTGTCTTCATCTGCAGCTGTTTCTTCTGCTGCAACACATACATCTTTGTAGTACTCATTGTTTTTGACTAAATACAACGTTGCATTTTTGAATTTCCTAACATCCACTAAATCTTGCCAGATTTTTTTTCTCTTTGTTGGAACCCTATTAACTAGAATAACTAAATGTTCCTCTTCTACTTTTTCTATACCAATTGTATCAATATTTTTTTTCAAATCTAGGGGCAAATAAACAACTCTTCCCTTTAATCCTCTCTGCAAATCTGTAGGAGGCAATTTCCCTATCTTAGGCTCCATGCGAACAATTGCCTGAAAAGGATGGACACATTGAATCAAAATAGACTCATATGTATTTAAATCCATCAATTCACGGGGAATGTCTATCAACTCCAGATTATTATGAACAGCTCTAGCAGGCATTCTGTTTTGATTTAATTTGTCATAACAATATTTACAAATACGCTGATCAGAACTCAAATCAAAAGAATTCTCCACCCACAAATAAGTTGCTAAATCTTTCCACTCATAATTATCCATCTTTTCACTTTTTGCATATAAATCAACTAACCTAGTCTGAATCTTATAATGAGTCTGTCGACAACACACACAAGTAAAATTCGGCCTTTTACTTGATTTCACCTTAAACCTGGTAATTTCCTTCTCAAACTTTTCTGTATTTAAAATCTGTACATTGTCTTCCACATCACCTTGAATTGCTGTCTCAATTTCTACACTGTCCTCTTGTTCACGAAAATAACAAATCTCAATTTCTTCACAAATCTTCTTCACATCTAATTCTGTTCCATGCAAAAGAGCACTGTTTAATTGTTTAAGCTTAAGTGCTGGACTTTTTGCATAATACAACATTCTCACTAATTTCTTCATTTTGGTATGATGCACTGCTAACATCCTAAAATGATGAAAAACACTCTGACAGACTTTTTTAGAAAGACAAGCCAGTGAATGCCCTTGCAAACCTGTGTTTTCTCTCACTCTGCAAGGATCTAAGTCTTGCAACAACTTCACTTTCTGCTTTAGACTTTTCTTACTATATGTACGTAAGAAATTACAAAACAAATCAATTGATTCCTGTCGTACACTACAAATAGACTACACTTCCAAGTGTACACTGGACCCTTAGTACGTCTCCCTAAAACTTCATCAGTTAACACCTCTTCTGGTTCTCTAGGCACAAGTTTCTCTTTTTCAATCGGACAACCGTCTTTCACTTCATACGCTCGACCACTGGTGTCAACTGCATGCACTAAATCATTCTCCTGGAAGTAACTCTCCTCATTAAAAAATGGCTCACAACTTGAACTGTGCATCCATTCTCCAGAAAAAACTTTACAAAAATTAGTCCGATTAATTACTCTTTTCCATCTACTGTTTGATTTGAAAACATCAATTGTCTTGTTAAGTGTCCTAATTCTATTGATTATTAAAATAAATAATTTTTTCTTAACTTCAAAAGCCTGATCAACAATCTTCTCTACACTTTTCTTTTTCTTATAAAAAGCAGCTCTCTGTTTACCTTTCCTAATGTTTTTTAACAAATTTAAAACCACTCTATTGCGAAACATTCGTCTACGAATGTCTCTAAACTGATTCTGCCTTCTATTCCTATACATATTATTCTCTCCTGCTCCAGTTTTAGGATTCTTTGAAGTTCTCTCCTTCCTTTTCAATTTTACTCTCTCATTTTCTTTTTCTACATGGTGTCCATAATTTTTTGGGGATGTACATATGTTACATAAAAAAGACTTAGTTGTCTTACCAGGAGCTTTGTTCCTGTTTTTTGAAGTATCTGTTGTGGAAGAATGCTGTAATTCCGTTGCTGTTTTTGATTTTTCCCGGTTACGTTGTTTCTTTGTCCTTTCCTTTGTGGGCATCTTTGTTTTTTCTTCAAATAACGATTTCAATCTGTGTTAAAGAAAAACAGTAGCACATTATAGACCACTATTACCAAACAACAAAGCAATGACAAAAAACAAACAATCTATACAGGGTTACAGATCAGGTGAGGATTCTCCAGTGGTGCACAAAAGGTGAGGCCTGTATTGAAAAGTATAGTGGAAGACAGCTCTGTCCACAAGTACAAAGAGGTTCAGACCTATGTCTAAGTCCACTGCACTCTTATACACAGGCTTCACCACCTATGCTTCCCAAGAAAATATTGAGTTATATAGTTATATAGAATTGTATTTTTAAAAATTGTGAAGCTCCATGAGAAAGCGTTTGCCTCAGTCTTATTCCTGTTGTGAGGCAGGTGCAAGATTTTGCCTCAGTCTTATCCCTGCTGTGAGGCAGATGATTGTAAATAGGATCTGTGCCGTGTTTCCTAAATGTGATGTCAAAAACGATTTTGGAGAAAATGATTGGTTTTTACATTTTTGATTATAATGTGGTGCAGAGGTTTAAAAAGTGACGCATCTACCTACATGCATCAATTTTTAAATATGGAGCAAAAAGGTACTTGTTTGGGTTTTCCTGGGGAGCGTAGTTGGTGAAGCTTGTGTCTAAGAGTGCAGTGGACTAGGCTTCATGAAGCATATACCTGTCAGTATTCTTAGACGCAGGTGTCAATTTGACTCTTTACAGTGATGTTAGCTGTGTTTTAAATCAGTGTAGGAAGCATATGGAGTTTCTTTGCATAGAGGAATTGTATTTTGTAAAATTGTGAAGCTCCATGTGAAAGCGTTTGCCTCAGTCTTATTTCTGTTGTGAGGCAGGTGCAAGATTTTGCGTCAGTCTTATCCCTGTTGTGAGGCAGATGATTGTAAATATGATCTGTGCTGTGTTTCCTAAATTTGATGTCAAAAACGATTTTGGGGAAAATAAATGGATTTTACATTTTTGAATATAATATGGCGCAAAGGTTTTAAAAATGACGCATACATGCATCACTTTTTAAATATGGGGAAAAAAAGTACGGGGCAGATTTATGTTACCTGGCGCATCCCCAGGGATGCGCCAGTTAACATGCGCCACAGTGCGCCACTGCTCCGTCACCCATGGTGCGCCGCATTTATGATGCGGCGCACCATGGTGCAAGGCAGTGAGGATGCGTGACGCATCTCTCGGCGTACGGGCGGCGCATTGCAGGAGTCATGTCGCAAGTGCGACATGACTCCTGCAATGCACAGGAGCCACCTATTGAATGCATTGTGCGTCACCCTTACGCCTGCTTCAAGCAGGCGTAAGGAATTGACGTAGAAAGTGGCTGAGTGAAATCTCATAGATTTCACTCAGCCACTTTTAGGAGGCGTTCCTGGGCAGGAACGCCCCCCACTGCGCAGGAACGCCTCCTTATGGCGCAGGGGTTTCCAACGTGACGCATCTCCTAGATGCGTCACGTTGTAAATAGGGCGCATTGTTTGCGCCGCCGTTGCGTCACATTATGTGACGCAATTGCGGCGCAAGGGCATCATAAATCTGCCCCTACATGTTTGGGCTTTCCTGGGGAGCCTAGGTGGTGAGGATTGTATCTAAGTGTGCACTGGACTAGGCTTCATGAAGCATATCCCTGTCTGCATTCTTAGACATAGGTGTCAATTTGACTCTTTACAATGATGTTACCTGTCTTTTAACTCAGTGTAGGAAGCATATTGAGTTTGTTTACATAGAGGAATTGTATTTTGTAAAATTGTGAAGCTCCATGTGAAAGCGTTTGCCTCAGTCTTATTTCTGTTGTGAGGCAGGTGCAAGATTTTGCGTCAGTCTTATCCCTGTTGTGAGGCAGATGATTGTAAATATGATCTGTGCTGTGTTTCCTAAATTTGATGTCAAAAACGATTTTGGGGAAAATAAATGGATTTTACATTTTTGAATATAATATGGCGCAAAGGTTTTTAAAATGACGCATACATGCATCACTTTTTAAATATGGGGAAAAAAAGTACGGGGCAGATTTATGTTAACTGGCGCATCCCCAGGGATGCGCCAGTTAACATGCGCCACAGTGCGCCACTGCTCCGCCACCCATGGTGCGCCGCATTTATGATAGATGCCCCTATGATAGATGCCCCTACATAGATGCCCCTACATGTTTGGGCTTTCCTGGGGAGCCTAGGTGGTGAGGATTGTATCTAAGTGTGCACTGGACTAGGCTTCATGAAGCATATCCCTGTCTGCATTCTTAGACATAGGTGTCAATTTGACTCTTTACAATGATGTTACCTGTCTTTTAACTCAGTGTAGGAAGCATATTGAGTTTGTTTACATAGAGGAATTGTATTTTGTAAAATTGTGAAGCTCCACGAGAAAGCGTTTGCCTCAGTCTTATACCTGTTGTGAGACAAGTGCACGATTTTGCCTCAAAACACCTGTGTCTAAGAATGCAGCAGAGATAGGCTTCATGAAGCCTAATCCACTGCACTCTTAGACACAAGCCTCAACACCTATGCTCCCCAGGTAAGCCCAAACAAGTACCTTTTTTGCCCCATATTTAAAAAGTGACGCATGTATGCGTCATTTTTAAAACCTTTGCGCCATATTATACTCAAAAATTTAAAAAACATTTATTTTCCCCAAAATCCTTTTTGACATCACATTTAGGAAACACAGCACAGATCATATTTACAACCATCTGCCTCACAGCAGGGATAAGACTGAGGCAAAATCTTGCACCTGCCTCACAACAGGAATAAGAATGAGGCAAACGCTTTCTCATGGAGCTTCACAATTTTACAAAATACAATTCCTCTAAGCAAACAAACTCAATATGCTTCCTACACTGTTTTAAAACACAGCTAACATCATTGTAAAGAGTCAAATTGACACCTATGTCTAAGAATGCAGACAGGGATATGCTTCATGAAGCCTAGGCCACTGCACACTTAGATACAATCCTCACCACCTAGGCTCACCAAGAAAGCCCAAACATGTACCTTTTTTCCCCATATTTAAAAAGTGACTCATGTATGCGTAATTTTTTAAACCTTTGTGCCACATTATACTCAAAAATGTAAAATCCATTTATTTTCCCCAAAATCGTTTTTGACATCACATTTAGGAAACACAGCACAGATCATATTTACAACCATCTGCCTCACAGCAGGGATAAGACTGAGGCAAAATATTGCACATGAAGCTTCACAATTTTACAAAATACAATTCCTCTATGCAAACAAACTCAATATGCTTCCTACACTGAGTTAACACAGGTAACATCATTGTAAACACTCAAATGTATTTCTATTAAACATGCACACATTCTTTATTCCTTTTAAAAAATGTAAAAACTATTTATTTTCCCCAAAATCGTTTTTTACATCACATTTACAAAACACAGCACAGGTCCTATGTAGAAGCATTCCATATCACGACTAAAAATTCACAATTTTACAAAATACAATTAACGCTTTCACATTAAGCTTCACAATTTTACAAAATACAATTCCTCTATGCAAACAAACTCAATATGCTTCCTATACTGTTTTAAAACACAGCTAACATCATTGTAAAGAGTCAAATTGACACCTGCGTCTAAGAATGCAGACAGGGATATGCTTCATGAAGCCTAGTCCACTGCACACTTAGATACAATCCTCACCACCTAGGCTCCCCAGGAAAGCCCAAACATGTACCTTTTTTCCCCATATTTAAAAAGTGACGCATGTATGCGTCATTTTTTAAACCTTTGCGCCACAATATACTCAAAAAAGTAAAATCCATTTATTTTCCCCAAAATCGTTTTTGACATCACATTTAGGAAACACAACGCAGATCATATTTACAACCATCTGCCTCACAGCAGGGATAAGACTGAGGCAAAATCTTGCACATGAAGCTTCACAATTTTACAAAATACAATTCCTCTGTGCAAACAAACTCAATATGCTTCCTACACTGAGTTAACACAGCTAACATCATTGTAAAGAGTCAAATGTATTTCTATTAAACATGCACACATTCTTTATTCCTTTTAAAAAATGTAAAAACTATTTTTATGCTTTATGAAGCCTAGTCCACTGCACACTTAGATACAATCCTCACCACCTAGGCTCCCCAGGAAAGCCCAAACATGTACCTTTTTTCCCGATATTTAAAAAGTGACGCATGTATGCGTCATTTTTTAAACCTTTGCGCCACATTATACTCAAAAATGTAAAATCCATTTATTTTTCCCAAAATCGTTTTTGACATCACATTTAGGAAACACAGCACAGATCATATTTACAACCATCTGCCTCACAGCGGGGATAAGACTGAGGCAAAATCTTGCACATCAAGCTTCACAATTTTACAAAATACAATTCCTCTATGCAAACAAACTCAATATGCTTCCTACACTGAGTTAACACAGGTAACATCATTGTAAAGAGTCAAATGTATTTCTATTAAACATGCACACATTCTTTATTCCTTTTAAAAAATGTAAAAACTATTTTTTTCCCCAAAATCGTTTTTTACATCACATTTACAAAACACAGCACAGGTCCTACGTAGAAGCATTCCATGTCACGACTAAAAATTCACAATTTTACAAAATACAATTACTCTATGCAGTAAAAACATTTTACCAAGCATTATCAAAAAGCATGACACAAAGCAACATGTAAAGACCACAATTTGCTTCCAAATCTTCTCCATAGAGTATACAAGTCTCTATGTATATTAAATGAATCATAACTCACCTTTACAAATATTTTAGGAGATTCAGAACAGTGTCAGATATACACACCAATATTTCTTTAGCAGAGCAAAAGGTATGTTCTCCAGACACTGCAAACCATAAAGGCACAGAAAACCTCTAATTCTACACAGATATCCCTTTTTGTTAACCAATTAAAACTCTTCCCTCTCTATTTTCAAACCAACACCCTTCCCCCCTCAGCCCTTTCTACCTGTTACCATAGCAACTCCCTCCTCACTGAGCTCCCAGGGTTAAAAGTTTATTCTACAATGTTGCAAATCACCTCATCAAGGATGTTTGACCTGCGAATACTCCAGCTTTTCTGGTGCAAGGTTTCTTTAAATGACTTTTTTTAACCATTCAAATTACTTCTTACACAGAACACAACCATGCAACCTAACTTTCAGTTTTCAACTATCTCATTCTACCAATCATTGCTTGTGATTCAATAGCACTGAAACTCCACAGGTTTTTTTGTTGCAAACTCCTATTGTTCCAACTGCCATTTCTTTTCCACACTTCATCTGACTGCATCAGAATCTCTTCACACCATGTATTCTGTCTGGATTATTGGACATAGCTATATCCACTGGGCTCAAAGGTATGCAGCTACCAGAAATTTCCACAACCTTGACTTACCAAATGTGAAGATTAAATGGATTGGCCACAGAGGATTGAAATGTCACCATTTGATACCATTGGTGAAAACCTTTTTGCATTTGCCACACCCTGACCTGTTAATTGTGCACTGTGGAGGAAATGACTTGGGCACTTTGACTGGGGTAGGTCTGGAAATGCTTATAAAGGACACCTTTGATCAATTGATGGCACTTTTTCCTCAAACTGCCTTGGTATATTCCAATATATGCCAAAGGCAGAAATGGAAGTGGTCCAATCAATTTTGTCCACAATTTGAGAAAGCACGGAAACATGTGAATAAATCTGTTTCTGCTTACATGAGAGACTATGGAATGGGTTCAATATACAATAATAACTTGCGTTACAACATGCAAGATATCTACAGGGGAGATGGTGTGCACTTTTCTGATGAGGGGAATAGAATATTCCTCCTGAATTTAAGACTGTGCATTGGTACCTACTTGTAGGTACCTAAATCAGCCACAGAACCCAAAAGCCCTTTTCAGGGCTACCCTATCTCTGATCACTCCAAATGATTATCTTTTTCTAACTTTTTTCACTATTTTTCACCAAAGTACGCTCCCCGGTACGCTTCCCGGTGCGCATACCGGGCGCTCCCCCCGCGAAAATTTAAAAATATATATATTTTTTTGGCCTATATGGGCCTCCTAAGACCCCCTCAGAAAACCTAGAGTGTCAGGGAGTACCTACCGTGCCCCCTTATACCCATTCCCAACGTTGTTTGTCCGCCATTTTCTGACTCAAATCTACCGAAACACAAAATGGAGGACTCCTGTTGCGCTTACCGGTACGCGTACCGGGGCGCTCACCGGTAAGCGCTCCCAAAAAATATTAAAAATTAATTTACATAAAAACCACTGGAGACACTTTCACCAAATATAGAATAGCTCATACTACATAGCAATCCCTACCATTTTCCCAAATTCGATGGAATTCCATTGAGCCATTTGAGCTGTAGCACTGTCTAAATATCCTTAGGTAAATTACTTCACAAAAACACATCTGAAGTGTTAGAATTGACAACCAATTAAAATGTTACTTTCATTTTCTACTTTTTTTACCTGACATTTGATTGGTTATGTACATGAATATATATAAAGAAAGAGAGGGAAACACAGCCATTTTGACTACTACTTCCTGGTGTACATTTCAAAATGATTTTCACTAATAACTTCAACTTCTTTTTAAAGGTAAGTTGTTATTTTGAAAACTGAAGTATATTGTACACTTTAAGTTAATATGGAAAACTTTTTCTGATAGTTATATACTATCCCTCTGCAATAGTTATAGATTTGGATAGACTTCTCTGTTATAGTTATGGATGGATTTAGGCTTGTCTTGTATAATGATGAATTTACTTAGGTTTCATCACATACACTTTTTTATATTTCTACTTCCAGCCTGATACCATACACTGCCCAAAGATAACTTCACTGTTAAAAAATCAAAACTACCTGTCTGAACTTAAACCCAACAGTGCCCTATCTCTACTGATATATTTATTTTTGTATGCAATTTACAGCAACATAATGGAAGGAGATCACAATAAATGTAATATTTCATTCGAACTTGATCTTCAGGACAACCCAGAGGAAGAAATTAACGATTCAGATTTTTTCGATCAGTCTCTTGATGAAGAGTTTCTGAAATATGTGGAAGAAATGGAATCATGTAATCCAAATGAGGACATTCCCGACGACATATTGTTGGAAGTCTTATTAAATTTTGAAAAATCAGAGCAATACATTTATATTTAATAATTAAAAATTGTCCCAGACATTATTTTTTTTTATATGTAATCAATGAAATAGTACCAAAATGAATATAATATAATGTGAGACTTATAATATACTGTGCAACTTTTTTGTTTTACATAGTAATTTTGCTCATAGATACTTCCTTTCTCCCACTATATTATCTCCAAAATGTATTTGACATCTCTTTTTCATCTCCTGCCTCCATGTTCTTTATGTTTTACTGACAGACTATGGTATGCATTTCATATACCACAAAAACTTCTATAACAACATGCGAATTATCTACAGAGTAAACGGTGTACATTGAATTTAAGACCCTGCATTGGTACCTACATGTTGGTACTTAAATCACCCACACAACACAACAACTCTATTCAGAGCTACCCTACCTGTAATCACTCAAAATGATTATTTTACACTATTATTTTCACTATTTTTCACCAAAGTACACTCCCCGGTACGCTCCCTGGTGCGCGTACTGGGCGCTCCCCACGCGAAAATCGAAAAAAAAGTATTATTATTTGTTTACCCGAGGGACCCTTTTATGGCCCCCACATCAAACCTAGGGGGCCAGGGGGGTCTACCCTGCCCCCTTTTCATTATTTTCCCTTTTGTTTTTACCACCTCTTGTGTCTCGATCCTACCGAGACACAAGATGGCGGCCGCTGCGGACTGTTTCGAATGTTTACAGACACCTGAGAACCAATCAGCTTGCCGTGCGCAAGTCGCGTGGCGCGCCCGGAGCGCTCCCCGGTACACGTTCCGGGGCGCGCTTACAGATATATACATTTTTTTAAACCTAAATTACTCAAAATCCACTGGAGCACATATCTTGAGACATAGCAAAGGCACATCGGGCTACCACTCCCTACAATTTTGCTAAATTTGGTGGAAATCCATTCAGCCGTTCGAGCTAAAAGTGCGTCAGACCGCCCTATGGAAATTAACATGGGGAAAACACGTTTTGGGACCCCCCTTTTATCTCAGCCCCCGCTTGTTGAATTCCCCCCAAACATTCAGGGAAGGAGGGGAGCGCAGCGAGGCAAAGTTGCTGAAATATTCAGCCTGATTGCTCAACCGGCGCCAAAGTTATTCCAAATAGAATGTTGCGATTTCCCTATGGAAATCAATCCTAACTATATATACCTACTGGCGACCGCCAGTAGGTAATATATATCTGTATGTTTAAAAGAAAATGTCTTTATGTTTGAAAATGCGCATTTTAAACAACTGCAGGGCACTTCCATGGGCACTTGCTTCGCCCCAAGTTACGCCAACCTCATGGTGGGCTGGTGGGAGAAGCAAGTGCTCTGGAATGAGCAAACGGACAATGAGTGTGGTAAAATGGCTCAGATACATAGAAAATGTCTTCTTTTGTATGGAAAGGATCTGAAACTGAATTGAACATGTTCATTGATTTTCTAAATTGTAATGATTTTAACCTAAAATTCACGAGACACTACAGCCAAACATCGATCGACTTCCTAGATCTGAGACTCACGGTAGACGGAGGTAAAATAAGCACCAACCTCTTTCGCAAAGCCACAGCAGGGAACTCCATCCTACACTCCACCAGCACACATCCGCCTAGCTTTAGCTTTATATATATATATATATATATATATATATATATATATATATATATATATATATATATATATATATATATATATATATATATATATATATATATATATATATATATATATATTTATATATTACCTACTGGCGGTCGCCAGTAGGTAGTTAGGATTGATTTCCATAGGGAAATTGTAACATTCTATTTGGAATAACTTTGGCGCCGGTGGAGGAATCTGCCTGAAATTTTCCTCAACTTTGTCTCGCGGCGCTCCGCTCCTTCCCTGAAAGTAAGGGGGGCATTTGTCAAGTGGGGGCCGAGATAAAAGGGGGGTCCCAAAACGTGTTTTCCCCATGTTAATTTCCATAGGGCGGTCGAACTCACATTCAGCTCGAACGGCTGAAAAGATATGTGCTCCAGTGGATTTTGAGTAATTTAGGTTAAAAAAAATTATATATCAATAGCCGCGCACCGGTACGCGCACAGGGGAGCGCTCCGGGCGCGCCACGCGACTTGCACAAGGAAATCTGATTGGCTCTCGGGTGTCTGTAAACATTTGAAACAGTCCGCAGTGGCCGCCATCTTGTGTCTCGGTAGGATCAGGACACAAGAGGTGGCAAAACAAAGGGGGAAATGACCATAAGGGGGCAGGGTAGACCTCCCCTGACCCTGTAGGTTTGATGTGGGGGCCATAAAAGGGTCCCGCGGGTGAAAAAAAAATGTACTTTTTTTTTTATTTTTGCAGGGGGGAGCGCCCGGTACGCGCACCGGGGAGCGTACCGGGGAGCGTACTTTGGTGAAAAATAGTGAGAATAATAGTGTAAAATAATCATTTTTAGTGATTACAGGTAGGGTAGCTCTGAAAAGAGCTTTTGGGTTCTGTGGCTGTTTTAGGTACCTACAAGTACGTCCCACACACACCCACATTCACACAACCCCACACCCCCACACCCACACACTCCCCACACATACCTCACACACGCACACCTCCACCCACACCCAAACACCCCACATCCCCACACCGACACCTTACACATCCACACCCACACCCACATCCCACACACCCTCACACACACACCTCACCCCCCCAACACACACACACACACACGCACACACAGATACCTCACAGACACTCCCCACACACACACCTCCCCCCCCCACACACACACACACCTCACAGACACATCCACACATCCCACACATACACACACATTCTACACACATACCCCCACACCCACACACACCCCACACACACCTCACACACCCACACCCCCACCTACACCCAAACACCCCACACACCCACACCCACACACACACCTTACACACCCACATCCCCACCCACACCCACATACACCACACACCTACACACACCTATACACCTCATCCCCCCCAGACACACACACACACACACACACACCTCACAGACACAACCCACACATCCCCCACACACACCTCCCCCCCCACACATGGGGAAAACTCAGTGAAACACTAAAATAATAATTTAAAGTGCTTAGAGTTAGGGTAGCTCTGAATAGAGTTGTTGTGTTGTGTCGGTGATTTAAGTACCAACATGTAGGTACCAATGCAGAGTCTTATATTCAATGTAGACTGTCTCATCTGTAGATAATTTGCATGTTGTTACAGAAGTTATTGTGGTATATGGAATCTATACTATAGTCTGTCAGGAAAGCAAAAACAACATGGAGGCAGGAGATGAAAAAGATATGTCAAATACACATTGGAGATAATAAAGTGGGCGAAAGGAAGTAACTATGAGTAAAATTACTACGTAGCACAAAAACAAATTGCACAGTATACTATAAGTCTCACATTATATTATATTATATTCATTTTGGTACTATTTCATTGGAACAATTTTTAATTATTAAATATAAATTTATTGCTCTGATTTTTCAAAATTTAATAAGACTTACAACATTATGTCATCGGGAATGTCCTCATTTGGATTACATGATTCCATTTCTTCCACATATTTCAGAAACTCTTCATCAAGAGACTGATCCAAAAAATCTAAATCGTTATACTCTTCCTCTGGGTTGTCCTGAAGATCAAGTTTGAATGAAATATTACATTTATTTTGATCTCCTTCCATTATGTTGCTGTAAATTGCATAAAAATAAATATATCAGTAGAGATAGGGCACTGTTGGGTTTAAGTTCAGACAGCTAGTTTTAATTTTTTAACAGTGAAGTTATCTTTGGGCAGTGTATGGTATCAGTAGAAATATAAAAAAGTGTATATCATAAAGACTAAGTAAATTGATAATTATACAAGACAAGCCCAACTCCATCCATATCTATAACAGAGAAGCCTATCTCAAGCTATAACTATTACAGAGGGATAGTATATAACTATCAGAAAATGTTTTCCAAATTAACTTAAAGTGCACACATACTTCAGTTTTCAAAATAACATCTTACCTTTGAAAAAGAAGTTTAAGTTCTCAGTGAAAATCCTTTTGAAATGTACTTCAGGAAGTAGTAGTCAAAATGGCTGTGTTTCCCTCTCTTTCTTTATATATATTCATGTACATAACCAATCAAATGTCATGAAATAATAGTAGAAAATGAAAGTAACATTTTAATTGGTTGTAAATTCTAACACTTTAGATGTGTTTTTGTCAAGTAATTCACCTCAGGATATTTAGAGAGGGCTACAGGCCAAATGGCTCAATGGAATTCCACCAAATTTGGGAAAATGGTAGGGACTGATATGTAGTATGGCCTATTCTATATTTGGTGAAAGTGTCTCCAGTGGTTTTTATGTAAATTAACTTTTAAAAAATTTTGGTTGCGCTTCCCGGTGCGCGCCCCGGTACGCGTACCGGCAGCGCAACGGGAGTCCTCCATTTTGTGTTTCGGTAGATTTGAGACAGAAAATGGAGGACAAAAAACGTTGGAAATGGGTATAAGGGGGCATCGTAGGCACTCCCTGACCCTCTAGGTTTTCTGAGGGGGTCTTTGGAGGCCCATATAGGCGAAAAAAATTAAAAAAAATTTTTATTTTTTGCGGGGGAGCGCCCGGTACGCGCACCGGGGAGCGTACCGGGAAGCGTACCGGGGAGCGTACTTTGGTGAAAAATAGTGAAAAAAGTTAGAAAAAGATAGTCTTTTGGAGTGATCAGAGATAGGGTAGCCCTGAAAAGGGCTTTTGGGTTCTGTGGCTGATTTAGGTACCTACAAGTAGGTACCAATGCACAGTCTTAAATTCAGGAGGAATATTCTATTCCCCTCATCTGAAAAGTGCACACCATCTCTTGCATGTTGTAACGCAAGTTGTTGTTGTATATTGAACCCATTCCATAGTCTCTCATGTAAGCAGAAACAGATTTATTCACATGTTTCCGTGCTTTCTCAAATTGTGGACAAAATTGGTTGGACCAGTTCCGTTTCTGCCTTTGGCATATATTGGAATATACCATGGCAGTTTGTGGATAAAGTGTCATCAATTGCCCAAAGGTGTCCTTTAACCACTTGGCTGCTAAGGGTGTTCAAGGAGCTCCATTGACTTTCCATTGAAATCAATGGAAACTCCATGACGAGTTACCCTTGTCATTAGCGCTGAAGGGGTTAAAACCATTTCCAGACCTACCCCAGTCAAAGTGCCTAGGTCATTTCCACCACAGTGCAAAATTATGAGGTCAGGGTGCGGCAGATGGTAAAAGGTTTTCACCAATGGTATCAATTGATGACATCTTAATCCTCTTTGGCCAATACATTTTATGTGCACATTTGGTAAATCAAGGTTGTGAACATTTCTGGTAGCTGCATACCTTTGAGCCCAGTGAATGTAGCTATGTCCAATAATCCAGACAGAGTACATGGTGAGAGGAGGTTCTGGTGCAGTCAGATGAAGTGTAGGAATGAAATGGCAGTTGGAACAGTAGGAGTTTGCAAAAAAAAACTGTGGAGTTTCAGTGCTCTTGAATCACAAGCAATGATTGGTGGATTCAGATAGTTGAAAACTGAAAGTTAGGGTGCATGGTTTTGTTGTGTGTAAGAAGTAATTGGAATGGTTAAAAAAAGTCATTTAAAGAAAGATTGCAGTGGATAAGCTGGTGTATTGAGAGGTCAAACATCCTTGCTCATTTGATTTGCAACATTGTAGAATAAACTTTTAACCCTGGGAGCTCAGTGAGGAGGGAGTTGCTATGGTAACAGGTAGAAAGGGCTGAGGGGGGGAAGGGTGTTGATTTGAAAATAGAGAGGGAAGAGTTCTGATTGGTTACCATGAGGAATATGTGTATACAATTAGAGGTTTTCTGTGCCATTAATGGTTGCAGTGCCTGGAGAACATACCTTTTGCTCTGCTAAAGAAATATTGGTGTGTGTATCTGACACTGTTCTGAATCTCCCAAAGCATTTCTAAAGGTGAGTTATGATTCATGTAGATAGAGAGTTCAGATTAAGAAGCGCATTGATTTTATTTGCTGTTGGTTTGTGTGATGCTTTTTGAAAATGCATGGTTTCTATATTTGTAAAATATAGGATTTGTATTTTGTGAAATAGTGATGTTTCAGTAGTGAAGTTGAATGGTTGTACATAGGACTTGCACTCTGTATCTAAAATGTTATTTTTAAAATCAATTTTAGGGTAAATAAATGGGTTTCAGTAGTGAAAATGAATTCTTGTACATAGGACCTGTGTTGTGTTCCTAAAATGTTAATTTAAAAACGATTTTAGTGCAAAACAATGGGTTTTAGTAGTGAAAATGAATGCTTATAAATAGGATCTGTCCTCTGTTCATAAAATATTAAATAAAAAACAATTTTAGGGCAAATTAATGGCTTTCAGTAGTGAAAATGAATGCTTGTACATAGGATCTGTGTTCTGTTCCTAAAATGGTAATTGAAAAACGATTTTAGTGCAAATCAATGGGTTTGAGTAGTGAAAATGAATGCTTGTATATAGGATCTGTGCAGTGTTTCTAAAATGTTAATTGAAAAACGATTTTAGTGCAAAACAATGGGTTTTAGTAGTGAAAATGAATGCTTGTAAATAGGATCTGTCCTCTGTTCATAAAATAATAAATAAAGAACGATTTTAGGGCAAATTAATGGCTTTCAGTAGTGAAAATGAATGCTTGTACATAGAACCTGTGTTCTGTTCCTAAAATGGTAATTGAAAAACGATTTTAGTGCAAATCCATGGCTTTAACATTTTTAAGAAGGAATAAATAGTATGTGCATAATTATATAAAAATATTTGAATCTTTTACAAACATGTTACCTGTTTTACATCAGATTGGGAAGCAGACTGAGTTTCTTTGCTGTTGGTTTGTTTCATTTTTTGGGTAATGCTTGGTAGGAATGTTTGCAAGAGATAGGAAATGTATTTTGTAAAATAGTGAGTTTTCAGTACTGAAATGGAATGCTTGTACTCCAGCAACGCATCCTTTCACATGGGGAAAGCTCCATGTGAAGGTGTTTGCCTCAGTCTTATGTCTGCTGTGAGGCAGGCGCAAGATTTTGACGTAACAGTGTCTTAAAAGTGACGCAGGGAAATCTCATAGATTTCACTGCGTCACTATTACGAGGTTTTCTGTGGAGAAATGACCCCTCTGTGTACATTACACCTGAAAGAGGTTTAATGTGGCGCAGAGGTTTAAAAAGTGACGCATCTACCTACATGCGTCACTTTTTAAATATGGCGCCACAAGGCACATGTTTTATGCCGCCGATAAGTCACAAAAAGTGACGCATCAGCAGTGCAAAACTGACGCAGGGCCTCATAAATGAGGTTCATCTTTTTTTGCACACTACTCCAGTTTAGTCTTGTCCACTGCACTCTTGGACACAAGCCTCACCTTTTGTGCTCCCCTGGACAGGCTTCATCTCATCTGCACTCCTGCTTATGTGTCAGAATCATTTGCCTCAGTCTTATGCCTGCTGTGAGGCAGGTGCAAGATTTTGACGTAACAGTGTCCTAAAAGTGATGCAGTGAAATCTCATAGATTTCACTGCATCAGTATTACGAGGCTTTTTGCGGAGAAATGACCCCTCTGTGTATATTACACCTGACAGAGGTATAATGTGGCGCAGAGGTTTAAAAAATGACGCATCTACCTACATGCGTCACTTTTTAAATATGGCACAACAAGGCACATGTTTTATGCGCCAATGCGTCACAAAAACTGACGCATCAGTAGCGCAAAACTGACGCAGGGCTTTATAAATGAGGCTTATCTTTTCTTTGCACACTACTCCAGTTTAGTCCTGTCCACTGCACTCTTGGACACAAGCCTCACCTTTTGTGCTCCCCTGGACAGGCTTCATCTCATCTGCACTCCTGCTTAGGTGTCAGAATCCTTTCACATGGGGAAAGCCCCATGTGAATTCGTTTGCCTCAGTCTTATGCCTGCTGTGAGGCAGGTGCAAGATTTTGACGTAACAGTGTCCTAAAAGTGATGCAGTGAAATCTCATAGATTTCACTGCATCAGTATTACGAGGCTTTTTGCAGAGAAATGACCCCTCTGTGTACATTACACCTGACAGAGGTATAATGTGGCGCAGAGGTTTAAAAAATGACGCATCTACATACATGCGTCACTTTTTAAATATGGCGCAACAAGGCACATGTTTTATGCGCCAATGCGTCCCAAAAAGTGACGGATCAGTAGCGCAAAACTGACGCAGGGTTTTATAAATGAGGCTCATCTTTTTTTTGCACACTACTCCAGTTTAGTCCTGTCCACTGCACTCTTGGACACAAGCCTCACGTTTTGTGCTCCCCTGGACAGGCTTCATCACATGAGCACTCCTGCTTAGCCTTATAATCTTTTTTTAGAATAAAATTTGAAAAACAGAGAAAAGGTCATATGTATAAGCTTTTCATTACACTACTAAAATATTTTTGGTGCAAATTAATGAGTTTTACATTTTTGAGAAAGAATAAATAGTAGGACCTGCACTGTGTTTCTAAAATGTTATTGAAAAATCGATTTTGGGACAAATCAATGAATTCTACATTTTTGAGAAAGAATAAATAGTGTGTGCATGATTACATAAAAAAATTGGAACTTTTCACAACCATGTCACCTGTGTTACCTCAGATTAGGAGGCACACTAAGCTTCTTTGCTGTTGGTTTGTGTTATTTTTTTGGTAATGCTTGGTAGGATTGTTTGCAAGAGAGAGGAAATGTATTTTGTAAAATAGTGAGTTTTCAGTACTGAAATGGAATGCTTGTACTCCAGCAATGCATCCTTTCACATGGGGAAAGCTGCATGTAAAAGCGTTTGCCTCAGTCTTATATCTGCTGTAAGGCAGGCGCAAGATTGTGACGTAAAAGTGTCCTAAAAGTGACGCAGTGAAATCTCATACATTTCACTGTGTCACTATTACGAGGCTTTTTGCGGAGAAATGACCCTTCTGTGTACATTACACCTGAAAGAGGTATAATGTGGCTCAGAGGTTTAAAAAGTGACGCATCTACCTACATGCGTCACTTTTTAAATATGGCGCAACAAGGCACATGTTTTATGCCGCCGATGGATTACAAAAAGTGACGCATCAGTAGCGCAAAACTGACGCAGGGCTTTATAAATGAGGCTCATCTTTTTTTTGCACACTACTCCAGTTTAGTCCTGTCCACTGCACTCTTGGACACAAGCCTCACCTTTTGTGCTCCCCTGGACAGGTTTCATCACATCTGCACTCCTGCTTAGGCCTCATAATCTTTTTTTAGAATAACATTTGAAAAAAAGAGAAAAGGTCATATTTATAAGCTTTGCATTGCACTACTGAAACATTTTTGGGGCAAAATAATGTCTTTTACATTTTTGAGAAAGAATAAATAGTGTGTGCATGATTACATACATTTTTTTGACCTTTTCACAATCATGTCACCTGTGTTACCTCAGATTAGGAAGTAGATTGTGTAGATGAGGTGAGGCATGTCCAGAGGGACAGACGAGGTGAGACCTGAGTTCAAGACTGTAGTGGGAGAGAGGCCTTTCCTGGAGAACATAATTGGTGAAGCCTGTGTGTAAGAGTGCAGTGGACTAGACTTCATGAAGCTTATCTCCTACTGCACTCTTAGACACAGGTCTCACTTTCTTTGTACCTGTGGACATACCTCTCTTCCACTACACTCTTCAATACAGGTCTCACCTCTTTTGCACCCTTGGAGAATCCTCACTTGATCTGTAACCCTGATTAGACCGTTTGCTTTTTGTCATTGCTTTGTTGTTGATAATAGTGGTCTATAATGTGCTATTTTTTTTAACACAGATTGAAATCAAGATTTCAAGAGTAAGGAAAGATGCCCTCAAGGCAAAGAAGAAGGAAGAATGAAATACGGTTCCAAACAAAAACAGCAACGGAATTACAGCACTCTTCACCAACAAATACTTCAAAAAACAGGAACAAAGCTCCTGGTAAGACCACTAAGTCTTTCTTACGGAACATATGTAGGTCAAGTAAAAATGTTGGACAGCATGTAGAAAAAGAGAATGAGAGAGTAAATTTGAAAAGGAAGGAGAGAACCTCAAAGAATCCTACAACTGGAGCCAGAGAGAATAATATGTATAGGAATAGAAGGCAGAATCAGTTTTGAGACATTCGTAAACTAATGTTTCGCAATAGGGTGGTTTTAAATTTGTTAAAAAACATTAGGAAAGGTAAACAGAGAGCTGCTTTTTATAAGAAAAAGAAAAGTGTAGAGAAGATTGTTGATCAGGCTTTTGAAGTTAAGAAAAAATTATTTATTTTAATAATCAATAGAATCAGGACACTTAACAAGACAATTGATGTTTTCAAATCAAACAGTAGATGGAAAAGAGTAATTAATCGGACTAATTTTTGTAAAGTTTTTTCAGGAGAATGGATGCACAGTTCAAGTTGTGAGCCATTTTTTAATGAGGAGAGTTACTTCCAGGAGAATGATTTAGTGCATGCAGTTGACACCAGTGGTCGAGCGTATGAAGTGAAAGACGGTTGTCCGATTGAAAAAGAGAAACTTGTGCCTAGAGAACCAGAAGAGGTGTTAACTGATGAAGTTTTAGGGAGACGTACTAAGGGTCCAGTGTACACTTGGAAGTGTAGTCTATTTGTAGTGTACGACAGGAATCAATTGATTTGTTTTGTAATTTCTTACGTACATATAGTAAGAAAAGTCTAAAGCAGAAAGTGAAGTTGTTGCAAGACTTAGATCCTTGCAGAGTGAGAGAAAACACAGGTTTGCAAGGGCATTCACTGGCTTGTCTTTCTAAAAAAGTCTGTCAGAGTGTTTTTCATCATTTTAGGATGTTAGCAGCACATCATACCAAAAGGAGGAAATTAGTGAGAATGTTGTATTATGCAAAAAGTCCAGCACTTAAGCTTAAACAATTAAACAGTGCTCTTTTGCATGGAACTGAATTAGATGTGAAGAAGATTTGTGAAGAAATTGAGATTTGTTATTTTGGTGAAAAAGAGGACAGTGTAGAAATTGACACAGCAATTCAAGGTAATGTGGAAGAGAATGTACAGATTTCAAGTACAGAAAAGTTTGAGCAGGAAATTACCAGGTTTAAGGTGAAATCAAGTGAAAGGCCGAATTTTACTGGTGTGTGTTGTCGACGAAGTCATTATAAACCTCAAACTAGATTAGTTGATTTATACGTAAAAAGTGAAAAGATGAATAATTATGAGTGGAAGGATTTTGCAACTTATATGTGGGTGGAGAATTGTTTTGATTTGAGTTGTGATCAGCGTATTTGTAAATATTGTTATGATAAATTAAATCAAAACAGAATGCCTGCCAGAGCTGTTCATAATAATCTGGAGTTGGTAGACATTCCCCGTGAATTGATGGATTTAAATACATATGAGTCTATTTTGATTCAATGTGTCCATGCTTTTCAGTCAATTGTTCGCATGGAGCCTAAGATAGGGAAATTGCCTCCTACAGATTTGCAGAGAGGATTAAAGGGAAGAGTTGTTTATTTGCCTCTAGATTTCAAAAAAAATATTGATACAATTGGTATAGAAAAAGTAGAAGAGGAACCTTTAGTTATTCTAGTTAATGGGGTTCCGACAAAGAGTAAGAAAATCTGGCAAGATTTAGTGGATGTTAGGAAAGTCAAAAAGGCAACGTTGTATTTAGTCAAAAACAATGAGTATTACAAAGATGTATGTGTTGCAGCAGAGGAAACAGCTGCAGATGAAGACAGTGATTGTTCAGGTGGCCAAATTGAAAAAGTTGATGTGTCTAGAAGTGAAGAAATATATGAACATTATACTGTTCATCCTTTGCATTCCAAAGAAATAATGGGGAATGCAATTGAATTGTTTCAAATGAAAGCAGCAAAAGGAAGTCCCATTAGTGTATGGGAAGAAAGTTTGGAAGCTCGTTGTTTTCCACAGCTATTTCCAACAGGTCGAGGTGGACGATATGACGATCGACCACTTCAAATTCCTGCATCTGAATATCGAACTGTAAGATTATATGCTGAAGATCCAAGGTTTCGTCAATGCATTCCCTATTTGTTTCATTTACTGTATGAAAGTGACTTGTCTGGGCTTTTTTATGCAGTAAACCATATACTGAAAAGTGGAGCACATCTGCAAAATGTTTCGGCGAGGGACTTTATGGAGAAAGTGAATCTGCAAGATAATATTTTGGAATCTCATTTAGTCAATCTCATGGCATTTCAGCATGGTACAAACGAGTATTGGTACCGTCGTCATGGGGAATTGAAATGTATGCTAAGAAACTTAGGAACTCCTACATGGTTCCTCACTCTTAGCTGTGCCGAGTATGCATGGGACGACTTACTTGAATTTCTACGCGAGGCAAATGCAAATATACAAAATATAGAATTCAAAACACCTGGAGAACTGTGTTCTTTGGATCCAGTGAATGTATGCAGATATTTCAATCATAGATTTGAAGCTATGATGTCTTTTATTACCAACAAAAAAATCCTCCCCTTGGAGAGGTTTTGGATTTCTTTTGGAGAAAGGAGTATCAAGCGAGAGATGCTCCTCACATACATATTTTGTTGTGGATTAAAGATGCACCGAAATTTGGAACAGATTCGGATGAGACAGTGATGAGCTTCATTGATGAGTATTCAACATGTGCTGTTCCGAAAACTACAGAAGAAAACAGTTTAAGGCAACAAGTTTTACGCTTTCAATCCCATCGTTGTGGAAAATACTGTCGTCGAAAATTCAGAAACAAGGACAAGTTCTACACAAAATGTCGTTTCAGCTTTCCACGACCAGTGATTTCTAAAGGAAGAATAAATAATTTGATGTCTTCTCTGCGACATACTGTGACGAGGAAGTCACCAAAAAATACATACAATGTAAAAAGAAACGAAGAGTCCAAGTACATCAATGACTACAACCCAGTGATTTTGTCCATGTGGAATGCTAACATGGATATTCATTACGTTGCTGACAACTCTATTGCTGTGGCTCGATATGTGACGTCTTACATCACAAAAAAAGAAAAAACAGAACTGAAGGAAATGTGGGAGGACATTTCTCATGAAAAGAGTCTAAGCAAGAAATTATACAGTTACAGTCTGAAGATGTTGTCGCATCGAGAAATTGGAGCATATGAATGTTCTGATCGATTGTCATCAGCAAGTCTCTATGCCAAATCTAGAACCATCATTTGGGTGAGTCTAGGTCTTGCTGCAACACGAAATCGAGTTTTGAAATCTGTACAAGAGATAGAGTATTTGGCGGAGAAAGAACCAGAAAGTACAGATATTTTGAAGACAAACATGTTGGATACATACTATCCAAATAGAAGTCCTCACCTTGAGAACGCTTGTCTCTATGAAGTTCTTCAAAGCTATATTTATAAGAGGAACATCAAAGAAGATATCAATAATGGAATATATGCTGTCATTGGATGTGAAGGATGTCTAGTGAAACAGAAAAAAGGCAATATGATTAATCATCGAAATTTGAGTTGTGAAAATCCAGACAAAAGGGAATTTTACTATTTAGCTCTTTTGCAACTCTTTAAGCCATGGCGTACAGAAGAGGAACTACTTGGAGATTTTCTCTGTTACGAAGATTCTTTTAATGCAACCAAGGATACCATAGAATGTCCTGTTTTTCCAAATTATCTGCAAATGTTGAACGATGAAATAGAGCAAGAAGCCACAATTGCTGCAGATATTGCTAGAGACAGTTCTCAAGACAGTCAGAGTTCTGCTTCATTGAGTCAGGATCCACTTGGAGGACAATTATTCAAAATGAAGCTGCCACTGCCATGGATGAGGTGGAAAGAGCTATGGAACAAGCTCAAGATGATGTAGTTAACTTAGAAGATTTGGTGAATAAACTAAACCTTGAGCAGAAACAGATATATGACGAAGTCACAGATCAGATTGAACATGGATTCACCCATGAGAAAAAAGAGTGCTCATGTACATCATATAAACCAGTCCAACTGTACGTAAGTGGAGAAGCGGGAACTGGAAAAAGTTTTCTGATTAAAGCAATTGCAACTTATCTGCAGAAAAGGACTGAATCACCGCTATCTTGTGTTGTAACTGCTCCAACTGGGCTGGCAGCACATAACATTAAAGGGATTACTTTACATTGTTTACTGATGCTGCCAGTGGAGCATGATAACAAATTGCAATATCACAAGCTATCTGGAGATGCGTGTTCCGAAGTGTCGAGAGTCCTGAAGAAAATGAAACTTCTTATCATTGATGAAGTAAGCATGGTGTCAAATATAATGCTTGCTTTTGTGCATTTGAGAATGCAAGAAATTCTTAGAACAGACTATGATGTCTTATTTGGAGGAAAACATATTATTGTTTTTGGAGATCTACTGCAGTTGACTCCAGTGAAAGGACAACCTGTGTTCAAAATGCTCACGCATGTAGATAAAAGGAAGTGCCTAGGAAGCATTGGAAACGTTAATATATGGTTAAACTTCAAATATGCAGAACTGCTTCAAAATATGCGGCAGGCAAAGGATGAAGATTATAAAAATATTCTACAAGATGTAAGAATCGGAAAAGTAAGACAGCAAGGGAAAGAAGCTTTACATGGACGATTAATTTCTAATTTGTACCCAAATGAAAACATTCTTCCAGAGTATATTTTTAAGAAAATTAATGAGAAAAAATCTGGCATATGTTTGATGCCAACTCTGAAAGAATGTTCCATGTTCAACAACAAAATGTTAAAGTTAGAAAATTAAGAGATAGTGAAACTGGAAGCTATAGATAAAATTGAACATATGGGAGCAACAATTATTTTGTCTGAAAATTTGAAATCAAAATTGGATTCATTAGAGAAGACTATATCTAAAACTGCTGGTTTTGAAAAGACTCTGAATGTGTGTTTGAATTGTCGTATCATTTTGAGAAGGAATTTAAATGTTGAAAGAAGTCTGGTAAAAGGAGCAATGGGTCATGTTGTTGGTTTTGTGAATTACAAAAATAGAGATGGAATTGAAATTAAAATTAAATTTGATGGCATCGAGGAAATAGAACAAATTTGTCGTTGTTCAGCTAGATTTTTGCTTGTGAAAGACTTATATGTTCGCCGAAAACAGTTTCCTATTTGTTTGGCATATGCGGTGACAATTCATAAATCTCAAGGTTTAAGTGTAGATAGCGCTTTGGTGAACATTGGAAGTTCTGTGTTTAAAGAGGGTATGGCATATGTGGCATTATCACGAGTCAGAACTTTATCAGGATTGTACTTGATTGAGTGTGATGAAACAAAGATTTGTGCAGATCTACATTGTGTTAAAGAATACAGTAGGTTAAGAAGAGAGTATGCTCCACATTTGCCTCAATATCCTCTGTTTGAAAAACATGTGGTAGGCCGAAAAAAAAGAAATGAGAATAATTGCAGTGAGGTAGTAGCAAAAAGACAAAAAGTAGATGAAACTGTAATTGTAAGGAGAAAGAAAAAGGATTCTGTTGAAGATGTTGTTGGATTTCAGTTTGAAAACAGTTCTGGTGTCAACTGCTATGCTAATGTAGTGGTTAATGTTGTTTTTTTCTTCAAAATATACAAGAACAGATTGTTGAAAATCGGGATCAAAGATTCTGTTGTTTGTTGAATTCCGTGTTTGAGAAATATAGCAGTGATAGAGCAAAAATAGAAAGTGTTTCCGAAATTCGAAATCTTCTAGACATATGTTCTGGTCAAAATCAATTTTCACAGAATATTCAGCAGGATTGTCAGGAATTTTTAATGTATATGTTTGATGTATTGGAAGATGAAAGTGTAAATATAAAAAATCTTTTTAGCCTTTCTTATCAATGGCAGCATGACTGCGACAACTGTACTTTATCAAGTACTACTAGAATAGACACTAAAAGATTTATATATTTGACTTTACCAGACTGCAAATCAGTGCCTTTTAATAATCCAGTTAAAGCAGCGGATCACAATATCGTGTGTACCCAATGTAAGTCTACTATGCTGTCCACATTATTTCTACAAAATTATGGTCAGTATGTCATTTTAATGTTCCAACGATGTAGACCTGATGGAACTAAATTGACAACTTCTATTAAAAATTTCGTTGGTTCTCAGTTATCAATATCAGGAAGAACCTTTGCAACTGTAGCTATTATTTTTCATGACGGTCCTTCTACAACATCAGGGCATTACACATGCTATTTAAAAAGTTGTAAAGGTTGGACCCACTGTAACGACATTCATTTGACTTTCAAACAACGTTTGCCTTTTGGCTTAAAAAATTCATACCTAGTGTTTTTACAACCAAAATGTAAGTAAAGGTAATTGGCCTTTGAAGACGGGAGGAGTTAATAAAGGTTATTTTGTTGTTTAAAAATATATTCTGAGTAAAAGTGATCCAGGTAATATAAAAAATTGACTTGTCATATAGGTACTGTAAGTGGATCTCATAGTATGTGATATTAGTATTATACAAAATGATGAATATGAGTGAGTCAGAGATGGTTTTACAAATACTTAAATATTGTGAAAATGTTGTATGAGCCGTTCTTTCAGAATGTCGGAAAAAAGATAATTTCAGAGTTTCTTAGAGTTAATTTGAAAATATACTCATACATCTGACACTATTTGGCCAAAAGGAAAGGTACAGGAATGAGTAAAGAGTCATGACTGAAAAAAAGGAGTATATGAAAATAATGAAAATATTTCAGATGTTCTTGGAGCTTTTCTTCTAGAAAGTCGATGAAATGGATTTTTTAGTGAACAGCAGAGTACTTTGCAAAGAGAAAAGGACCTCCATGATATACTATTTGGCCTCAAGGAAAAGTAAGTCATTCAAAGATTAGTGTACATTTGTCATTTGTCAGTATCTAAGGTTTTTTTTTAAACACAATCTTTTAGATTGTGTTTTTTTTTCCCGCTGTCATATGATGAGTAATTTAAACTCACTGTTTTAAGTGAAATTCAATATATTCTGAGAACAGCAAAAATAAACTATGTAACATGTTGTACAAGTTATACTATAATTTGGATTGTGTAAATTAAATTGTATTCCCATTCTCTGACACTCATTTTCCTTTTTCCTCTCTCTTTCAGCTCTTTTTACTCACTCACACTGCCTTTCTCTCACTTTGTTTCACACCCATTCGTTTACTGCACTTCTTTCACAACTCCTCATTCTCATTTAAACTGTCTGCATCCCCTCTCTCCCTTGCACCACTTTTCAGCTTTCAGTCTCTCTGCTTTACTTCCCTTTTCCGTCTTTTCCTCCTTTGCTCTTTTACTAATTCCTCTTTACTCACTGAGCAGTATTGTTGCACTCTATCACTATAACTTACCCACTCTCCCTCGCTTATCTTTGTTTGCTCCTTTCTTTGACCTCTTTTCTCTATTTTTCGTTCACTACCTCTATGTCCTCAGTGCCTCACTCTCCTTGTGTTATGTTCATTTGTGTTTATCTACCTTCTATCATTTCTTTTACAACAACTTCACTGCTCCTCTCTCATCGTTCTTCATCCCATTTCTTTTACTCTGGTTCCATTACTATCCCTCATTTCCTTTCTTTCAATGTCCTTCTCTTTACTTTCATCACCAAATTATTTTCTCTCAGTACCACTCTTTTAGTCGTCTTCTCCTCTCTTTCCTTTTTTTGCTCCTTACTCATTTCCTTTTGTCACTCATTGTACTCCACCTCACTCAGTTTTTCTCTTAGTGTGTCTGTCTACTAACTTCCTGACTCCATTTCCCTCAATCATTGTATATTATCCTCTCTACCTTCATCCCTTCACTTTGACTGTTCTTCACTTACTCTCAGTTATCTTCTATTTCTCAATCTTCTAAATGCATCCTTAATTAGACACTTTTCCGTCTCTGTTATTATCTTTTTACTTACTAATGTTTCCTGATTTAGTTTTGCTAACTCACATTGTTTTAGTATCTTTCTTACCTTCAGGTCATTTCTCTGTTCTTCTCTTCCTCTGTGTCAGGGAATCTATATGCCTTACTCTTAGTAATTTGCTCTCATTCTATTTCTTTTTTTCTCTTTTTATCCTTCTACCTTACTTTATTTCCCTTTCTGTGTCCTTCACTCTTACTTTATTTCTAAATACACTGTTATGATTTTTAACCTCTTCATTTGTATATTTTAATTTAAAATACACATTTTACTAATTATGACTTATTTTTTCTTCTCTCTTTTACAGATACAAAGTGTAGTAAAAAAATTAATTAAAGTTACATTTATTATATGGTAAGTATGACTATAAAAATGTATTTTGTCATTACCCTTTGCTTTAAGCTCACTAATATTTTCTCAACCAACCTCACTCCTGTGTCTTTATTCTGCTTCCCTCACTTATTCTTATTCTCCATGTTTACTCCAAATTCCCTATTTCCCCTCTCATATTCAACTTCACTTACCCTCTGCTTCTTCACTGATTCTATTTTTCTTAATTATTTACCTTACTCCTACTCACACACCTCATCCCCCTCTCAATACATACACACACCTCTAACATACACCCCACACACACACCTCATACACACAAAAAATCCCCCCACACACACTCTTCACATACACACACACATTCCATACACACACATACATCGCACACATATACACCCCACACCCATACACTCCTCACACATACTTCACACACCCTCACCTCCACCCACACCAAAACACCCCACACAGCCACACCCATAGACACACCTTACACACCCACACCCCGACATACACCCACTGACTACCTATAAGTCACACACACTGCATTACTTATCTTTCTTTGCTGTTTCACTCAAACCCATTCAGGTACTGTTTTCTTTACTCTCTTTGTCCTTTCTCTTTGTCACTCCCCATGTCTTATCCTAATTCAATTTTTCACCCTCTGTCACCCCTCTTTACTTACACTAACTGGTCTTTTCTTACCCTCACTCACCGTTCTTCATTTATCCCGGTTACGCCACTACCCTTCATTCTCAATTTTTTACTGTCCTTTCTTTTTCTTTCCACACCCATTCACATTCTCCCACTATCTCTACTTTAGCCCTCTTCCTCTCTCTTCCCTTCTTTCGCTCCTTTAGTCATTTTACTTTTCTTACTTTCACCCTATTACACCTTCTCTGTTTTTTGCTATGTAATAAACAATCCCTCTGTGTTCATCCTGTAGCTATCTTTCTCTTAACATTACTCTCTTTGTGTTTTTCCCTCATGCTAACTCCTACATTACATTTTTTTTTTCTATTTTTTGGGGGGCGCGCCTCGGTACGCGTACCCTAAGAAAAAAAATTTGACAGAGATTCATTAAAAATATAGGTTTATTTTTATGAATGAAAGGTAGTTCTAAAAAGAACTGTTTTTTTCTTCTTTTTGTTGTTTTATATTTTTTTAATGTTTTTTTGAACATTTTGTACTTTTTTTGGCTTTTCAAAACAGTTTTATATTTTTGGGGTATTTTTTATGGGGAGAAACAAAAACCAGGGAATTGTAAATGGCTCAACAGGAGCAAAAAACAAAAAACGGAAAAAATTACTGTTCTTTGGGGCATTTGTGATTGTCACCAGCAAGGACGACGAGCTTCATGCTCTTTTCACCATAGGTGATGAGCTTGTCATGAGTGATGTAATATGTGACGTCATCAGCAGTGCATTGCACGCGCAAGTTATAGTGAGTCCAACTAACTATAACGTGGGAATTTCATTGGTTTTATGGGAGTAAAATTTCCAGCTAACTATAACTGGTGTGAAACCTATGGTTATTTCAGTGAATTTAATAGGTTTTTTAAATGCTAATTCCTAACTATAACTGGTGTGAAACCTATGGTTTTTTCAGAGAATATATATATATATATATATATATATATATATATATATATATATATATATATATATATATATATATATATGCCAAAGTGTATTGAAGAATGAATGGGTGTATAAGAGTCAGGATGGATGATTAGGTAGGTGTGACTGACTGTATAACTGAGTGATTAATTATGTCTTACTTAATGCATGTGTTAGCAACTGATACAGACATTCACACAGTTTAGGTTGTCAGTTGGTGTGTAAGCAGTTGCATAGGTTGGTTAGCAACTAAATGAGGATCTATATGGGCTATTGATTGGTTGTCTCAGTATCTGTAGGGGTGTCTGAGTGTCTGTGTGGGTGGGGGGTGTGACTCTGTGCATAAATGTGTAAGTGGATAATTCACTGGGTATATGTGTTCAAGTCTGTATCTGTGAAGGGCCGTATGGCTGGGAGAGTGTGTGTATGAGTGAGTTGGTGAGTAAATGGATGCCTCAGTGGTACATGTGTAAGTAACTGCATATGTGAGAGGCTGTATATGTGAGTGTTGGACTGTATAAATGACTAAATGTGAGAGTGACTGATTGTGAGAGTGCCGATATGGATCAGTGTGTGCTTGTATCAGTTATTGTATTAGAGTGTAAGTATATTTTAGTATACATTTAAATAATTGAGGTGATACGTGTATATGTTATGTTATGTTATGTTATTTATGTTTTTTATAGCGCTCGGCTACTCAAAAGAGTGTCCCGGCGCTTTATTGACAACCTGAAAGAAGCCAAACACAACACAGACATTAAAAGAAAACGGGATAGCAGTAAGAGGGAGTCTAAGAAGCAAAAAGCCAAGTTTTCAGGCCCTTTCTGAAGGCCAGCAGATTTGAGGTACTACGCAGTGTCAGGGGCAACGAGTTCCACAACTGTGGAGCCCGAGACATAAAGGAGCGACCTCCGACACGGGCCTTTTTCACACGAGGGACAACGGCCAAAAACATCGACTCTGATCTCAAGGACCGTGACGGACGATAAAAGGAGAGCCTCCTTTGAAGGTATTTAGCCCCCGAGGCATAGAGGGCCTTATGTGCAAGAGTTAAGACTTTAAAAACAATCCGCTTCCGGATAGGCAGCCAATGAAGAGACTGCAACAAGCCGGAAACTCTGACTCGTCTGTGCAGGCCAAAAATGGTTCGTGCTGCCGCATTGTGGGCCACCTGCATCCGTTGCAGGAGATATTCTGGCAGGCCCAGATAAAGGACGTTGGCATAGTCCAATCTTGAACCGATTAAGGCCTGTACAGTAGTCCTCCTATGGTCCTCGGATAGCAGAGGGAAAAACTTCCGAAGCATACGGAGGAGGCCAAAGCAGGTGCCGGTGAGGGCCAGGACCTGGGATCTTAAAGTCAGGCCGTTGTCAATTTTGATCCCCAAATTCTTAGCCAACGGAGATGATCGCACCGGAGGAGACATGTCCGCGGGCCACCATACCTGCCAGTCTGGATAGGATTGACAACCGAAGAAGAGTACCTCAGATTTATCTGAGTTGCACTTGAGGCTGTTCAGTTGGAGCCAGTTAAAAACAGCCCCAAGGCACTCTCGGATACTCTCTCCATCAAAATCCTCTCCTTTCCCACAGGTAAAGAGCAGCTGGGTATCGTCGGCATAGGAAACGATCTGGGCTCCAAAAGACTCAGCCAATGCCGCCAGAGGGGTCATAAAGATGTTAACCGCATGCGCGCTAGCGGAATTCTGCTCGAGTGCTGAGATTTTTAAAAACGCATGTTTCATGACGAGCTGGGCTCGTCATGAGCGTAGCAGGAGGCTACCTCATGACGAGCCCAGCTCGTCATGAGCGTCGAAGGGGTTAAAGAGAGTCGGGCTCAACACAGAGCCCTGTGGGACTCCGACTCCCAATAGCGGCATCTCAGCAGAGCTAAGAGAGGCCCAGACCGTTTGTCGGCAGCCAGCCAGAAAAGATGTAAACCAGTTTAGCACCGTCCCCCTCAGACCGATCTCATAAAGTCTGACTAGCAGACCCTCATGGGAGACGGTGTCAAAGGCCGCCGACAGGTCAAGCATTATCAGCATGGCTCTGCCGCACGAATCCAGCGTCTCCTTGATAGCCTCGGACACCTCCAGCAGCGCCGTCTCAGTGCTAAGATTAGGGCGGAAGCCCGATTGAGTGGAATGAAGCAGAGCGTGTGATTCCAAAAAATTGGAAAGCGCAATGTGCACATGCTTCTCCACGATCTTTGCCACTACAGGCAAAAGAGAAATAGTACTATAATTGGCCAATACCTCAGGATCTAAACCAGGCTTCTTAATAAGGGGAATGACCATAGCCTGTTTCCAGGCCAGTGGAACCACACCCTGGCTCAGAGAGAGATTCAAGAGGGGATTCACCAGCGGATTCACCACTGCCGCCATCTTCGCCAGAAATTTGTCCGGACATGGGTCGAGCGGCGAACCCGATTTAAGATTGGCCAAGAGTGTCAATGACGAAGAAGCTGACATAGGCGGAAAGTCAGGTGAGTAAATGAAAGTGTGATTGATCATTTCCATTACTGACTAGGTGTGTGAATAACTCTATGAATGAGAGGCAGTCTCTACGTGTCTGTATTGATATGTGACTGGGTATGAAAATGCTGTATTGATGGCTAACTATATTTATGAGTGACTGTATGAGTCAATGCATGGATTTGTGTGTAGACCTAGCAATTAGTGATTGGATATGTAATAACTGGTTTTGGTGTGTTCATGGTTTTGAAAATATAGTCTGTATTTAAGAGTGGGTGTATCAAGTGTTACATTAGGGTCTGATGAGGTGCATCAGATTTTCACATGGATGATGCCATCAGTGATGTCATTTGAGATGTCATCAGTGGTGTCACTGACCATGTCATGAATGATGTAATATGTGACGTCATCAGCAGTGCATTGCTGGGGCACGAGTTATAGTTAGCTCAAGTAACTATAACAGCGTAATTTCTATCGTTTTGTATGAGTGAAATGTCCAACTAACTGTAACATCCCTGAAACCTATATTTTTTTCTGTGAATTTCTAACGTTTTTTAAATGCTAATACCTAACTATAACGTCTGTAAAACCTATGGTTTTTTTCAGTGACTTTCAAAGGTTTTTTAAGTGCTAATTTCTAACTCTAAGGTACCTGAAACCTATATTTTGTTCAGTGAATTTCAAAGGTTTTTTAAATGCTAATTTCTAATTATAATGTTCATTAAACATATCTTTGTTTCTGTTTTTTAATTCTCATCCCATTCTCAACCTGGTGAACATTGCAAATCTCACCACTCTTCCATCGATACCTTCCGCCAACAAATCGCCACAAACGAGAGCCAAAACTAATGCTAATGATATGCAAAGTAGGCGTTCACGTGCAAAAAAAGACAAAAAGACCACTTCCCCATATTTTCAACGATCAGCCAAATCTGCAATCCAATCCAAACAGCAGACGGTAAGCCGATTTACCAGTAACAAATTAACATCAACATTTAACTGGTGTTAGGAGGTCGACTATCTACTGTGTGAATTAGACCCAACTCAAAGCCACATCTAAAGACCAACATGTGATAGAACTACTGATCATGCAGCTCCGACCCCCAACAAGGCCACAACACCCAGCGCCACCACCACCAGATTCTCCCTCCCGGACCACCCCCGCTACTACCACAGAGGCAGCGCAAAACAGGACAACGGACCTTCCCAAAATACCATGTCCCCTCTGCCGCACAATAGCTGAATGTTGGATGATATAGTAACCAACTATATATGAAGAAGGCAAGTCACCCATCAATAATAATGCACACACTGCCAAGTGTAACGCTGATGTACTGCACAGACCTCACTATGCAAAGCAAAAACCTCTCCATGTGGAGATATACTATTGATACTTGTAGTGTAGTGCGCAGTGGACGCAACCCTGTTACCTCAGGCAGTGGGGAAGATCTCGGTCATATAGCTGTGTTGTCCCCCCCTGGAAGTAGAGTGGGCTGGTCCAACGTAAGACACTCCAGGGTAGGAGTATGAATAAATAGGCCAGCCTCTGGCCGTGGTTCACTTGTGGGAAGACCAACGAGTCTGCCGAGAGTCATCTCTCACCCTGGCACGTGGCTGCTGCCATGACGCGGGCCTCCTCCACACAGGCCCCGTGCGAACTCAGCGGCACAGCACCGCAGACTTATGTCTGTACCGACTACTGCCTTCGATATACACTGCGGACAGCAGGGTTCACAACTTGAATTTAGCCTTGATTTATTAATTGCACAGAAAATTGTACTCTATGTCCTCGAGTTTTGTCAAGAAGAAGTGACAAAATGCATGTCTATGCTAACTACTGCCTTCGATCTACACTGTGGACAGCAGGGCTCACAATTCAGATGCAGTGGCGATTGCAGATGACGCAGTCCAGTTCCCAAGACATGTTGCTCCCAGTGCGGCCCACCGGGACCATGCATCATCGCAGGATGCGCACATGCTGTGTGCTTCAGGTGCTACTAACTGCAAAAAACAACAAGTGATGGACTGAATGTGGATCAATGTCACACACTCCCCCAGTCAAAAGATCTGGGCCCAAATCCATCGTTTTTTTGCACTCCACACCACCCTGGGTCAGATAATGGCTTTATGCAAATCAGCTCTGACCCTGTTGCCCCATGGGAACAGTCCAGTCCGAACTACAACCGCCATATCTTTCCCAGACCGGAATCAAGCATCCGAGGACCGGACCGGTTTCGAGGTAACACCTCTCTTCAGCCCGGCTAGCTTGACTCCAAGTGGTGTGGAGTGCCTGGGACCCACGTCTGGGCATCCCCAGCGCACTTAGGGCGGCAATTGCAAAAAACAACAAGTGATGGACTGAATGTGGATCAATGTCACACACTCCCCCAGTCAAAAGATCTGGGCCCAAATCCATCGTTTTTTTGCACTCCACACCACCCTGGGTCAGATAATGGCTTTATGCAAATCAGCTCTGACCCTGTTGCCCCATGGGAACAGTCCAGTCCGAACTACAACCGCCATATCTTTCCCAGACCGGAATCAAGCATCCGAGGACCGGACCGGTTTCGAGGTAACACCTCTCTTCAGCCCGGCTAGCTTGACTCCAAGTGGTGTGGAGTGCCTGGGACCCACGTCTGGGCATCCCCAGCGCACTTAAGGCGGCAATTGCAAAAAACAACAAGTGATGGACTGAATGTGGATCAATGTCACACACTCCCCCAGTCAAAAGATCTGGGCCCAAATCCATCGTTTTTTTGCACTCCACACACCCTGGGTCAGATAATGGCTTTATGCAAATCAGCTCTGACCCTGTTGCCCCATGGGAACAGTCCAGTCCGAACTACAACCGCCATATCTTTCCCAGACCGGAATCAAGCATCCGAGGACCGTACCGGTTTCGAGGTAACACCTCTCTTCAGCCCGGCTAGCTTGACTCCAAGTGGTGTGGAGTGCCTGGGACCCACGTCTGGGCATCCCCAGCGCACTTAGGGCGGCAATTGCAAAAAACAACAAGTGATGGACTGAATGTGGATCAATGTCACACACTCCCCCAGTCAAAAGATCTGGGCCCAAATCCATCGTTTTTTTGCACTCCACACCACCCTGGGTCAGATAATGGCTTTATGCAAATCAGCTCTGACCCTGTTGCCCCATGGGAACAGTCCAGTCCGAACTACAACCGCCATATCTTTCCCAGACCGGAATCAAGCATCCGAGGACCGGACCGGTTTCGAGGTAACACCTCTCTTCAGCCCGGCTAGCTTGACTCCAAGTGGTGTGGAGTGCCTGGGACCCACGTCTGGGCATCCCCAGCGCACTTAGGGCGGCAATTGCAAAAAACAACAAGTGATGGACTGAATGTGGATCAATGTCACACACTCCCCCAGTCAAAAGATCTGGGCCCAAATCCATCGTTTTTTTGCACTCCACACCACCCTGGGTCAGATAATGGCTTTATGCAAATCAGCTCTGACCCTGTTGCCCCATGGGAACAGTCCAGTCCGAACTACAACCGCCATATCTTTCCCAGACCGGAATCAAGCATCCGAGGACCGGACCGGTTTCGAGGTAACACCTCTCTTCAGCCCGGCTAGCTTGACTCCAAGTGGTGTGGAGTGCCTGGGACCCACGTCTGGGCATCCCCAGCGCACTTAGGGCGGCAATTGCAAAAAACAACAAGTGATGGACTGAATGTGGATCAATGTCACACACTCCCCCAGTCAAAAGATCTGGGCCCAAATCCATCGTTTTTTTGCACTCCACACCACCCTGGGTCAGATAATGGCTTTATGCAAATCAGCTCTGACCCTGTTGCCCCATGGGAACAGTCCAGTCCGAACTACAACCGCCATATATTTCCCAGACCGGAATCAAGCATCCGAGGACCGGACCGGTTTCGAGGTAACACCTCTCTTCAGCCCGGCTAGCTTGACTCCAAGTGGTGTGGAGTGCCTGGGACCCACGTCTGGGCATCCCCAGCGCACTTAGGGCGGCAATTGCAAAAAACAACAAGTGATGGACTGAATGTGGATCAATGTCACACACTCCCCCAGTCAAAAGATCTGGGCCCAAATCCATCGTTTTTTTGCTCTCCACACCATCCTGGGTCAGATAATGGCTTTATGCAAATCAGCTCTGACCCTGTTGCCCCATGGGAACAGTCCAGTCCGAACTACAACCGCCATATCTTTCCCAGACCGGAATCAAGCATCCGAGGACCGGACCGGTTTTGAGGTAACACCTCTCTTCAGCCCGGCTAGCTTGACTCCAAGTGGTGTGGAGTGCCTGGGACCCACGTCTGGGCATCCCCAGCGCACTTAGGGCGGCAATTGCAAAAAACAACAAGTGATGGACTGAATGTGGATCAATGTCACACACTCCCCCAGTCAAAAGATCTGGGCCCACATCCATCGTTTTTTTGCACTCCACACCACCCTGGGTCAGATAATGGCTTTATGCAAATCAGCTCTGACCCTGTTGCCCCATGGGAACAGTCCAGTCCGAACTACAACCGCCATATCTTTCCCAGACCGGAATCAAGCATCCGAGGACCGGACCGGTTTCGAGGTAACACCTCTCTTCAGCCCGGCTAGCTTGACTCCAAGTGGTGTGGAGTGCCTGGGACCCACGTCTGGGCATCCCCAGCGCACTTAGGGCGGCAATTGCAAAAAACAACAAGTGATGGACTGAATGTGGATCATTGTCACACACTCCCCCAGTCAAAAGATCTGGGCCCAAATCCATCGTTTTTTTGCACTCCACACCACCCTGGGTCAGATAATGGCTTTATGCAAATCAGCTCTGACCCTGTTGCCCCATGGGAACAGTCCAGTCCGAACTACAACCGCCATATCTTTCCCAGACCGGAATCAAGCATCCGAGGACCGGACCGGTTTCGAGGTAACACCTCTCTTCAGCCCGGCTAGCTCCGTCCATCACCACCCCCTTTTCTACCGCTTTTGGCCGCCATAAGTGTGGCAGGGTATGCTCAGACGTGAGTCCCTTGCTCACTTTGCCACTGGAATCAAGCAAGCCGGGCTGAAGACGGCTGGAATGCCAGAAACCGGTCCTCGGAAGCTTGTTTCCGGTCCAGGGAAGACATGGCTTGGCAGGTCGGGCTGGACTGTTCCCATGGGGCACAGGGTCAGACTGATTTGCATATAGCCGTGTCTGAACTGGGGTGGCAGAGTGGGCTAAAGAACGGTGATGGATTCAACCCAGATGTTTTGACTGGGTGTGAGTGTTTGATTGATTCAGATGCTCCGTCCATCACCACCCCCTTTTGTACCGCTTTTGGCTGCCATAAGTGTGGCAGGGTATGCTCAGACGTGAGTCCCTTGCTCACTTTGCCACTGGAATCAAGCAAGCCGGGCTGAAGACGGCTGGAATGCCAGAAACCGGTCCTCGGAAGCTTGTTTCCGGTCCAGGGAAGACATGGCTTGGCAGGTCGGGCTGGACTGTTCCCATGGGGTACAGGGTCAGACTGATTTGCATATAGCCGTGTCTGAACTGGGGTGGCAGAGTGGGCTAAAGAACGGTGATGGATTCAACCCAGATCTTTTGACTGGGTGTGAGTGTTTGATTGATTCAGATGCTCCGTCCATCACCACCCCCTTTTGTACCGCTCAGGTGCTACTAACTCACTGCACCATAAGTCATCTCCACGTTTCCTTATTAAGGCAAGATATTGCTCCCAGTGTGGTCCGCCAAGACCACGTATCATCGCATGGTGCGCACACGCCGAGTACTCCAGGTGCCACTAACTGTGCAGCTCAACTCAAAACCACATAGCTGTGTGCTCATCCTGACTGCTGCCTGGGCCCTACACTGGGATTACACGGTACACAATTCAAGATTGGTAGCGACGCAAATTGTGTAAGAGACTATAATGGGTTAAGAAGACCAAATGCTCCCAATCTGTGCAGCTCAAATGTCATCTGCCTGTGGGCCTTTGCTGACCGCTGCCTCCGGCCTACACTGTGGAAGACCGGCTACACGTTGTGCCTACTAACCTTGTTCAACACAAGCGGATCCCATATGTGTGACTGGTTCCTGAATGGCAGCGACCCCAACTTCGTGGCAGCGACCACAGCACCAGATTCCCTTCAATCAGTGAAGGATATTTGCATATGGAAGGCCAACAACACGTGGTGCCACTGATCCTGTACTACTCAGGCTGATGGGGCCATCAATGTATGCACATGGCTATGGGCCCTTGCTCACTGCTACCTCTGACCTACACTGTGGAAGACCATCGACACATGGAGCCACTAACCGTCTTCAACACAAGCTGATCCACATGTGTAACTGTGTCCTGAGTCCTGAATAGCAGTGACCCCAAGTCTGTGGCAGGGACCACAGCACCAGACTCCCTTTGATCAGTGAGGCTTTTTTTGATATGCCAGACCGGCGACACGTGGTGCCACTTACTTCGTGCAACTCAAGCTGATCTCACATATGTAACTGTGTCCTGAGTCCTAAATGGCAGTGACCCCCAGTCCGTGGCAGCGACCACAGCACCAGACTCCCTTAGATCAGTGAGGCATATTTCCATATGCAACGGTGGTGACACGTGGTGCCACTAACTCTCTTTAACACCAGCCGATCCCACATATGTAACAGTGTCCTGAATGGCAGTGTCCCCAAGTCTGTGGCACCGACCACAGCACACCACTCCCTTCGATCAGTGAGGCATATTTTGATATGGAAGGCCAGCGACACGTACTCCCACTAACCCTCTTTAACACAAGCCGATCCCACATGTGTAACTGTGTCCTAAGTCCTGAATGGCAGTGACCACAACTTCCTGGCAGTGACCACAGAACCTCACTCCCTTCGATTAGTGAGGAGTATTTACAGATTGAAATCTGCCGACAAGTGGTGCCACTGAACCTGCCCTATGCAGGCCAGTGGGGCCATCAATGTATGCACATGGCTGTGGGCCCTACCTCATCTCTACCTCTGGCCCAGACTATGGTCAGCAGGGCTCACAATTCAGATACAGTCACAATTCCACATGACGCAGTCCAGTAGGCAAGACACATTGCTCCCAGTGCTACCCGTCCACATGAAGCATCATCAAAGGCTCATACAGTCTCAATGCTTCCGGTACCACTAACCCTATTTAACACAAACCAATCCCTCAGGTGTAACTGTGTCCTGAGTCCTGAACGGCAGTGACCCCAACTTTGTGGCAGCGACCACAGCACCAGACTCCCTTCAGTCTTATTTGCTGATATTTTCTTTAACTACATTTATTTTATATATTAATCTATACATGACTAAGATTCTTCTTTGTCCAACCGCACAGGGACACTTCTGGGCCCAAGAAGCTTGTTGGGGGTATGTTGGTAATGTGGAAAGAGGGTACGTTACCTGCTAATGTGGAGAGAGGGAGCGTCAAAGGGGTATCACTCACAGAAAGAACTCCAATATGTTTTCACAAATGCCTTGGACAGATGCAGGCTGACGGACTGGATCACAAAATGTTTTTTCAATACTTATGTAATGTGAGTTATGAACAGTTCGAACCCAGGCTCACAGAGGGACAGCTGCGCCCCGTCCTCTCGACTCCCAGACGCAGTACTACGATCCTTCCGCGTCATTGTGTCTATCCCTGCCCTGTTTCATCGTACATCACACCACGCCACACCACTCCAATTACATTCCAACGTTGACTCCACATAGCTACCTGTCGCAGGCGTACTCACTGTTGGTGTGCAGGTCAGTGGTCTAGTTCTCAACATCTCACGGCCACTCCCTGAGGTCAGGGTTGCACACACACCACACCCATCCGGGTCATGTGACCACGCAAAGATAATAGATCGACAACATCACATCCTTTATTGCCGGTACTGACTAGCTGGGTATGCTCCATGGGTCTTGACCATAAACAGTCCATGAAAAGTTGCGCAGAAGGTTAGTCGCACCCTCAGCTGTATGGCCAACAGCGGCCTACCATCCTCTTGGTGCGGACTTCATATGCATAGGGTTAATGCCACCCCAAACTCATGTGACCATCAGAAGCCTACCACCACGTGGCACGAACTTAAGTTCCACAGGCTTAGCGGCACCAAACTCTGAGGTGGTCTCTGCCATTGATGACTCAGGACTCAAAAGCTGAAGTGGTCTCCACCATTCAGGACTCAGCAACATCTGTCAGATCCGCGAAGAAGCTGGTGTGGTCTCCGCCATTCATGAATCAGCAACATCTGTAAGATGCGTGCAGAATCTGATGTGGTCTTCGCCATTCATGACTCAGGACTCAGCAACACCTCTGAGATTGGCAGGGTTTTGACGGGCACGTGGAGTCCGCCCACTGCTGCACACTCCGCTGGCACCAGGTATTTATTTGCTCATGGATGTGCAGAGTCGATAGTCTCTCTCTATCTCTCTTTCTCTCTCTCTCTCTCTTCCCTCTTCTCTCTCTCTCTCTCACTATCTTCATTCCTTTCCTTCTATCTCGCTCTCCCTTCTCCCTTTTTCACTCCCTTTCTTTCCTTCCCTCTCTTTTTCTCTCTGGCTTGTTTTTCCTTCTCTGTTTCTCTCTCTCAGTACTTTGATATGCGCATTACACACGTCCTTATTTTGTGCTTTATTTTCCAGGCTCTGTCATCGACATCCATGGTCCCCACAGGAGTCTTCCACCTTGTTGTTTTCTAATATATTTGTAAAATTGTGTTTATTGGTTGATTTGTTATATATATATGTTAATAAAAAAATAAAATGTAAAAATAGTTTATGGTTTATAAAAAAATAAAGTTTGTCAAAAAAATATTAACCTTTTTGGTTTTCTTAACTTCTCTGTGACTCTTTCTTGTTCTTATTACTGTTATTTTCTGGTATCCACCATGGTGTTAAATTTTGGAGCACTTATCGTGGGAATACTGGTGATCATTGCAGGTTGTACCAACTTCTGAATACTGTATTAGTTTTATCTCAACTTTAGTTGCATTAAAGTGCTCATAATGAAATGCAGAGTAGCTGTGCCCGTGCAAAAAGACACGAAGTGCACCTTTGCGATTTATTCTATATACTAAAATCCTGTATTGAATTGCACTGAGGTAGTACCTGCACTTACAGTGTACACACAAAATCAATGAAGAAATCTCATTGCATTTATATTGATTAGGAATAGTGTGTCAGGTGCTGGATCTTGACTGGATACACTGCCCAGTTCATATATTATTCTGGACATGAAAAAATGACATCACAACTTTCACAACTGCAATGTGAAATGAATTCCGGCGATAATCCACGTTACCACCAGAAATTTTACACCTGCTTTCTGCTGGTGTTAAGCAGGACAACTACCTGCAGCATGAAAGGAAACACAGCGAAGAACCACACCAGAACACCCACAGGTGCCATAGAGTCAATGACCATGATACTGGGATACCCATAAGGGCCACAAGACTCATCTCAACAACCCCAGGACCACCAACACCCCCCAAACCCGCATCTGAGCAAGTGTGTCCATGTGGTCATTGTGTTAGCATGATAGGCACGGGCCCTGCAACATCACAGTGTGCTGTCTTCAGCAGATGTTACCATGTCACCTCAGCGTTGGCAGTGACCCTGGACATGTAGCTACACACGCATCCTTCTGCAAGCATGACACACGTGTGCTGGTTTGGCGTACACAGGTCAGTACAGGGGTGTGCCTATCCGGCAAGGGAAACCGGGTGTCTCGGACATGTCCGTGTGCAGGAAGTACGGTAAGTGTGTGTCTGTGTTCTGGTGTGGCCTGCCACAAGGGCCGCAGCAGACGATGTTGTAAAGTGGCATACACCACCACCAAACTGCACTCTCATGGTGTAGTTCGAATGCCGCAGGACATACCGGAATAGGCATTACAATGCTGTGCCGTACGAGTGCACGGGATACAACAGCGCACCGTTCAAAAGTGTGGGGGCTCGTGGGAGGGACGAGCAGCTGTTTGGCAATGTAACACACAGTGAACGAGCCCATGTGCCACATGCTGGACATCTTATCCATGATGACCACGGTCGCAGACATCCCACAACACCCACGACTGGCCTTTGTACACATCCTGTATGAATGCAGCATGGTTTTCACTTCTATGCTCGTTCAGTGGTGTGATGTTGCCGGGTTGTGTGACATATGCTCCTTGTTGGTGTGTTTCATTTTGGCCATTGTTTGTCTATATTTTTGCTGTACTTGATTGTACATGTGTGCCATTGTGCCCATCTCCCCCATCCCCCCACTCCCTGCTTCTTCCTCTTCCTGGTGATGTAAAGACCACATTAGAATACTTCCTTGATTCTTTTACGTTTCAAAACTTCTCTCTATTAGTTTCTTTTTAATTTTCCATATAAACAGTTATTTTCATATTCAACGACACATCGAAGTCAGCAGTACAACGTATTCTATCAACACACCTTCTAGAACATTCTACAACACATGCAGGTTAAAAGTTCATAAATTTTTGAGGAGGAGCTGAGCCGGCAACCATGATGGCCGCCTGACGACCGGTTTCGGCTGACCCAGCTCCACCGGCCCGACATCCTCACAATTATCCTAACCACCGTCTAGTGCATTAGGTGGGGGAAAGCAAGCGGCGCTCGGAGAGACTACCCCGAACATTTTACGGGCCCCGGTGATCGGGAAGCGCCGCCCGAGGATTTGCGGCCTGCGCTGGCTGGAAGCCGGGGCCTCGAGTAGCCAGGTCCCCCGGCCGCAGTACAACAACATCAGCCGTCGTGGCGGCCTGGTGTCGGCCCGGTCGGCGGTCGTGGGGACTGCTGGTAATTTGCCCCCTGAGCCTCACTCGCAGTGCGGGACCCCCGCGGAGCGGGCGGTGGTCCTTGAATAAAGGTTGGGCTGTGGCTGTTCCCAGTGTGGAGCCCCCGGGAGCTAGATTCTGCGGCCGTGATCCTCCCTGATTGGTACTGGGACTGAGGCTGGGCCCGTGGGTTCTGAGCGGGCCGCCTCTGCTGCGTGGATCTGCCCGGAGTCGCCGTCGGAGTGGGGGTGGGACACTCGATCCCCCCTGTTTGCTGCGATTTCGGGGTCGGTGCCTGGCGATGGTGGTGCCCCCCTGGCACCCCGGATGGACATTGGGACGGAGTGGGATCCTTGTGAATGAGTTGGGGCCCACTGTATTAGATCTCCGTTCTGGCAGCCCTGCATTGGGGGAGAGACTTTGTCTTGCTGGTGGTGGTGGCTTGGGACTGACTGGGCAGCCGCCTGGTTTGGTGCACTGCTTTGTCCCGGTGGTCTTGGCTGTTGGGTGTCCGGGCCTCTGGATTGGGTCTGCCTCGAGAGTGGGGGGTCAGCTTTAGCTGCTGGTGACACTATCCTGTTTGAGGCTGGTCCCACACTGCATCGGTGGTAGCCTGGGCCGCGGAAAATTGTGACGAAGACGGACTCCGAGAGGCAGAGCTCTAGGACCGTCAGGGGGGCTTGGCAGGTGCAGACTAACAGACTTGACAGATATACCATGCCCAAGGGGTCACCAATAGATCTGAAGAAGGGCGCAGGCGGCGGTACGGACTGACATCCTGCAGTGGAGGAGCCCACCTTTAAGGATCTGATGGCGGCCATCACTGGGGTCCGGACATCCTTGGGACAGAAGATGGAGACCATTGATGCCAAGCTTGACACGGTGTCGATTGAAATGGGGCTGATCCGGGCCGATCTATCGAAGGCCAATGAGAAGGTTAAGTCGCTGGAGCTTAAGACGACTCGCCTCATAGATGACGTGAGCCAGCTGCAGCGGGGGATGAGTGATCTTAGATCCTCGAGGGAGAGCACGGATCGGCGGCTGGATGAATATGAAGGGCGGGCCCGACGCAACAATGTTCGTATCCTGGGCGTTCCGGAAAAGGCAGAGGGGCAGGCCACGGATCTTTTTGTGGAGAACCTCATCCTCAACCATCTTAAACCGAAGGGACTTAGTAAGTTCTTCACAGTGGAACATGCCCACAGAGTGCCAGGTGGCAGGCCCCGGGTTGGGACAAATCCTCGACCGATAATTGCCCGTGTGCTCAACTTTCGTGACCGGGACGCTATCCTGCAGGCGGCTCGATCGGCGGATCCCCTGGAATTTGAGAATGCGACGCTTCTGTTCTTTCCTGACTTTACCCAGGCGGTCCAGAAAAACGGCAGAGGTTTTTCGCGATCAAAATGAAACTGAGGGACAAAGGCATGCGATATGCTATGATGGTTCCAGCCCGGTTCTGAGTGGAACTTGACGGGAAGGCCTGGTTTTTTGACAATCCTGAGGTGGCGGCGGACTGGCTGGATAGCTTCCAGCACCCTGACCTGGAGCCTACTGATCGAGGGGAGGCTGAGGAACAATGAGGTGGCCAGGTGGGGTTAGCAGGGTTCGATGGATAGCTGTGTAGGGGTGTGTTTCTTTGGGTGGTCAGTGCTTGGATTTTGTGCAAATTTTTGTTTGGGATTTCATTGAGTAACCTTGAAGTACAGGTGCATTCATGAGAGTCGGAGGGTGGGGGTTGACGGGTCGGTCTGTAGGCCCTCCTCTGTGTTCTACCTTTAGATTTTCGTAGTTAGTTGGGGGTGACAGGCACACTTCTAGTTGGGGATGAGCGCAAGCCGTATGCAGGGGTGCAGGGAGGGGGGTTGGGGGGGGACTAGGGGTTGGTTATTCTATTTTTGTATGTGATTTTTTTTTACACTGGGTGCCATTGAGTTATTTTGTCTTTTTTTGTTTTGTAAATGTCCTCTGTTAAAGGGGCGGTGGGGATCTCCGCATTGAGCTGGAATGTGAATGGGTTGGGGGACAAGATCAAGAGGGGTATGGTTGACAAGTTGATTCAGACGCACTCCCCAGATGTGGTGTTATTGCAGGAAACTCACCTTATGGGAAGGCGGTGCCTGGCTCTCCACAGAGGGGGTTATAAGTTGGTTGCGCACGCTGGTTTTACAACTGGGTCGAGAGGGGTCGGGATTTTGCTCAATAATACCTTCCCACTGGCCAAACAGGCCTCATGGATTGATAATAGGGAGAGATATGCTGGCATCTCGGGGTTGTGGGAGGGGAGAACTGTAAAGTTTTTGTCTGTTTATGTTTCTCCGGCCCTTCAGACGGATACATTCCATGATTTGTGCAAGATTTTTTTGTCATTGCCTGTTGGGTTGCTGATAGTTGGTGGTGATTTCAATGCAGTTATGGATGGGAATGTTGATAGGTGATAGTTGATGAGTTGCTGTCGTCCCAAAGGTGGTTGGTTGATTTTGCGGACACTACTGGTCTGGTTGATGGGTGGAGGCTTAAGAATACTGGTGAATCTCAATATACACATGTCTCGGCTGCACACAAATCCCTTTCCAGAATAGATTATGTTCTAGTACCAGCAGCTCAGGTGGCGTGGCTCCGGGAGGTGCGGCACTTGGCTAGAGGGGTTTCCGATCACTCACCTATTTGATTCAGTTTAGACCTTGGCGGGCGTGATGTGGCCCGGGTTGCACCTATCAGCGCGTGGAGGTTCCGAGACTAACCCTGGGCGTAGTGGGCGTAGTGGGGCTTCGCGGAGCTACGTGAAGTGGGCGAGAAACTACGCCCACCTCCGCACTCCGCGTAGCCCCACTACGCACCGCAGGCCTCCCTCCCGCTGCCGTCTTGTGTACTAATGCGCATGCGCGGGCGACCGCGCATGCGCATTTCTCGTGAGAAATGCGCATGCGCAGCCGCTCGCGCATGCGCATTAGATACACAAAACGGAAGCAATGAAGATAGCGAGCCCCGGGGACGCGGCGGGCAGCGGCGGGCAAGGTAAGTGCGTTTTAATTCTTTTACACTATTAATTTAAAGTATTTAGGGAGGGCGGGAGGGAGGCGGGTGGAGGCCAGCTACGCTCCGTCTGCGGAGCGTGCGTAGTGCCGGATTCTACGCCTGCTACGCAAAATGCGTAGAAGCCGGCACTACGCACACTCCGTGCACGGAGCGTAGCCGCCCGCCCAGGGTTATCCGAGACCCAGTGGCAAAGAAAGAGATCACGCGTGTGGCCGACAGGTATTTTCAAGAGAATGTAGACTCGGTGGACTCCGAGTGCTCCTTATGGGAAGCATATAAAAACGTCCTTAAAGGGGAACTGCTATCGTATATTTCGGGAAAGAAGAAGGAGGGGTGTGCCGGGTTTGATAGGGTGGAATCAGAGTTGCTTGCGCTGGAGCGAGAGGTGTCGCTTGCTTCCACGCAAGAGGGGCTGCAACTTGGATGCTAATGACAAGGGTAACTCGTCATGGAGTGCCCATTCATTTCAATGGAAATTACAGTAAATTGACGGAAATGCCATAGCATCCAAGTGGTTAGGATGAGTACTGGTGCCTAGCACGCGATAACGCAAAATCACAATTGGCAGATACCCCGAGTAGGGTGTACGAGCATGGGGATAAGGCCGGGAAACTGATTGCCTGGTTGGAAAAAGGGGATTGGGCGTCGCGGTTGGTTCCGGTACTGCAGTCCACTGGGTCAGATAAAGTTACTGACCCGCAGGAGATTGTGGATGTATTTGCTGGATACTATAAGGAGGTGTATGCGGCTGAATGTAAGTACTCGGAGTCCGAGAATGCAGACTTGATTCGTGACATCCCGATGCCTACTCTTTCTGACGAGGACAAGGAGTTCCTTGATTCTCCCATTACGAATGATGAGGTGGCGCAGGCGATTAGAGGAGTTTGTTAGGGTAGGCGTCTGGCCCTAATGGGCTCCCCGTGGAGCTCTACAAAGTAAACGCGAATAAGTTAGCTCCTTTCATCAGAAGCATGTTTGTGGAGAGTAGGGAGAGAGGTCAGCTTCCGTATGATCAGCGTATTGCAAACATCATAGTCTTGCATAAGGAAGGTAAGCCGAGGACCGAGTGTTCTTCATATAGGCCAATCAACTTGTTAAATGCTGAACCCAAAATCTTGGCAAAACTGTTTGCGAACCGCCTGGTAAAGGTTATCACGTCGCTGATTCATCCAGATCAGTCCGGTTTTATGCCCCGCCGGAATACCGCTCTTAATTTGCACAGGTTGCATGGGGTTCTCGGAGGGGCATCACAGATTCACAAGCCGACGATTTTGTTATCCTTGGATGCCACCATGGCCTTTGACAGAGTGGAATGGCCCTATCTTTTTGCCGTCCTGGGCAAGATGGGCATAGGCTCCGAGTTTGTCTCTTGGGTCCGCCTCTTGTACTTCGGTCTACTGGCCCGAGTAGTTGTCAATAACCACAGATTGGCCAATTTTGCGTTGGGGAGGGGCACCAGACAGGGTTGTCCTCTCTCCCCGCTGTTATTCGCGTTGGCGCTCGAGCCGCTCGTGGCTTGGGTCCGTTGGGACAGATCGATTAAGGGGCTCCGATGGATACCCGACTGGGAGGACAAGATATCGCTCTATGAGGATGATATTTTTTTAAACTTGACCTCTCCTCGAACTTCGCTCATAGTATTTCTAGACGTCCTGGAGGTCTTTGGTAGATATTCCGGCTTCACCATTAATTGGACGAAGTCGGTCCTGTTTTTCTTGAGTGGAGACCCCCCCGGAGGTTCCTCCAGGTTGTCCGGTTAAACTGGAAATGGAGGGATTCAAATATCTTGGTATTTTTATATCCCTGGACCCTCAGAGCAGATACTCCAATAACCTGTTGCCTCCCCTGGCTCGGCTTAGGCGCGATGTGACTCGGTGGAAGTCGCTTCCGCTCTCTCTTCTCGGTCGTGCTGTTCTATTGAAGTTGATGGCTCTTCATTGTTTCCTCTACGCGCTTCAGAACTCTATGGACCCGGTTCCCCCGTCGTACTTCAGGGAGGTTGAGTCTCTTCAGAGAGAGCTTCTTTGGGACGGTAGGCCCCGAATCGCATATGTGACATTGACGTTGCCATGGTATGACGGGGGGATTGGTCTGCCTAATATCCATAAGTATTATTGGGCGTCACAATCAGGCTATTTATGGCTCGCCGTTGGACCCCGGCTATATTATGGACCGTGGACAGGTTCCTGGGGGGGAATTCAGTAGGACACTATATGCGAGGCGCGGACGTTTTCCCCTGGTGGGACCAACGGCGGTTGCTGTTCAGGTCTGGCACGAGGCTAACCGTTCCCTTAAGTGGGAGGGGAAGATCACACTGGCCACACCTCACTGGAATTCTGAACGCTTGGGCAGTTTATGGAAGTCCAAGGGTTTTGACAAATGGGTCCTCATTGGGATTTCCCGAGTTGGGGATCTCTGGGGTAAGGATGGCATCCTCCCATTTGAAACTTTGCAGGAACGATATCAATTGCTAGGGAGTGAGAGGTTTCGTTACCTTCAGATTAGGCATTCGCTGCTTGCTGGTATTCCCCGTGACACGACGCTCCCGGAGGCTTCCCCATTGGAGGATCGAGTGTTGGACGGTCATCTTCCAACGAAAACGATCTCCTTGATGTTTAAAAAACTAGTTAATCACACAGAGGATCCCTCGGGGGCACTTAGGGACCAGTGGATGGTGGATGGATTGATCCTAGATGAAGAGGACTGGAGGGAGGCCGTGGCCTCTCCGAGGGTCGTTGCAATCCAAATGAGGCTCTGACTGGTTCAGTCAAAGATCCTCCACCGCTGCTATGTGACTGGCCCACGGCTGCTGTGAATGGGTTTCGCTGTGAGTGATGAGCGCAAGGGAGGATGTGGCGAGTCTGGAACGTTCTTCCACGTGTTGTGGGACTGTGCCCTCATTCGGGGGTATTGGTCTACTATTCATGCCAAGGTGCGTGAGGTGTGGTGAGTGAGCTTTGAGTTGGAGGCGCGGCATTGCCTCCTGAATGTTTGGGACCCGACGGATCTCCCGTCCCACGGAAAGGTGTGGGCCACGTTGGAATGTGGTATTGCCAAACGTAATATAGCTCAATTGTGGGGGGCGAATCAGCCACCCACTGTCGGGAAATGGATGGAAGACCTGGACTGGTGCATGTTTAGAGAGCGGGCGGTGTATGTGGCTTGGGGGAGGCCCAAGAAATGGGGCAAGATCTGGGGGCCCTGGAATGTCTATAGGGGTGATATATGCACCCCCCCTGCAGAACCGGAAGATCCAGTAATGTCGGAGGACCATTGAACCCGTATGTTGTCATTTCTGTTGAATTTTTTGTACAGGAGGATATATGTATATGTATTGTGTGTGAGATGCATCCCATTGTATTTATTGTAAGTGTTTTATAATTTGTTTGTGTTTACTAAAAAGAATTGGAAAAAAAAAGTTCATAATTTTTTTTAAACCTAATGATATTTTTTTGCAACATTTTCTCGAACATTTAACGGCACATTCAGGTTAAAAGTTCACTATTGTTTTCAGTTCGAACAGTGCCATCCAAATGCAAGTAGCAGGTGTGGTTGAGTTGAGCAAATTTTGTCCTATAATGTGTACAACAATGCTTTTCATCTCCCAATCAGGTATCGTTCTGTATGTGAAAAAAAAACGTGTTCCCCATCTTTAAACATATTTCTTATTCTACTAAGGAACTGCATGAGCTACAGACATCTTTCCATACATTCCAGCCATACCTTCAACATGCTAGTGTGGATCGTAGGACATAGCTATGTTTTCTGTTGCAAGAGGTATGCAGAACAGAGACGTATTGACTTAGACCTAGGTTTACAAAATGTGGACATTAAATGATTTACACAGAGAGGATTGAAGTGGCATCAATTGTTGCCTTTGGTTAAAACCTGTTTGCATCTCCAACACCCTGACCTCATGATTGTGCACTGTGGTGGAAATGACCTAGGCACATTGACTGGGGTAGGTTTGGAAATGCTTATGAAGGACACCTTTGGACAATTGATGTTACTTTTGCCTCAAACTGTCTTTGTATATTCCAATATATGCCAAAGACAAAAGTGGAAATGGTCAAAAATATTTTGTCCTCAGATTGAAAAATCTAGGAAGAAAGTCAGCAAAGCTGCGTCTTCATACCTCAGAGACCACAAAATGGGATCCATCTACAACAACATATGTTTTGATATGGCTGATATCTACAGAAGTGATGGAGTACACTTCACAGAACTGGGAAATCGAGTTTTTCTGAATAATTTGAAGCTGTGCGTCCGAACTTATGTGTAGCTCCAACTAATGAACATGAGGGCTCTTTTTAGAGCCACCCTATAACTTACAACGTAGGCCTGCTAGTTTAGGGCCAGGTAATGGCAACTCCCGGACCCTCACCAAAATGTATTCTCCACACAGCTGTGGCGCAAGAGACTCTAGACAGTACCTCACATATTTTCTGTACCACAGGCCTTTCAGACCAGTACTGTCCAGTAGTTCATCCTAGTAGGTATAAACACATGCTGACACTACTTCCACAGGTGTGGTGCAGCGGCCATGGCAAATGACTTCACAGCATAAGTCACACAATTTGGGCTCACGTTTTAATCCCCGAGACCCGTACCACCTTACCTTAGCAACATCAGACTCTAGGCAATATCTCACTTAATTTCCGTAGCCTACCACTTTCACACCGGTAGGGGTGAATACTTCGCTTTGTACCCCCTCTATAGCACACCCTAAACACCCTGCAGAGTTTACAGTGCTCCTATCCTCCTCTTTCCCACTTTTTTCACCCTTTTTTCCCCTTGCTCGCTTCAACGGAATCACAAAATTGCGGCCAATACTTCCTAGTTGCAACCGCTCACAGCCAATCAGCAGCAAGCTCATGCTCGTCACGCCTCAGCCAATCAGATGGCAGAATTCCCAAATATTGATATCTGTAAATTTTGATATTTCCCCAAAACTACTGAATGAATTTACACCAAATAAACAAAAGCATACTTAATAGAACAAGACTCTTCACAAGGCCACATTTGGGGTAATTCCATTCACCTGTTTGACCTGTAGCCGTGTCTAAAGTTTCCTAAGGAAACTAACATGGAGAAAACACGTCTTGATAACCCCCTTTTATCTCGGCCCCCCTTGACCAATCACCTCCAAACTTTCAACATATGAACAAAGAATAAGTTTTGAAAATTTCACGAAGATTCATCAATCGACGTCAAAGTTATAGGCAAAACAAAAAATGCTCTTCGTTTGGAAACTTGGTCCTAACTATAGCTACCTACTGGTGACCGTCAGTGGGCAATATATATATGTATATATATATATATATATATATATATATATATATATATATATATATATATATATATATATATATTACGCTCAAAAAAACTTCTCCGTGGTGTAAAAGAAGAGAGCAGCACTCAGGGGAATTACTAGGCAGCGTGCAGTTTATTTAGCACAGACAAACGTTTCGGCAAAAAGCCTTCGTCGGTGTCACAACCCATAATCCAAAACACACCTTAAATAAAATCACGTGGTGAATCATGAACATCAACAAGGGACTAAACCCTCAGCAATACTATGAGCGCCATCTTAGAATGGTTTTCTAAGAATCAAAACCATACAGATTTAAACCATGAATTGGTTAAATCAATTAGGCAGAGGGCAAATTCAATAATGCATTCCAATGATTGTACAAAAGATGTATAGCCGTGGATCGGCAAGGGTCCCTTGAATGAAAAAAATATATAAACAAACTCATGACCACATACAATAAGGTGCTAGAAATTATACATAAATATGTGCAAGGAGGAAGTGGCCTACTTCATGTCAGCAGTCAAAATGAATAATGTTAGGTGCTATAATTCCACCGTGAATGAATAATATAGAAAATTATTAGTTAAACAATCCTGCAACACAGCAAAACAAACAGCCAAACGTCCGTCCGGCTGGAGATATATACAACAAGCTATATACAAATGATCATAACTATACAATGGAGAATGGTCATAATCATGAAATCCATCCAATCAAAGTTAGAATGATGTAGAGAATGATCAAAGTCAGAATATATACACAAACACATAGATACTAGCACAATCAAAGAGAGGTGAGTTTCGATACGAGACGTATGGTAAATATACAATATGCTGTTAATAATGGGAATATATATGTGTGTATATATATACACACATACGCACACGTTACTTTGTAGAAGCTGATAATCAGCCTAGGTATGTGATATAACCATATAATCCAAGCACAGTATATACACTATATACATATCTACATTTTCTCATCAGTTGACCATACTTTTAGACAGATGTGCATAGTATTAGGGCGTGCGGATGGTATAAAGACAAGATGGAATACTGTATGCTAATGACTACGTACTCTGGTTCAGCCCTTCATTTTCCCAGATGGACCACCATATCCTCACCACTATTCATACCCTTGGGGAACTTGGTAGACAGATCAATTATGTATCTAGACTCAAGGCGTCTGAGCCTTCTTAACCTGTCTCCACCCCGTGGATTGGATGGGACATGGTCCAAGCCAAAGTAGCGCAATTTCGTTCTATCCTTTTGATGGTATTCGGCAAAATGCCTCGCTACTGGATACGCGGGGTCCACCTTTTCGATAGCCCTCTGATGTTCAAGCACTCTCAGTTTTAGTTGGTTGATGGTACTACCAATATATCTGAGACCGCATGGGCATATCAGACAGTACACAGCATAGGTGGTACTGCAAGTAATAAACTTGTTAATTTTCTTAGTTTTACCAGCATCAGGGATATCATATTCGGGAACCCTACGACTGTTGCTACAAGCTTTACATTTCCCGCATGGGAAAAAACCACTCATAGTTTTCAAAGTGTTGGTATTACTTTGAGTGGGTAGGGGTTCTAGATGGCTGTGTACTAACACATCCCCCAGAGACTTCGCCTTACTAAAAGTCACCCGGGGATGCACGGGCAGATCCTCTCTGAGTATTTCGTCTGTAAGCAAGATGTGCCAATTTTTTCGCATCAAGCTCCTCAGTCTGTCAGCACCTGCAGAGTAAGGGGTGATCATTCTAAAGACGTTCCCAGTGTTCTTATCTGGCGTCCTTACTTTCTCAGCTAGTAGGCCAACTCTCGAAATCGTTCTCACTTTTTTCAGTGTGTTGGACAGAAGTGGCTCATCATAACCTCTGGATCGGAAGCGAGAGAGGCATTCCGAGGAAGCCGCCTCGAAGTCCTTCTCTTGGGTGCTGTTTCTTTTTATTCTCAAGAGTTCTCCGTACGGGATACTCTTGACGAGCTTGGGTGGGTGGGCACTGCTAGCAAACAGAATAGAATTTCCTGCTGTCTCTTTGCGATAAAGAGACGTTTGGACTCGGCCATCCTCAATGTGAACCCGTAGGTCCAGATAGTGAGCTGCCACCCCACTAATAGTACCAGACAGGTGCACATTGTAGATATTGTTATTGAGAATATCGATGTATTTTCTGGCCGTTTCCTCTGTACCCTGCCACACGATGAACAAGTCATCAATGTAGCGGTACCAATGTACCACTTTCCCACTTTCACCCTCTTCGTCGTAGCTCCTGGGCACATGCTCCTCCCACCAGCCGACGAACAAGTTCACGTAGCTGGGGGCAAAGCATGTGCCCATCGCTGTCCCAGAGGTTCGTCGGTATAGACTATCTTCGAACAAAAAAATGTTATTCTCCAAACAAAATTGCACAAATTCTATTAACATCACATTATGTTGCGCAAACCGAATGGGACGTTGGTTTAGGTAATGTTCGACCGCAGATAGTCCATGTCCATGCTCAATGATGGTGTATAAGCTGGTAATATCCATCACTAAGAAAAGATAATCATCTTGCCAATCCATATTGTCCACTCTCTTTAAAAAGTCCTTAGTATCTTGGACATAAGAGTCCAGACCCAAAACCAGAGGGAAGATATAATTGTCCACAAATTTGGACATATTCTCTGTTAGCCCACCGATAGATGCCACAATCGGTCGGCCAGGAGGAGTGACGCTGTTTTTATGTAGTTTCGGTAAATGATAAAAAGTAGGTATCATTGGGTTGCTACTTCTTAGAAAGATGTGTTCGTCTTTATCAAGCATGGAGAGGTTATACCACTTAAAGATCAAGTTATCATATTCCCTAATACTTGCATCATACAGATCTTTAGTTGTGATGACATAGTATTTTCTATCCGAAAGTTGCCTCATTGCCTCTTGATAGTAATACTCCCTTGTCATTAAGACGACATTACCTCCTTTGTCCGAGGGTTTTATAATTGTTTGTTTGTCGCTTAACAGTTCCTGCAAGGCTTTCTTCTGGGATTGAGTGATGTTACTGGGAATAGAGTGGGAAACCTTTCGTTCTTTGACCAACTCCATCATCATGGCTTCAGAGAAGGCGTCAATTGCATCCCAAGGAGACTGGGGAATGAACGTTGAGAGAGGTTTAAACTGACTCCCATCTCTTTCTTGTTCAATACCTTGGGCCACTGCCCTTTCTGCCATATTCATTGCCGAAATGTCCATGTCAGCATCTACACTACTTTCACTCCTTAGAGCTTCCATGGCTTCCATGCAGGACACGTCCCGACCAATCAAGGTGTCAGTAGCTGTTATTCTGAGCCCGGGTTTGGACGTACCCCTAATGTGTGGTCTTAATTTAAAATGTTTGTGTAGCTTCAGTTTTCTAGTAAACTTGAAAAGGTCGATCTTAGTTTGAGTAAATCCGAGATCCGCATTAGGGCAGAAGGAAAGCCCAAGACTGAGGAGATCTTTTTGTTCATCGGTCAGAAGTTTATTTGTGAGGTTTACCACTGTGAGGTTCCTCCCATTATCACCCTGTTCTTCACCAGTTCTTACTTCTTCGTTTTGCGGTATGACCGTGTTTGGGGTTTTGCTCTGCCCTTTCCTCTTCCTTTTGCCGCCTCCTCCGGCTCTTCTAGTCCTCCTTCTTCTTGTCGTTCCGGAGGCTTGTTTTTGCCACCTCTGAGCCAGTTCTGTCGGATCAGCTGGAACTCCGCGTGAAAAGGAGCAGGGATTCTCCTTCTTTCACTCCTCTGTTCCCGTTGTTCGTCTCCTGACTCATCCGCTGTTACCTCTGACTCTGAGGTTGGTGCACTGGAGCCTGGTGTTAGCGCGGTGCCTTGGATCATGGCCTTCCTAGGTGCGTCATAGTTTTTTGCGAACGTCAGGATGCGCCCCTGTCGATAGTCATTTTCGTCACGTTCGAATTTTTCTTGTTTACGTGACATTATTTTCTGCTGGTATCTAACCAGACGTTTTTTCAGGGCTTCCTTAAGTTCGTTCACCCTTGAAGAGTCGCCTTCCCCATCTATGAGGGTTTCTAATGCTTGTATTTCTGCTAGAGCTTTGTCCCTGTCGCTCCATGCGTACTTTACCAGGAGTTTCAGGATACCATCACAGTATGCCTGAGTATGTTCTTGCCAATCCGTTAACAGTTGGGGATCAGGGTGCTCGTAAGCCGGCACAGTGTACACTCTTAATCCTCTAGGCACCATTTTTTCATCGATGTAGCTACTGAGGCTAGTAGCCTCCCACCATTTGCGGATCTCCCGCTCATGCAGTTTCTCAAGTTTAAAAAATAATTCATTGAGCTTGTTGCTCCCGTCTCCCGCCCCGGAGGACGAGGCTGCCGCTGTAGCTGTGGGCGGTCTGTCACGTTTCTTGAACATATCCTGCGCCATAGCACGGCGCTCCTGCTCGCCAAACATTTCCATAATTGCACTGGGTCGGGTTGCATTCACTCGGTTAAGTGCTTTCACTCGTAACCATCCTGGTTAGAGGCACGCTGTACTTCACTCCCCTTGACGCTCTACCGTTGCATGCAAACACTCCAAACTTGATAGAAGGGAGCAGGGCTTACCGGTCAGACGCGTAGTCTTTCTCACCTCAGACGGAGGCGGGCAGAGGAATTTTCTCACGGCGCTATTATCTCAGAAGCCGGAGCCTCACCGGTGTCCGTAATTGCTTCGGCGGTGCTCGAGGGATACCTTTTCTCCACGCTCGAGTTCCACGAAACCCTCAGGCACTCTGGAGTGGGTGCTGCTCGGCAGGTCGTAGAACCCTGCGATATATTACGCTCAAAAAAACTTCTCCGTGGTGTAAAAGAAGAGAGCAGCACTCAGGGGAATTACTAGGCAGCGTGCAGTTTATTTAGCACAGACAAACGTTTCGGCAAAAAGCCTTCGTCGGTGTCACAACCCATAATCCAAAACACACCTTAAATAAAATCACGTGGTGAATCATGAACATCAACAAGGGACTAAACCCTCAGCAATACTATGAGCGCCATCTTAGAATGGTTTTCTAAGAATCAAAACCATACAGATTTAAACCATGAATTGGTTAAATCAATTAGGCAGAGGGCAAATTCAATAATGCATTCCAATGATTGTACAAAAGATGTATATATATGTAATCACAATTCACCCTTGACAGGTCGAATGAAGAGGGCGAATTCGCGTGCAGCAACGATTTTACTCTTTTTATTTAATTTTTAGCCTTCAGATAGAATCATGGCAAACAAAAGCAAACTCGGATGTACGCGTTTCGGGAGACCTCTCCCTTGTTCACGATCACCTGATCCCAGGATGTGTGCTCATTTAAAGTGACCACACGTCACTTCCTGCTTGATGTTCAAATTGCCTCTTAGCAATCTGGAGGTTGTAGTTTTTATTAAAAACATTCTCTCATATTTATGCAGTCCTTCTTATCTTGTATTTGTTCTGTTGACTATTTTTATGTTATTTTTCTTTCTTGCTGTTCCAACAAACTTCAAACATAATTTTTCTTTTATGTTCATTTTTTGTTTTATTATTGTGGATTACCCAGATTTTCCTTTCGCTTCCTTTAGTTTTTGTCCTTTTCACCTTTCCACTTCACAGATCCGGCTTCCCCTTTTGCCCCTTTGGTGGGGGGGTCTTACTTATCATTCTTTTTGTGTTTTTGATTTGTCCTTATTCCCATAGTTCTTTTTTGGGGTGCCTTAGGATCTGCTTTTTCATTATTTCATTTTTCTCTTTGTTTTTTCCTTCTCTTTCTCTTTAACCCTCTATACTCTATGGTAGTCCCACTGTTTTAGTTTTTTATTTGTTTGTTGGTATTGTTTTTTCTTTCTTTTTCTTTTTCATTATACTCCTTTATAATGTTATTCTTTATTTCCTTTCTTTTTTCGGTGTATATGTATGTCTTGAAGCATCTTGTTGGAGTAGACTTTTTGTTATCCATTCCTCATTACAAATGAATGTAAAGTTCTTCCGACTGGTTGAGACCGTGCGGATGCATTGTCCTCAGTTTTATGATGTACCGTGATTCTTTTCGGCGAAGTTCTTTCTCTCTGTCTCCACCCCTTTTCATTTGTGGAACTGTGTCTATTCCGTAGAATCTTAGTTGTTTCCAGTCACCTTGGTGATGTTGTTCCATATGTTTCGCCACCGCATTGGCGCGATCTTTGTGTACCGCGGCCCTCACGTGCTCCAATATTCGTTTTTTCAATTCGCAGATCGAACTGCCCACATACTGCAATGGGCACGGACATTCCACTATGTATACTACATATTGCGTCTTGCATGTTATAAGCTGTCGGATCTCCCAAATTTTGACGTTTTACATTTTGATCCCTTTGGTTTGTTTGGCTATCTGGCACACCTTGCACATGTAGCATTTCACAAATCCCTTCGTTTTGAGCCAATCTCCTTCTTTCTTTTTTGGTTTGAAATGGCTGTGGATCAAAGGGTCCTTCAGGTTTCTTGACCTTCGATACGTTACCAGAGGATGTTTCCTACCACTTCTTTTACTGTGCTGTCCAGTTGGAGGATTTTCCAATTTCTTCTCAGTGTGCCCATGATTTGTTTGCTTTCTACTGAGAAGTCCATTATTAGGCGTATTGGTTCCTTCTCCATAGTGTTCCCTTTTTGTTTCGGCATTAGACATTCTTCTCTTGACTTTGCATTGGTTTTCTCCCAACTTTTCAGAACTATCTTGTTGTTATATTTCCTCTTCTTAAACCGTTCTGCTGTGTGTTTTCCATGTTTTTGCCACTCCTCCTCTTCACTGCATATTCGCCTGATTCTTAAGAATTCCCCATATGGGATACTTGCTTTTAGGGATTCCTGATGGAAGCTCGTCGCTTCTAAGGTTGAGTTAGTAGCTGTGCTCTTTCGATGTAGGGTGGTGTGGATCTGATTTTCTTTAATGTAGATTTCTGTATCTAAAAATATCACACGCTCTTTGCTTGTTTCGAACGTGAATTTCAGTTGAGTGGCGCTGTTGTTTAGTATTTCGAAGTACTCTCGAAACTCCTCCGCTGTGCCATCCCATATTATCAGAAGATCATCAATGAATCTTTTCCAACTAATGATCTTGTTCAGAAATCCATCATTCTACGGTCTCCACGCCACTTCCTTTTCCCAGTATCCCATGGTTAAGCAGGCGTAACTTGGGCTAAAAGAGAACCCCATCGCTGTGCAATTCCGTTGCCGATATACTTCTTCTCCAAAAAGGAAAATGTTTTTGTTCAGGCAGATCTCAATCATCTGTCTGAGCATGTTGTTGTGCTCTCGATATTCCAGGTTTCGCTCTTGCAGGAAGAAAGTGCATGCCTCCATGCCAAAGTCATTTCCTATAGTTGTATACAAAGATACAACATCCATTGTTACCAATAGATAGGTGTCCTGCCAGGGGGTATTCTGTAGCATTTTCAGTATGTCCGTTGTGTCCCGAATATAGGAACTAAGTTGTATCACGTAGGGCTGTAGAAAGTAATCTATGAAATTTGCCAAAGGTTCCAACAGTGATCCCTTCGCCGATAATATTGGTCACCGTGGGGGTTTCTTTTGGTCCTTATGCAGCTTGGGCAAAAAATAAATTTTTGCTGTGACAGGATGATTTACCGTTAGATATTTACGTTCTTCTTCATTGATTTGACCCTTCATTGTCCATTCTTGGAGTTTCGAGTCCAGCATTTCCTTTATTTCCTTTGTTGGATTCTTTTTTAGTCTCACATAGTAGGCATTGTTCCATAGCTGACGACGAGCTTCGATAACATATGCCCCCTTGTCTTGAATAACGATGTTCCCGCCCTTATCTGCGATTTTTATCTCTATGTGGGTGTCATTTGTGAGATTCTTCAGGGCTTCTCTCTCTTGTTTGGACAGATTATCCTTATGATTTCGTCCTTTTAATTTATACAAGACTTCAATTACGGCTTCCTGAAACAGATCAATTGTATTCCCGGGTGGCAATTGTGGGTAAAATTTGGATTTTGGTTTTAGACCACTCAAGCCACCAACTTTTTGTTCACATGCATCTCCCAGTGTTATTTCATCCCCTTCCAGTGTGTCAAGATTCACTAATGTCAGATAACTCGCAGCATATTTTACTTGTAAGCCTCGAGTGTTTTCGACTGGGATTCTCCGTGATACCACATTCTGCTTCTCCACAAAATATTTTGCCAATTTAATTTTACGAAGGTAAAGATACAGATCTATTCTAACTTGGGCTATGTCCATTCTTTTTGTTGGACAGAATTGTATTCCTTTTTTCAGCATTGAAAATGCCAGGAGCCTACAGGGTAAAGCTGGTCATAGGTCGCCCTCCACTCACGATGCAATTAATACACAATTGACCTAGACCTTATAGGCACTTATAAATTAGTAATTTTTAGGTATACCGTATGTTACATGAACATTACAAATATACTCCCCTTCCTTTAATTATTGGGGTAGTAGGTATATCCAGAATTAGTGCCTCCTTAAACATTCGCCCATTCCCTGATAGTAATAATCCAGTTGCGAGACAACAAAAGCACACACACCCTATTGTAAATTATAACAGAGATAACGAAAAAAGTGTGTGGGAGCGAGATGGCACCTCACGGGCGCACCACCAACGGGAGCCTGGCAGGTACTCACCAGGGTTGCCCTGTTCTCATCATTGGCACCATCAAGCTCAGAAAGGATAATTGTGTCCAATAAATACAAAAGGAAAGTATTTTGTGAAGGTATGCAGTGAAAAAAGACCACAAAACCACCAATACAGTGTCAAACAACATATAAACCACACAGCAACACAGATATGCAATTTTATTCTGTCTCTTGTGTTGGGTGTGGAATCTAAAAAAAGTGAGTGTGGTTACTAACTATCCAACCAACACCACTTTACTTGCCGACATGTTTCATTGCCATCAAACTTTTTGGCAATTTCTTCAGGGCGTAAAACATATTAAAGCCACTGCATAAGGACAACATAGTCTTCACAACTGAAAAACAAATAAAAACACTTGTGTAACAACCTGCCTTTAGAACGTGTACCCCCTCATCCCAAACGCATATAACTCAACCTTATTTACCCTCACTCGGCTATCTGAACTCGTACCAGCCGGGAGGATAGTACCCTCATGGAACTGCAACCCTGAACGTGGGTCATTAATCCTTCCCCTTCGATTTGCTGAGAGGGATTAAACAGAGAGATAGTACATGTGCTTTAACTCCTGTGTTGCTGTCTCTTTACGAATGAAATGAAAGACCTCATTTTCTCCCCATTCATTCAAGTGTGTTATCAGCTGAAATGACTCGACTGGTCTTCTCGAGTACCGAGCCACCCTCTCAAAATCATAAACCACCCCGGAGCCCTTACTCCCTACCGCTATGGTGGAGGATGTTTAGCGTGGACTCAGCCCATGTGTAACTCGAACAGATCCCTTGTCTATTTACGTTGGTTTACTGGCGAGTTCTCGCGAAATAACGCGGCTGCCATTTTGGACCGGGCAGGACCTCTTTGTAATCAATGCTTATACCGGTCTCGGGACGAAATCTCACGGGATCTCGACTCGATATCTAAACTTTTCGATCAACTTTATTCAGTAGCTACTGTGTTCCTATCTTGTTACGAAAACATGTGAAAGACAGCCGTCTGAGGCTAAACTCGGACAAGACGGAGGTACTCATCCTCGGAACCACCCCCTCAGCCTGGGACGACTCTGGTGGCCCCCCAAACCGGGAACAGCACCGACACCCACCGACCATGCACGCAACCTAGGATTCATCCTCGACTCCTCCCTATCCATGGTCTAAACAGGTCAACTCCATCTCCTCCTCCTGCTACAACACCCTCCGCAGGCTCCGCAGGATCTACAAGTGGATCCCGACTGAAGAAGAACGGCGATACAGGCCCTTGTCAGCAGCAGACTGGACTACGGCAAACGCACTCTATGTAGGAATCTCAGCCAAACACCTATGATGACTACAACTGATCCAAAATGCCTCCGCCCGACTGATCGTCAACGTCCCTGCCGCAGCCACATCACCCCCCACCTGAGAGTCCTACACTGGCTCCCTGTTGACAAGAAGATCACCTTCAAGCTCCTCACCCACACACACAAAGCACTTCACAACGCCGGACCAGCCTACCTGAGCAGCAGACTCAATTTCTACACCCCCACCCGCTAGTTCCTCTCCGCCAGCCTCGCTCTCGTCGCTGTCCCCCACGCCTATCAAAAGAGAGAGAGAGAAAGAGTGAGAGAGAGGAAGAGAGAGGGAAATAAAGAATGTGAGAGGAAGACAGAGAGAAAGAAAGAAAGATTGAGAGAGAGGAAAGAGAGAGAGAAGGAATGAGAGAGAGAGGAAGAGATAAAGAATCAGAGAAACAATGCAACAGAGCAGAAGAGAGAGTGAAAGAGCGAGAGAGAGAAAGAGAGAGAAAGAATGTGAGAGAAAGAAAGGAAGAGATGGAGAGGGAGAGTAAGTGCTGACACTGCGGACAAAACCCTCACTGTTCACCTTCCGCCACTGGGTGTGTCTCCGACCACTTGCCTGGATAAACTGCAGCCCTCAAGCTCACTCATCTGAAACATAGTATAGAATCAGTAATGGCAGAGTACATACAACTGCACACACCTAAATCAATGTCCCACCCCTGCGCACCCAGGCTGCTACACACCATCCACTCCCACTTCCCAGAGGTGACTGCCTGCAGCTGCGCAAACAAGCTCTCTGCTCACCTTCCACCACTGGCGTGTGTCCTAGAGGGTCCACCACATGCCAAAAGCAATCTCCTCAGCTGTGGTGTACACGCTGTCTAGCCGAGCTCACAATTTAAATAGGGTATTGATTGCCAGGATGGTGTATCGAGGCCATGAATCATCGCAAGCTGCAAGACCGTTCAGCTCTGGTGGCACCAACTTAGTGCAACTCAAGTCATCACCACGTGGGCGGGAGCCCCGTGGGCGGGCAAAGTGCCTCAGCTGCCACCAACTCTGTGTACTTCAAGTCATGAGAGAGAATGGGAAATGGTGTCCAGCACGTGTGCCCGGCCCTTTTTGATGACAGGGTCAGATGTTCTGTGATGCCTGTGCTGAATGGGTGTGGTGTGGGTGTAAACCAGTCATGAGGGAGTGGTTGTGGCATGCTGACAACTAGACCTGTGATCAGCAGATCACTAGAGGGAAGACCTGGGACATGTAGTGTTGTTGTTCCTCCCTGTAAGCATAAGTAGAGTGGGCTGGCCTGGCGTATGCAAATTCCGGATTGAGGCTGTGAACAATGACTCTGAAGCTCTGGGCGTAGTTCGTACTGGGATGTATGATGAATCAACAGATGCGGGTCTTTCTGTTGTAGTGTTGCTGCCAAGTGGACTGCAAGCGCCAATGTGTCACACTGTGTCCCAAGTCCCACACGTAGCCAAAATGGAATGTAGGGGGAATCACTGACCCTACATCCATCCATACTTCCACACATGAAAGATTGTGGACATGACATATCTGTGTGGATATAATTCTTTATTCCACATTCAGTGAGTGTTGCAGCTGTAGCAATACAGGGGCCATGCAAAGCCCCAAATTTCAGTTTTTAGCACATGGAGGGCAGCTAATTAGAGCCACGTGCTCTGGGTTTGAGTCCGCAAACATATGTACTCATCCAATCACTCCGCCTATCCCGAGCACTTATAATTCATTATATACTCTCCTTTCAGTTCTGTAATGATTGAGTCTCCACCTATGTACTTCTACAATGACTGAGTCACAGTTACATAACCAAAGTTTTTCCCACTGCCAAGGTACATGGTTGCGTGCGCTGTCCACAGCACAATGTAATGTGGTAGGGCCCAGGGGCAGCATTATGCATACGTAATGAACAAACGGACATAGTTAGATAGATAGTGGAACTGGGTACGGGCATGTGTGCAAGGCCCCTTTTTATTACTAGGGTCACATGTCCAGTGACGGTACTGACAAAATGGTTTTAGGTTCAGGGAAGAGAAAGGGCGCTCTGCCAACTGTGGACGCAAGTTATGTGGACCTAAATGGTTTGGATGGGGTGCAAGGGGTGAGGGGATAAGCCTATAACCCCCCAATTTCTTGATGGAAACAACCAACACAGTACAAAATTGCAACTAGATACCCATGCACACAACAGATAATAATTAAAGAAGGATGTCGGTATTGACATATGTACACAAAGCATTCGGAACACGGTGAACCTCAGGATTGGAACTCACAGACTCGCGTTGACCCAAAACTTCTGTGAATATTAAAAGTTATCCACTCCTTAAGTACTACGGCCATCTTTCCTGCTGTAATCATACTCTCGTAAATTTTACAGGAGTGTAACCCATAGACCAGTTCAGGACTGGGTAAGTAAGGTGCATAAGAAACAATGTCCTGATCGGTAAAAATGTATAGGCAGTTAATTGTGAAAAAAAAAAAAGCGCCGTCTTTGCTGTTCACCTTTTTCACTTGCGTCGCTATTTTCACCACAATCACTTTCAAGCACCAAGTGTTCTATGGTTGTCCTCAATTGATTTATGCAGTGCTGCTTCTAACTGTATTTTCTACGACCATAACTTATGTGACAATATAAAGATGACTAACTATCTTTTTCCAAATTAATGTGGTTTCTCCTTCTTTCTTTGTGAGTAATGCTGTATGCATGCTCAATTAACTGCCTATACATTTTTACCGATCAGGACATTGTTTCTTAATGCACGTAATCCTACTCTCTACATCCTTTTGAATATTGCTTTGTTTTTCTTATTACATATACCTGAAACTGGTTCTTCAACTACAATATTACTACAAGTTACAAAGGCCCGACAGAACCCTGAGATTGACACATTCAAACCCGATCATCTGATTATGTTCTTACCCTACTGATACATCTGCAACTCAGTCTTGAGTCTTGCCGGGTCTGAATTATCACCGGCAGAGCGACTACCCTAAATACGCCTACTCCATTTAAGCCCTGAGGAGTCGCAGGAAAACTATCCCACATGTTACGAAACACGTGTAGGCTGGTTTGTTTAAGAAAATATTAAAAACCGAAACAATGACGGAGTGTACAAGACATGTCCCATGATGTCTGTGCTGGATGCATGTGGGGTGAGTGTAAGCCAGCCTTCAGGGAATGGTTAGTGCTGGCAACAAGTACAACAGTAATTATCAGCTCACACACAGAGATTCAATCATAAAGGGTCTATGGCTTGTGTTGCACTAAGGTAGGGCCACCAGATGTGAATTAATACGCAAAAGATCCTATCGTAAAGGGTCCATGACTTATGGTGCACTGAGGTAGGGGCAGCAGATCTGAAATCATACACAAAATATTCTATCATAAGGGTGCATGAGTTGTGGTGCACTGAGGTAAGGGCATCAGAAGCATTCAGCGTTTGCACAGCCAGCGATGATTCGTGGTCCGGGAGGGCCGCACTGGTAGCGATGTCTGTTGCCTACTGGACTGCGTCATTTACAATCGCAACCCGACCTGAATTGTGAGCCCTGCTGTCTGCAGTGTAGATCGAAGGCAGCAGTCAACACAGACAGTGAGGAATGTTTCTTGTCAGTTCATCTTTGCAAAATCCGAGGAATTAGAGTACAATTCTCTTTGCAATTAATAAATCAAGACTAAATTCGAATTGTGGGCCCTGCTGACCACATTGTAGGTGTATGGAACAAAAGATGAAATATGTATGGAATACATTGTCGAAATATGTAGGTTTCAGGGACGTTATACTTAGTTGCCTACTGGACTCTGAAAATAATCAATCAAGGCTGAATATGAATTGTATCACATGTTTGAGTAGCCATTCGCCTCCCACTTAACTGGATAGCTTGTCTTAAAGTAACTATGAATTTTAATTAACTCAACCAAGTCTTTAGATTTATGTTGATATACTGGAACACAGTGGTCTTAGCAGGGGGACACTCTATGCAGCATTCGTAGATCTTAAATCTGCTTTTGACTTAGTCCCCCGCCCCAAGATGTGGGATACCCTGAGGGAAGCAGGGATGCCTGCCGAGATCTTATCTTTTATTGTAAAACTACATGAATCAACATACGCCCAAGTGTGTTGGGGTCAGCAGGGTGAATTAACAGACCGCTTTTCTGTGAGCAAGGGAGTAAGGCAGGGCTGTGCTCTGGCCCCTACCCTTGTCTCTTTGTTCAAAAATAATGTTATCTCATACTACACTGAATATCCCACAGACGCACATACTCTTTCAGGATCCAGGGTTCAGCTTTTAAAGTTTGCAGACAACACTTTAATTTTGTCCAAGACGCAATCTGGTCTGCAACGCGACCTTGGTCGATTCATCTTGTTCTGCAATGACCATGATTTAGTTAGTTAACGTCGCTAAGATGAAGTTCATGGTCTTGCACAAACACAAAGTAGTGAAACCTAGAGTGGAATTGAACAATGTGCCCCCGGAACAAACTGACTCCTTTGCCTATTTGGGTGTTACTTTGGGCAAACGTTTTAACTGGAAGCCACAGTTAGATTCATTAGTCCTAAGGCATAATCAATTAGCAGGGGCCCTCTTAAAAGAATTCCGGTTGTCTCAAACCAAACCAGTGGGACCGGCTCTATCCATTCACCAAGGGAAGGTTAGAGCGTCAATAATTTATGGGGCGGAACTCTGGAGGTTAGAAAATCTAGCTCCATTAGTCTTAACCCAGAATACGTTTCTGAGGGCACTGACCGGCCTTCCTCAATCTTTAGGATGTATTTCCTTTGAGGATTCCTTGGGTTTTAGACCACTTGCCTATTGGCGAAGACTTTGCACTACCCCGGAGCTTGCACCCAATGTAAGAGCTGTTAAGTTTACTAGAGAAGCAGGCAAGTCAAATAAAATTTCTTTGTTATTAGGGTTGGCCTATTGGGACACCATCACATGTCCTGGTATCTTCCACCAATTTAGAGTGGGAACACTCCCCCTAAATCTTTCACTAATAAGTGGGGGGATGACCGGGATACAAAATGTGATACTTGTTTAACAGAGGACGAGACTTTATTGCATGTCCTGTTTGTGTTCCCTTATTACGAGGGCCCTCAACAGAAATGGCTCAAGCCGGTTTGTAGAATACTTTGTATAAGACCTTGTCAAACAGCTCTGCGTATTCTAAAAACCAGAACTACTAAAGTCATGGTCATTGCCATGGCTAAGTTCCGGAACTGGACTTGGGTCCTTAGAAGAAAGAATTTGCGAGGCAGCATGTAACCTGTTTACTTATATGTTGGTGTTCCCAAGTCTCTCCCAAAATATTTACTTTAAATATTGGAGACTATAATTATTTACTTTAAATATTGGAGACTATAATTAAGCCCTGTGTAATTCTGCCTTAACACCCTTTGATCTTGAATTCTCCCTTGTTAAACCTAATCAATGTTTTAAATAGATTTGGGATTTTAAAATTATATGCTCTTTTAAAAATATATATTTTTGTATGAGATGTCTTTTATATCAGATTGTACTGTTTATATGTGTCTTGTATGATTGATTAGGATCGAATAAAGACAAACTGAATTGAATTAACTCATTTTTATATAATATTTTATATTGTATATAGTGTTTTTAAAAGATTTCATAATTCCATCCAAGAAAGTGTACATTGATTTTATAATGTTTTTTATGAATTCAATCTGGATAATTATGTGTTATTGTTTTATATGTATATTGTGTGCTTTGATGACCTAATTAGTGGAATAAAGCTTTTTGGATTGGATTGGATTGGACTATGAATTGTGAGCCCTGCTGACCACAGTGTAGGCCGGAGGCAGCGGTCAGCAAAGGCCCACAGCTGCTCAGATTGGGAGCATTTGATCTTCTTCACCGATTATAGTCTCTTACACAATATGCATCTTTACTAATCTTGAATTGTGAGCCCTGCTGACCGCAGGCATTGACTTGGGCTGCACAGAGTTAGTGGCACCTGAAGCACTCAACGTGTGTGCAGCCAGCAATGGTGCGTGGTCCGGGCGAGCCTCACTGGGGGAAATGTCTGTTGCCTACTGCACTGCATCATCTGCAATTGCAACTCGATCTGAATTGTGAGCTCTGCTGTCCGTAGTGTAGACTGCCATTCAGTGTTCCTTTGGACTTGCAAGATGAATTTGATCATTGTACTGAAGGTATAACTGATATAAAACAAGTTCTTGAAGCAAGGATACTAAAAGGATATTATGTAGGTTTTAGGGACGTTATAGTTAGTTGCCTACTGGACTCTGCAATTAATGAATGAAGAGTCAATTTTAATTGTGAGCCCTGATGACCGCAGTGTAGGCCGGAGGCAGCGATCATCAAGGTCCCACAGCCACGTGGCATTGAGTTGAACAGCACAGTTAGTGGCACCTGAAGCAACCAGCGTGTGTGCAGCCTGCAATGATGCATGCTCTGGACAGACCACACTGGTAGCAATGTCTTTTCTCTAATTAATTCTGCCATGATAAGGCTATATGGCGATGACTTGTGGTGCACTGAGTTAGTGGTACCTGAAGCACTCAGCGAGTACGCACCCTGCGATGATGTGTGGTTTGGGAGGGCCGCACTGGTGGCAATGTCTGTTGCCTACTGGACTGCGTCATCTGCAATCGCGACTCGATCTGAATTGTGAGCCCTGCTGTCCACAGTGTACATTCAAGGCAGTAGCCCATACAGACATAAGTCTGGGGTGTTGTGCCACTGGGTTCGCAGGGGGGCTGTGACGAGGAGACCGGCGGTCACGGTGGTGGCCTCGTGGCAGGGTGAGGGCTGCCGCTGTGGCAGACACGTTGGCCTTCCCAGAAGTGAACCAAACCCAGAACCTTGGACTATTTATTCACACTCCTACGCTGGAGTGGCGTACGCTGGACCAGCCCACTCCGCTTCCGCTTACAGGGGAGTGATGACACAGCTATATGATCTAGATCTTTACCACTGCCTGAGGTAATATGGTTGTGTCCACTGTCCACAACACTACAAACACACATGGAGAGGTCTGTGCTCTGGATAGTGAGGGTTGTCCAGCACATCACCACTACACTTGGCATTGTGTGCATTCTTATTCATGGGTGACTTGCCTCCTTCACACATACATGGGTGCCACATCTCCCAACATTAAGCTATTATGTGGCTGAGGGGCTATGCCATTTTGGGAAGGTCCGCTGTCCTGTTCTGCCCTGCCTCGGTGGTAGTTGGGGGGTATGGTCTGAGGGGGAGGTCCTTGGGGTGGAGGCGGTGGGTGTTGAGGCCTTCTTGGGTGTTGGAGCTGCATGGTCAGTAGCTGTGTGACATGTGTTGGTCTTCAGATGTGGCTCCAGGCTAGGCTCCCTTTCATACTGTAGGAAATCCTGCTTTACACCAGTAAAAGGCATATGTTAAATTCTTACTGCTAACACAGCATTTTGCCTGTTTTTGGATCGCATCGCAGTTTTGGCTGGTCATTGAAAATATCGGGAAGTGGTCTTTTTGTGTTATTTTTGAACGGGAATGCCTACTATGTATGTCATTAGCGTTAGTTATCGCTTTCATTTGTGGCAATTTTTTTTGCAGAAACTATTGATAGAAAAGTGCCAATATCAGCAGTTTTCACCAGGTTAAGAATGGGATGATAATTTAAAATCACAGAAAAAACTACGACTGGGTGTAGTTTGCGAAGTAGCACTTCGCGAAGCTACGCGAAGTGAACTTCTCACTACGCGTAGCACTACACGAACTGCGTATTAGCATGTTCGCACTGTGCAAGATGACGGTTTCAATGATTGCACAGTGCGGACAAGCATCCGGCACTGTGCAATCATTGAAAACGGCATCTTGCACAGTGCGAGCTGTAGTTTTCTTCTGCTCGAGGAGATTTTTACTCAAGCAGCAGCTTTGTCAACGCGGACTGGTAGTTTCTCATCGCGAGGGTCGTGAGCATACGCGAGCACTCGCAAAGAGAAATCAGACCTCCCCGCGTTGAGAATCTCTCAGGGAGGTTTATTTTCCATGCTCGCGATCGGCAACTTGATGTTGCTGCTCACGAACGAGGAAAAAGTCTCGCCAGGACGTCATTTTGCTTCCTCACGGTCGCCAACTTGAAGTTAAGGACCGCGAGCAAGCAAAAAATGACCGCTGTGCTACGCTACGCATGTTCGCACTTTGCTACGTAAAGTTTGCGTAGTGCGAAGTTGCGCAAACTTCGCAAACTACGCAAGAGTAGCGTAGTGCTTCACCCAGGCCTAGAAAAAACCTTAGGTTTACTGAATATTATAATTAGAAATTAGCATTTAAAAAACCTTTGAAATTCACTGAAAAGAACATAGGTTTCATGCATGTTATAGTTAGAAATTAGCATTTGAAAAAACTTTTGAAATTCACTGAAAAAACCATAGGTTTCAGGCACGTTATAGTTAGAAATTAGCATTTGAAAAAACCTTAGAAATTCACCGAAAAAAAAACATAGGTTTCAGGGAGGTTATAGTTAGTTGGACATTTCTCTCGTACAAAACAGTAGAAATTACCCCATCATAGTTAGTTCACCTAACTATAACTCACACCCCCATATGCACTGCTGATGACGTCACATATTACATCGTTCATGACAAGGCCAGTGACATCACTAATTACATCCTGGAAGTTTGTTGTAGTGTGGCATCTTTTTTATGGGCACTTTTATATGCCAGAAAGAATATTCCCCTAACCCTCCAACAGTAAACGGATACAGATATCAGATTCACCATGATGTTAGGATTACGGACCCTGTGTACATGCTGATATCGGCACTTCTATGTCCCTTTAATTGATAAAGATTTATTCATGTTTGCCAGAGTAGGTGGGGAGTGCATGGCGGACCCAATATGAGGTTTTAGTCCTTCCTCAGTATTCTGCCATCACTTAACTGTAGTTAAGCATCTTATAGAGATTTTGCGTGCACTATTTTTCCCTTAGTGGATGGATTATGAACTTGGGGAAGGCATTTAATTGGATGTGATTATTCTTTTTAATTCTTTTAAAATCTTAATGATTGCACTCTGGTATCCTGTTGTTTCGTTTATCGATTAAAGTCTTTGTCTTATTCTGAGTTTTATTGTATATTTATGCATGTATTTGAAATTGCTTCTATGAACTGTATTTTAAAAAAAAAAAGTTTATATGTCACTTTTATGGTTGACTATTGGTCACCAATTAAAAATATATTGATTGATTAAAGCTATAGTTAGGTGAACATTTCAGTGACAACATAATATTTTAACTCAAAATACCACAGTTATAGTTTAAGTAATTACAGCTCGTTTCCTAAGGATTAATATAACTTGCGCCCCCAACATACCCAGTCTTGTCATCAATGATGTCATTTCAGATGTTGCAATCGTGCTATCAATGATACCACAGATCATGTCAGGAGTAATGTAATATGTGAGGTAATTAGAAGTTCAAGATGACAAAGACGCATTTGCATTATGCTGCAGGTGTGATTCAGTTGCTATTTATGAGTTTGCAACAACAAATATGTGCTCTGCTAGGTTTATGTTGCTCCTTTTCATAACTAATTTGGTGTTGAATTAGTTTTAAATGCCAACTTTTATTTTATTGCTGTTTTTAAGGAACTGTTTTAGATAGTTTCTATTGGAAACCATTGAACTGAACTGAAGTGTCTTTAACTTGTTGGGTGGTTTTTGTATTGTGTATAATCAATGGGAAATGAATCACTTGTCCTGTGTATTTCCAGGGTCAGGGTTCTTGTCGTCTAAAAAAAACCCTCATCCACAAATCAATTGTGGGTGCGGTATATCTTGGTTCTCCGCAAGAATATGGTTACGTGAAAAGCATCATCATTGTTTTTTTTATGCTTTCCTCCACCTGGAGGAACACCAACTGCTATCGACAGTCGTGATAAGGGAAAGTGAGTTGTGAAGTGCAGTGGAGTTAAAACTACCTACATCTGACAACTCAGTGTTTATTTGTCAAAGATTGGGCAAGGTTAACATTTTTTGCTGGTGGGTGCAATGTTATTAAGGTTACTGTTCTAGTGCACCTGTGGTTCTAGAGCTCTTGGTTCAAGAGGTCGACATGTTTCAGCCCTACTTTTCCCCGTAGGGTCTATGCGCAAACGCGAATGCCAAATGTGATATCATTGCAACCGACTAAGCCGCGCTCACTTCACCAAGGCCTCGACTTACACACACATATATCATACAGGCACCTTTGCCACTCTTTAAGTTTTAACTGAACGTCTACCCATTAACCAGAGAGGTTATCATTTAAACAGCTCCGAATTTCAGCACAGAGACGGTGCCGCTTTACTGCAACGAGGAGCACAGCCATAAAATACAAGGGCTAATGTATACCAAGATGATACCAGGCCATAATATACAATACTAACACAGTACGCCTATCTTGCCATCAGGCATATTGCACAAACACTAGGTTGAGCTCAATCGAGCACATCGCTATGGCTACAGCAGATATCGCTATTATGGACTTCCCAGTGCAATTCTATTAGTTCCAATTGAACACAAAGCATCTTCTATGACAAGTATTTGTGCACATAACAGCCAACTCAGACTGTTTTGTACCACTATTTGTCTCTATGCTCTTTTCTTTCCAGTTGTAGACACTGAAACATCTGCAACTGTCAGGTTCTGTCAGGGTTGTCAGTAGCACAAGATATATACAGCGCCACTAACCTTTTCCTTGTGGCCGGCAGGGGCGAAGGCAGCTGAGAAGTCCCCCAATTCCCCTGAACGCAACCCCCAACAGAGGGAGAAAACCCTGCTGCGAGAGGTCGCACCCTGGGGAAAAAGGGAAATGGATAAAATAACAAACTTGGCTGCAAGTGCTCTTGTCCTTCCCTGGTCTGGTCTAAGGAGTCTGGAAGGCACCCTTCGGGATAACACCACTGCAGTACAGGAGAAAACACAACAGGTATAAGGAATCACACTCTCTATGCCGTCCAACTCTCTCATCTGTATCTATGCCCACTCACCAGAAGTCCTGCAGCGGCTCTCTCATGAATTGATACACATAACTGCCTGGAACCAGCTGGCAAGTCTCAAAGAAACCCAGTCAGAATCTCTCTTTACGCTGTTGTATTCATAGCATAAATAAGTAAATCCAGTCTCGCAGCACGGAAATTGTACTCCACTCTAGTGTAAATAGGAAGAGTTTACCCCATCAATCTTTGTCTTTGGTATTGCGGAGTATAAAGGAAGCAAAAAAGGAAATCAAATATCCAGCTCACTGGACTAAGCCAGCAACTAGCCTGTGCTGCTCCGGCTCCGGCGTTTATCTTAAGTGAACAACTGGCACGAGAACGAGAGAAAGTTAAGTTATAGAAGGAAGCGCTCCAGCGCACCTTCCAACTAATACCTGCACCTTCAAACGATTTCCCGCTGGAGGCCAGGATCTGGGTCGACGTCCCACGGCGCTTCTTCACTGGCAAAAGGTAAGCAAAACGCGGCAATACTTCAGGCTGAAATCCGGCGGGTAGCACCATCCGCCATTAATCCTCGGAAACGGATTGTCAAGCACCTTCCTCATGAGGAGGAGGTGCTTAAATACGGACTGCCCATAACCTCGTATTGACACGCCCCGCTGCCTGCTGGGAAATGTAGTGCCCCCAGTACTTTCCTCCTTTACGCCCTGAATTATGAAGGCAAGTACGGCGTGGATGAGCCTGTCTGATTATTTCCTTGCTGGCAATCGCTACAGCAACACAAAGTGTCAACATATGTTCATTTAAGAAGAAGGGTAAGTGTACCACTGACCCTCTGCATACAGTCTCACACTTGTGTGCTTTGCTTGGTCCTGAGGAAAGCCCATAGACCCTACGGTCGAAGTAGGGCTGGTTAAATGCTGAACCCAAAATCTTGGCAAAACTGTTGGCGAACCGCCTGGTAAAGGTTATCACGTCGCTGATTCATCCAGATCAGTCCGGTTTTATGCCCTGCCGGAATACCGCTCTTAATTTGCGCAGGTTGCATGGGGTTCTCGGAGGGGCATCACAGATACACAAGCCGACGATTTTGTTATCCTTGGATGCCACCATGGGCCTTGACAGAGTGGAATGGCCCTATCTTTTTGCCGTCCTGGGCAAGATGGGCATAGGCTCGGAGTTTGTCTCTTGGGTCCGCCTCTTATACTTCGGTCTGCTGGCCCGAGTAGTCAATAACCACAGATTGGCCGATTTTGCGTTGGGGAGGGGCACCAGACAGGGTTGTCCTCTCTCCCCGCTGGTATTCGCGTTGGCGCTCGAGCCGCTCGTGGCTTGGGTCCATTGGGACAGATCGATTAAGGGGCTTCGATGGACACCCGACTGGGAGGACATAATATTGCTCTACGTGGATGATATTTTGTTGAACTTGACCTCTCCTCGAACTTCGCTCATAGTATTTTTAGACGTCCTGGAGGTCTTTGGTAGATATTCCGGCTTCACCATTAATTGGACGAAGTCGGTCCTGTTTGTCTTGAGTGGAGACCCCCCGGAGGTTCCTCCAGGTTGTCCGGTTAAACTGGAAACGGAGGGATTCAAATATCTTGGTATTTTTATATCCCTGGACCCTCAGAGCAGATACTCCAATAACCTGTTGCCTCCCCTGGCTCGGCTTAGGCGCGATGTGACTCGGTGGAAGTCGCTTCCGCTCTCTCTTCTCGGTCGTGCTGTTCTATTTAAGAGGATGGCTCTTCCTCGTTTCCTCTACGCGCTTCAGAACTCTATAGACCCGGTTCCCCCATCGTACTTCAGGGAGGTTGAGTCTCTTCAGAAAGAGCTTCTTTGGGACGGTAGGCCCCGAATCGCATATGTGACATTGACGTTGCCATGGTATGACGGGGGGATCTGTCTGCCTAATATCCGTAAGTATTATTGGGCGTCACAATTGGCGGCGGTTAATCAGGCTATTTATGGCTCGCCGTTGGACCCCGGCTATATTATGGACCGTGGACATGTTCCTGGGGGGGGGGGGGGGGGGAATTCAGTAGGACACTATATGCGAGGCGTGGACGTTTTCCCCTGGTGGGACCAACGGCGGTTGCTGTTCCGGTCTGGCATGAGGCTAACCGTTCCCTTAAGTGGGAGGGGAAGATCACACTGGCCACACCTCACTGGAATTCTGAATGCTTGGGCAGTTTATGGAAGTCCAAGGGTTTTGACAAATGGGACCTCATTGGGATTTCTCGAGTTGGGGATCTCTGGGGTAAGGATGGCATCCTCCCATTTGAAACTTTGCAGGAACGATATCAATTGCTAGGGAGTGAGAGGTTTCGTTACCTTCAGATTAGGCATGCGCTGCTTGCTGGTATTCCCCGTGACACGACGCTCCCGGAGGCTTCCCCATTGGAGGATCGAGTGTTGGACGGTCATCTTCCAAAGAAAACGATCTCCTTGATGTTTAAAAACCTAGTTAATCACACAGAGGATCCCTTGGGGGCACTTAGGGACCAGTGGATGGTGGATGGATTGATCCTAGATGATGAGGACTGGAGGGAGGCCGTGGCCTCTCCGAGGGTCGTTGCAATCCAAATGAGGCTCTGACTGGTTCAGTTGAAGATCCTCCACCGCTGCTATGTGACTGGCCCACGGCTGCTGTGAATGGGTTTGGCTGTGAGTGATGAGCGCAAGAGAGGATGTGGCGAGTCTGGAACGTTCTTCCACGTGTTGTGGGACTGTGCCCTCATTCGGGGGTATTGGTCTACTATTCATGCCAAGGTGCGTGAGGTGTGGTGAGTGAGCTTTGAGTTGGAGGCGCGGCATTGCCTCCTGAATGTTTGGGACCCGACGGATCTCCCGTCCCACGGAAAGGTGTGGGCCACATTGGCATATGGTATTGCCAAACGTAATATAGCTCAATTGTGGGGGGCGAATCAGCCACCCACTGTCGGGAAATGGATGGAAGACCTGGACTGGTGCATGTTTAGAGAGCGGGCGGTGTATGTGGCTTGGGGGAGGCCCAAGAAATGGGGCAAGATCTGGGGGCCCTGGAATGTCTATAGGGGTGATATATGCACCCCCCCTGCAGAACCGGAAGATCCAGTAATGTCGGAGGACCCTTGAACCCGTATGTAGTCATTTCTGTTGAATTTTTTGTACAGGAGGATATATGTATATGTATTGTGTGTGAGATGCATCCCAGTAAGTGTTTTATAATTTGTTTGTGTTTAATAAAAAGAATTGGAAAAAAAAGTTCATAATTTTTTTTTAAACCTAATGATATTTTTTTGCAACATTTTCTCGAACATTTAACGGCACATTCAGGTTAAAAGTTCACGATTGTTTTCAGTTCAAACAGTGCCATCCAAATGCAAGTAGCAGGTGTGGTTGAGTTGAGCAAATGTTATCCTATAATGTGTACAACAATGCTTTTCATCTCCCAATCAGGTATCGTTCTGTATGTGAAAAAAAAAACTAGTTGCCCATCTTTAAACATATTTATTATTCTACTAAGGAACTGCATGAGCTACATGGTGGAGAAGTGTGGCTCACTGAATAGAAGAGGCAGACCATGATGCAGAGGTCAGACCCGGGACCAGGGTTCAATTCCCGACGCGGCAGGGTCTTGAGCTCAAAATGTCCACTGACTCGATAATTCTCACCTAGGTGCCTACTCGAATCATGGGTTCACACTCTGCAACTCTGGGCAATAGCTTGCTTAATCTCCACTATGGCCCCACTGCGATGGGATGCCTGGTCTTCACCTTGGGGATGCCCAGTAGGGGTTATCTCGCAGGGAAAGCCAGGACGGGTTCCCAAAGCAAGCGCTAAGAGACCTGTCGGTGATTTGGCGCTATATAAATCGAAATTAACATAACATAACAGACATCTTTCCATACATTCTAGCCATACCTTCAACATGCTAGTGTGGATCGTAGGACATAGCTATGTTTTCTGTTGCAAGAGGTATGCAGAACAGAGACGTATTGACTTAGACCTAGGTTTACAAAATGTGGACATTAAATGATTTACACAGAGAGGATTGAAGTGGCATCAATTGTTGCCTTTGGTTAAAACCTGCTTGCATCTCCAACACCCTGACCTCATGATTGTGCACTGTGGTGGAAATGACCTAGGCACATTGACTGGGGTAGGTTTGGAAATGCTTATGAAGGACACCTTTGGACAATTGATGTTACTTTTGCCTCAAACTGTCTTTGTATATTCCAATATATGCCAAAGACAAAAGTGGAAATGGTCAAAACAATTTTGTCCTCAGATTGAAAAATCTAGGAAGAAAGTCAGCAAAGCTGCGTCTGCATACCTCAGAGACCACAAAATGGGATCCATCTACAACAACAACATATGTTTTGATATGGCTGATATCTACAGAAGTGATAGAGTGCACTTCACAGAACAGGGAAATCGAGTTTTTCTGAATAATTTGAAGCTGTGCATCCGCACTTATGTGTAGCTCCAACTAATGAACATGAGGGCTCTTTTTAGAGCCACCCTATAACTTACAACGTAGGCCTGCTAGTTTAGGGCCAGGTAATGGCAACTCCCGGACCCTCACCAAAATGTATTCTCCACACAGCTGTGGCGCAAGAGACTCTAGACAGTACCTCACATATTTTCCGTACCCCAGGCCTTTCAGACCAGTACGGGTCAGTAGTTCATCCTAGTAGATATAAACACATGCTGACACTACTTCCACAGGTGTGGTGCAGCGGCCATGGCACATGACTTCACAGCATAAGCCACACAATTTGGGCTCACGTTTTAATCCCCGAGACCCGTCCCACCTTACCTTAGCAACATCAGACTCTAGGCAATACCTCATTTAATTTCCGTAGCCTACCACTTTCACACCGGTAGGGGTGAATACTTCACTTTGTACCCCCTCTATAGCACACCCTAAACACCCCACAGAGTTTACAGTGCTCCTACCCTCCTATTTCCCACTTTTTTCACCCTTTTTTCCCCTTGCTCGCTTCAACGGAATCACAAAATTGCGGGCAAAACTTCCTAGTTGCAACCGCTCGCAGCCAATCAGCAGCAAGCTCATGCTCGTCACGCCTCAGCCAATCAGATGGCAGAATTCCCAAATATTGATATCTGTAAATTTTGATATTTCTCCAAAACTACTGAATGAATTTACACCAAATAAACAAAAGCATACTTAATAGAACAAGACCCTTCTCAACGCCAAATTTGGGGTCATTCCGTTCACCCGTTTGACCTGTAGCCGTGTCTAAAGTTTCCTGAGGAAACTAACATGGAGAAAACACGTCTTGGTAACCCCCTTTTATCTTGGCCCCCCTTGACCAATCACCTCCAAACTTTCAACATATGAACAAAGAATAAGTTTTGAAAATTTCACGAAGATTCATCAATCGACGTCAAAGTTATAGGCAAAACAAAAATTGCTCTTCGTTTGGCAACTTGGTCCTAACTATAGCTACCTACTGTTGACCGTCAGTGGGCAATATATATATGTGTATATATATATATATATATATATATATATATATATATATATATGTAATCACAATTCACCCTTGACAGGGCGAATGAAGAGGGCGAACTCGCGTGCAGCAACGATTTTACTCTTTTTATTTAATTTTTAGCCTTCAGATAGAATCATGGCAAACAAAAGCAAACACTGATCTACGCGTTTCGGGAGACCTCTCCCTTGTTCACGATCACCTGATCCCAGGTTGTGTGCTCATTTAAAGTGACCACACGTCACTTCCTGCTTGATGTACAAATTGCCTCTTAGCATTCTGGAGGTTGTAGTTTTTACTAAAAACATTCTCTCATATTTATGCAGTCTTTCTTATCTTGTATTTGTTCTGTTGACTATTTTTATGTTATTTTTCTTTCTTGCTGTTCCAACAAACTTCAAACATTATTTTTCTTTTATGTTCATTTTTTGTTTTATTATTGGGGATTACCCAGATTTTCCTTTCGCTTCCTTTAGTTTTTGTCCTTTTCACCTTTCCACTTCACAGATCTGGCTTCCCCTTTTGCCCCTTTGGTGGGGGGTCTTACTTATCATTCTTTTTGTGTTTTTGATTTGTCCTTATTCCCATAGTTCTTTTTTGGGGTGCCTTAGGATCTGCTTTTTCATTATTTCATTTTTCTCTTTGTTTTTTCCTTCTCTTTCTCTTTAACCCTCTATACTCTATGTTACTCCCACTGTTTTAGTTTTTTATTTGTTTGTTGGTATTGTTTTTTCTTTATTTTTCTTTTTCATTATACTCCTTTATAATGTTATTCTTTATTTCCTTTCTTTTTTCGGTGTATATGTATGTCTTGAAGCATCTTGTTGGAGTAGACTTTTTGTTATCCATTCCTCATTACAAATGAATGTAAAGTTCTTCCGACTGGTTGAGACCGTGCGGATGCATTGTCCTCAGTTTTATGATGTACCGTGATTCTTTTCGGCGAAGTTCTTTCTCTCTGTCTCCACCCCTTTTCATTTGTGGAACTGTGTCTATTCCGAAGAATCTTAGTTGTTTCCAGTCACCTTGGTGATGTTGTTCCATATGTTTTGCCACCGCATTGGCGCGATCTTTGTGTACCGTGGCCCTCACGTGCTCCAATATTCGTTTTTTCAATTCGCAGATCGAACTGCCCACATACTGCAATGGGCATGGACATTCCGCTATGTATACTACCTATTGCATCTTGCATGTTATAAGCTGTCGGATCTCCAAAATGTTGTCGTTATCCATTTTGATCCCTTTCGTTTGTTTGGCTATCTGGCACACCTTGCACATGTAGCATTTCACAAATCCCTTCGTTTTGAGCCAATCTCCTTCTTTCTTTTTGGTTTGAAATGGCTGTGGATCAAATGGTCCTTCAGGTTTCTTGACCTTCGATACGTTACCAGAGGATGTTTCCTACCACTTCTTTTACTGTGCTGTCCAGTTGGAGGATTTTCCAATTTCTTCTCAGAGTGCCCATGATTTGTTTGCTTTCTACTGAGAAGTCCATTATTAGGCGCATTGGTTCCTTCTCCATCGTGTTCCCTTTTTGTTTCGGCATCAGACATTCTTCTCTTGACTTTGCATTGGTTTTCTCCCAACTTTTCAGAACTATCTTGTTGTTAAATTTCCTCTTCTTAAACCGTTCTGCTGTGTGTTTTCCATGTTTTTGCCACTCCTTCTCTTCACTCCATATTCGCCTGATTCTTAAGAATTCCCCATATGGGATACTTGCTTTTAGGGATTCCTGATGGAAGCTCGTCGCTTCTAAGGTTGAGTTAGTAGCTGTGCTCTTTCGATGTAGGGTGGTGTGGATCTGATTTTCTTTAATGTAAATTTCTGTATCTAAAAATATCACACGCTCTTTGCTTGTTTCGAACGTGAATTTCAGTTGAGTGGCGCTGTTGTTTAGTATTTCGAAGTACTCTCGAAACTCCTCCGCTGTGCCATCTCATATTATCAGAGGATCATCAATGAATCTTTTCCAACTAATGATCTTGTTCAGAAATCCATCATTCTACGGTCTCCACGCCACTTCCTTTTCCCAGTATCCCATGGTTAAGCAGGCGTAACTTGGGCTAAAAGAGAACCCCATCGCTGTGCCATTCCGTTGCCGATATACTTCTTCTCCAAAAAGGAAAATGTTTTTGTTCAGGCAGATCTCAATCATCTGTCTGAGCATGTTGTTGTGCTCTTGATATTCCAGGTTTCGCTCTTGCAGGAAGAAAGTGCATGCCTCCATGCCAAAGTCATTTCCTATAGTTGTATACAAAGATACAACATCCATTGTTACCAATAGATAGGTGTACTGCCAGGGGGTATTCTGTAGCATTTTCAGTATGTCCGTTGTATCCCGAATATAGGAACTAAGTTGTATCACGTAGGGCTGTAGCAAGTAATCTATGAAATTTGCCAAAGGTTTCAACAGTGATCCCTTCGCCGATAATATTGGTCGCCCTGGGGGTTTCTTTTGGTCCTTATGCAGCTTGGGGAAAAAATAAATTTATGCTGTGACAGGATGAGTTACCGTTAGATATTTACGTTCTTCTTCATTGATTTGACCCTTCATTGTCCATTCTTGGAGTTTCTAGTCCAACATTTCCTTTATTTCCTTTGTTGGATTCTTTTTTAGTCTCTCATAGTAGGCATTGTTCCATAGCTGACGATGAGCTTCCACAACATATGCTCCCTTGTCTTGAATAACGATGTTCCCGCCCTTATCTGCGATTTTCATCTCTATGTGGGTGTCATTTGTGGTATTCTTCAGGGCTTCTCTCTCTTGTTTGGACAGATTATCCTTATGATTTTGTCCTTTTAATTTATACAAGTCTTCAATTACGGCTTCCTGAAACCGATCAATTTTATTCCCGGGTGGCAATTGTGGGTAAAATTTGGATTTTGGTTTTAGATCACTCAAGCAACCAACTTTTTGTTCACAGGCATCTCCCAGTGTTATTTCATCCCCTTCTAGTGTGTCAAGATTCACTAATGTCAGATAACTCGCAGCATTTTTTACTTGTAAGCCTCGAGTGTTTTCGACTGGGTTTCTCCGTGATACCACATTCTGCTTCTCCACAAAATATTTTGCCAATTTAATTTTACGAAGGTAAAGATACAGATCTATTCTAACTTGGGCTATGTCCATTCTTTTTGTTGGACAGAATTGTATTCCTTTTTTCAGCATTGAAAATACCAGGAGCCTAGAGGGTAAAGCTGGTCATAGGTCGCCCTCCACTCACAATGCAATTAATACACAATTGACCTAGACCTTATAGGCACTTATAAATTAGTCCTTTTTAGGTATACCGTATGTTACATGAACATTTCAAATATACTCCCCTTCCTTTAATTATTGGGGTAGTAGGTATATCCAGAATTAGTGCCTCCTTAAACATTCGCCCATTCCCTGATAGTAATAATCCAGTTGCGAGACAACAAAAGCACACACACCCTAGTGTCAAATTATAACAGAGAGAACGAAAAAAGTGTGTGGGAGCGAGATGGCACCTCACGGGCGCACCACCAATGGGAACCTGGCAGGTACTCACCAGGGTTGCCCTGTTCTCATCATTGGCACCATCAAGCTCAGAAAGGATAATTGTGTCCAAGAAACACAAAAGGAAAGTATTTTGTGAAGGTATGCAGTGAAAAAAGACCACAAAACAACCAATACAGTGTCAAACAACATATAAACCACACAGCAACACAGATATGCAATTTTATTCTGTCTCTTGTGTTGGGTGTGGAATCTAAAAAAAGTGAGTGTGGTTACTAACTATCCAACCAACACCACTTTACTTGCCGACATGTTTCATTGCCATCAAACTTTTTGGCAATTTCTTCAGGGCGTCACACATATTAAAGCCACTGCATAAGGAAAACATAGTCTTCACAACTGAATAACAAATAAAAACACTTGTGTAACAACCTGCCTTTAGAACGTGTACCGCCTCATCCCAAACGCATATAACTCAACCTTATTTACCCTCACTCGGCCATCTGAACTCGTACCAGCCGGGAGGATAGTACCCTCATGGAACTGCTACCCCGAACATGGGTCATTAATCCTTCCCTTTCGATTTGCTGAGAGGGATTAAACAGAGAGATAGTACATGCGCTTTAACTCCCGTGTTCCTGTCTCTTTACGAATGAAATGAAAGACCTCATTTTCTCCCCATTCATTCAAGTGTGTTATCAGCTGAAATGACTCGACTGGTCTTCTCGAGTACCGAGCCACCCTCTCAAAATCATAAACCACCCCGGAGCCCTTACTCCTTACCGCTATGGTGGAGGATGTTTAGCGTGGACTCAGCCCATGTGTAACTCGAACAGATCCCTGTTCTATTTACGTTGGTTTACTGGCGAAATCTCGTGAAATAACGCGGCCGCCATTTTGGACCGGGCAGGACCTCTTTGTAATCAATGCTTATACCCGTCTCGGGACGAAGTCTCACGGGATCTGGAATCGATATCTAAACTTTTCGATC